>NC_067474.1:18050200-18368200 GCF_947179515.1 Apodemus sylvaticus | reverse complement strand
GGCAACGAGCCCAGGGACAGTTACTGATCCAGTTGTTTTGGGAACCCACATAAAGACAAAGCCGCTCATCAACTACATATGTGCAGTGGTCCTATATCCAGCCCATATTTACTCTTTGGTTGGAAATTCAGTCTGCGGGAGTACCTAAGAGTCCAGAATAGGTGATTCTGTTGGTCTTCCTGTGGATTCCCTGTCCTCGTCAGGTCTCTCACTATTTCTTCCAACTTTTTCATATTCCCAAGCTCCATCTAATGTTTGGCTGTGGGTCTCTGAATCTCTTTCCATTGGCTGCTGTGTGGAGCCTCTCAGAGGACAGTTATGCTAGGTTCCTGTCTGAAAGCATAAAGGAGTATCATTAATCGTGTCAGGGATTGGGTCTTGCCCAGGATAAGGGTTTCAATTTGGGGCAGTCATTGGTTGACCATTTCCTCAGTCTCTGCTCTATCTTGTAGGCAGGAAACATTTTGGGTCAAAGGCTTTGTAGGTGTGTTTCTGTCCTTATCCTTCCACTGGGAGTCCTGCCTGGCTACAGGAAGTGGCCACTTCAGGATCCATATCCCCCACTGCTAGGAATCTCAGCAAGAGCCACCCTCTCAGACCCTCGGGGCCCCTCCCCATCCCAGATCTCTGGCATGTCATAAAGATTGCCCTCCTCCCTAGCATATCTCTCTTCTCTCTTCCCTGTTCTCCCTATGTATGAAACTCCCACCCTTTCTCCCCTCCCCATCCTCTCTTTAACCCAGTTCCCTCCTTCCGTCATCTTCTGATATCTATTTTGTTTTCCCTTCTGAGAAAGATTCAGCCATCCTCCCTTGTACTCTCATTATTTGACTTCTTTGGGTCTATTGATTATAATATGTCAATTTGGATCTCGGTTACTTCACTAGAGATATTTTCTAGTTCCATCCATTTGCCTGTGAAATTCATGATTCCTTTGTTTTTAATGGCTAAGTAGTATTCCACTGTGTAGATACACCACATTTTCTGTAGCTATTCTTCAGCTGAGGGTCATCTAGGTTTTTTCCAGTTTCAGACTATTAAGAATAAAGCTGCTATGAACATAGCTAAGGGAATGTCCTTGTGGGATGGTACAGCATTTAGGGGTATATGCCCAGGAGTGGTACACCTAGGTCTTGAGATAGAACAATTCCCAATCTTCTAAGAAACCACGAAATTAATTTCCAGAGTACAAGTTTACACTCCCACCAGCACAAGTGTCCCCTTGCTCGCCAGCATGTGCTGTCCTTGATCTTTTAATCTTAGCCATTCTGATGGATATAAGATGGAATCTCAGAATCATTTTGATTTGCATTTCTCTGATGACTAAGGACATTAAACATTTCTTTAAGTGCTTCTAAGCCATTTAAGATTCCTATATTTAGAATTCTCTGCATGGCTTTGTACCCTGTTTTTAATTGGGTTATTTAGATTGTTGGTATCTTCTTGAGTTCTTTGTATTATTTTGAATATTAGCCCTCTTTCAGATGAAGATCTTTTCCCCATCAATAGGGGGCCACTTTGCCCTGATAACAGCGTTCTTACAGAACTTATCGACTTACAGAAGCCATTAAGTTTCATAAGAATCCATTTATTAATTTTTAACCTTACTGCCAGAGCCATTGGTATCTTGTTCAGGAAGTTGACTCCTGTTACAACAGCTCACGGCTATTCCCCACTTTCTGTTCTATTAGACTAAGTGTGTCTGGTTTTATGTTGAGGTCTTAGATCCATTTGGGTTTGTTCAGAGTGATAAATATGAATCTATTTGCATTCTTCTACATGCAGACATCCAGTTAGACCAGCACCATTTGTTGAAGATGCTCTCTCTTTTCCATTGTATGGCTTTAGCTTCTTTGTCAAAAGTCAAGTGTCTGTTGGTGTATTGGTTTATTTCTGGGTTTTCAGTTTGATTCCATTGTTCCACCTACCTGTTACTATACCAATGCCATGCATTTTTTTTTATTACTATTGCTCTGAGTACAGCTTGAAGTCAGGGATAGTGACTCCTCCAGAAGTTCCTTTATTGTTCAGAATTGTTTCAACTATTCTGGGTTTTTTGTTTTTACATATGAAGATGAGAATTGTTCTTTGAAGATCTGTGAAAATTTTGTTGGAGTTTGGGTGGGGATTGTGTTGAATCTGTAGATCACTTTTAGTAAGATAGTCCATTTTCTCTTTGTTAATCCTACAGATCCATGAGCAGGGAAATCTTTCCATCTTCTCATTGAATATATTCCTCAATTTCTTTCTTCAGAGACTTGAAGTTCTTGTCATAAAGGTCTTTCACTTGTTTGGTTAGAGTGACACCAAGATATTTTTATGTTATTTTGTGGCTATTATGAAGGGTACTGTTCCCCTAACTTCTTTCTGAGCACATTTCTTGCTTGTATAGAGGGCTATCAATTTCTTTGAATAAAATTTGTATCCAGCCACTTTGCTAAAAGTGTCTATCAGCTGTAGGAGTTCTCTGGTAGAATTTTGCAGTCACTTATACATACTATCACATGATCTGCTAATAGTGATACCTTAATGTCTTCCTTTCTGTATTTTATGCCCTCAATCTCCTTTAGTTGTCTTATTGCTCTAGCTAGAATTTCTTATACTCAAGAGATATGGGGAGAGTGGACAATCTTGTCTTGTATTCAGTTTTAGTGGAAATTCTTTAACTTTCTCTCCATGTAATGATGCTGGCTAATGGCTTGCTGTATATTGCCTTTGTTATGTTTAGGTATGCCCTTTAAATCACTGCTTTCCCCAAGACTTTTATCATTAAGGGGTGTGGATTTTGTCAAATGCTTTCTTGGCATCTGGTGAGATGATCATGCACTTTTTATACTTTCAGTTTGTTTATATGGAAGATTACATTGATGAATTTTCATATATTGAAGCACCTCTGCATCCCTGGGATAAACCCTACTTGATCATAGTGGGTGATATCTTTGATGTGTTCTTAGATTCAGTTCATGTGTATTTTGTTATTTTCTCATCGATGTTTATACAGGAAATTGGTCTGAAATTCTCTTTCTTTGTTGAGTATTTGTGTACTTTAGGTACCAAAGTGACTATGACCCCTAGAATGAGTTTGGCAATGTTCCTTCTGCTTCCATTTTGTGGAATAGTTTGAGGAGTACTGGCATTAGCTTCTCTTTGAAAGTATGGTAGAATTCTGCACTCATACCATCTGGTCCACAACTTTTTTTGTTGGGAAGCTTTTAATGATTGCTTCTATTCTCTTGGGGAAATATTCAGCTAGTTTACTTGATCTTGATTTAGCTTTGGTATTTGGTATCTGTCTAAAAAAATTTATACATTTCAGCTTTTGGACTGGGATCACATGAAGACAAGATGTTGCTGCTAGTGCCTCATGGTTTCAATGGCAGATCCACCAAGATTCGCCACCAGAAGATTTAGATTTAATATGGCTTCCAAGATTAGGATTCTAGTTATTGCACCCAGAGATTGAGTTACTATTGTTTCTGAACTAAGTTTGTGTGCTGTTTTTCTTCACACAGTGATTTGACTGGGTTCCAGAGAAAAAGTGTGGGTTTGCCTGATGTGTACCACAAAAGGCTGGGGGCAGAGGGAAATGAAGCACGGGGCTGGCAGGGTAGTGACCAACCAGTGGGAACTTAGTGAGCTGGCTGGAGAGACATTTCAGGACCTCCAGGCCAGAGTCTCCATTGTCTGCCAGTGCATAGCTGGCTAGGCCGCCAAGGCAGAGGGTAGCTGGGTGTAGCACGGAACCAGCCATTCCTTTTAATATTTCCTACAATATGTGGTGAATCCACTAGAAATGTTGGGCAAGAATCCACTAGAAATTCAAGAGTACTAGCCTGAGAGAGCTTTATTTTTTTTGTGAGTAGCTAGGTAGCACTGGGATGAGTCAAGTGGATTCAAGCACAGGTACCTTGAAACAAAAAGAGGGCTCTGAGGTCCCTGCTGTGGAAAGAGACAAGCTGGCTGCTCTGAGTCACAGAGCCAAAGAATGAAAAAGCCTACACCTTGGGGCAGAGATTGATTGAACTGTGAATTTATAAAAATGGTATTGCTTGCTGTTAAGATAGATTTATATACTGAATCATGTGGGGGAATTTTACCCCCCAGTTCAGAACTGGAATAAGGAAAATTAGTCACTGACTCCAAGTATAGAGGGCAGTGATAATTACCTACTATGATCAGGTATTAATTATTAATGTCTGTGGCTCCAGGCAGAGAGACAAACAGATGGTTTAACAAGATGGCTGCTCTAGGCAGCGAGCTTAACAAGTAAAACCTACCTGTTTCCTATAGGCAGATGTTAGTGGAATTTTGAATTAATTGTTTTCAAGATGGCATAAATAGATACGGCTCTAATATGTCTTACAGGATACTCAAATTCTGTCTAACGTGGGCTCCATGGGAATTTTGGGCTATTATCCTGCGTGGCAAAATAGAAAAGGCCTAGGAATAGGCACATATAGTATTTTAGTTCACTTCATTTGTTTTGAATTGTTTTAATTTTCAGAATGAGTATGATTTTGAGATTTGTGGTTATATTACTCCTCTGGGAAAGAGGTTAATATAAAGGTTTTTCTGGTTACTGACTCAAGGATATGCTGATTTTGGAGAAAGGTTTTGTTTTTGTGTTTTTAGAAAATATGATTAGAGTGATAAGGATCAGATATGCTAGAAGGAGCCCCCCCCCCAGAGAACTAGATTCCAGAGAATCAAACAAAAAAAAAATTATCTTGATGATACTAAGATTTTGTTTTGAGATTTATATATTATAGAATATACAGCCTTGGTGAGTCTAGATCCAGTCAGGACACAGACATAAGAGACTAAGACAATCGTTGGTGTGGCCTTCTTAAAGCCAAACAACTCCCCCATTTTCCCTCTCCTCCCCATGCTTCAAAAATATCTCAATGCCCACATTCAGCTTGAAGAAGTTATGAAGAGATGTCATCCTAGCTCCCTGGACTTCAGGGCTGGATGTAGTTACTCTAAGGTTGTCTTTCTAGGAACTTAGAAGTGATCATAATTGGAATGTGGAAGAAATAGCTAGAATTAATTGTATAGCCATAATCTCATTTGATAGAAATCTTTATAATTATTACTAAGTTGAAGTCATAATTTCTTATTTTGGTACAGAATTTATTTTGATATACAATCAAGGTTTCATTGCTATAAATTTCTCCTATTTATACAAAAAATTGTAAATACAAGGCTTGGACCCAGTCCTTCTAGAAATGCCATTAAAAGCTGATCTGAGATATTTACGCCTGTGAGTTAAGGATCAAATAGCAAATTCACGGCTCTGAGTTTGTTGTTAAGGTGTTTTCAAATATTTTAATTAGAAATATCTGGGGTAATTAATGGACAACAGTCCAGATTATTTTACATAGATAGTTGGTTTTCAAAAACATCAGAAATCCACACAATGTGACATTTAATGTTATTTATTCACTTGTTGAAACCAATCTGCTCCTAACAGCTTCCTATTCATGAATTCAAAGAAGTAACAGAGCATCTATACCTCCAAGCAAGGTGATATAAGGTGGCTAGCTAGCCACTGAGCAGAAATTGCCTATCTCTCCTGCATACCTGTACCCTCCTTGAGTGTAACCAAGCTACAATTCAGGACAACTTAGTTCTGCTGGGACAGAATATGCTAGTCCTTAATAATTCCTGTTTTTCAAAGGTCTGTCAGATGATCCTGGGCTAGAAGGCTGAAGACTGATGCTCCAACTTCCTGACTTACTGGAGCTGTATAGGTAGGCAGCTATCTCTACAATTTGTCTCAGTTCTGGAAGCTGTGTTAGGCATCCTATAATCTTCAGATAGTGTTGGTCATTCTCAGATTTCTGGCGGGGTTGAAAGACTACTTATAGTCTCATAGCCAACCCAAGGTATTTAGATTGAGAGAACAGATTTGAGAGGATGATTTTCAGGTGGAATACAATCTAAGCCAGGACAAAAGACAGGTGTAAAATTATAAGACTTTTAAGTTAGGATAGAAGACAGTGTTCTATTTTTTTGACAGAAATGATGGACTGAGTGTTGGGCCATTCTTGTACTTTATAAATTACAAAATGGTACTGGTTCTGCTCAATTTATATTTGAGAGAAAAGTTTTGTTTTTTACTATAATAGAAAGGGGGAAGTGTTGTAGATGGACCTAGTACTGCCTATATTTTGATGTTAATTCCACTTTCCCAAGAGGGGCTATCTGGAAGATTCAGGTGAGTTCTTGCGAATCTTTCCCCAATGAATAAAGGGACCAATCACTGGGCAAGTAGGCATAACTTCTGGGTTGTAAGGAGAAAGAAAGGAAGCAGGGGGGCAGTCGTGGGCTTTTGGACAGGGATAGCATAAGGACAAGATGTAGCTGCTACTGTCTCCCAGTTTCAATGTTGGATCTACCAGGATTTGCCACCATAGGATTTAGATTTAATATGGCTTCCAAGATTAGGATTCTAGTTATTGCACCCAGTGATTGAGTTACCATTGTTTCTGGAGGGGAAAAAATCATCCATTTCATTTACATTTTCCAATTTTGTGGAGTACAGACTTTTGAAGTAAGAACTAATGATTCCTTAAATCTTCTCATTGTCCATTGTTATGTCTCTCTTTTCATTTCTGATTTTGTTAATTTGGGTAATGTCTCTCTGCCTTTTAGTTAGGTTGCCTAAGGGTTTATCTATCCTGTTGGTTTTCTCAAAGAACCAGCTTTTGGTTTCATTGGTCATTTCTATTGTTCTCACTGTTTCTAACTGACTGATTTCAGCCCTGACTCCTGTCCTCTACTCCTCCTGGATATGTTTGCTTTTTTTTTTTTTTCTAGAGACTTCATATGTACTTTTAATTCATTAGTACGAGAAATCTCCAACTTCTTTATGAGTGCATTTGGAACTTTCCTCCTAGCAGTGCTTTCATATGTCCCATTAAGTTTGGGTATGTTGTGCCCTCATTTCCATTAAAGTCTAAGAAGTCTTTAATTTCTTCATTTCTTTCCGACTCAGTGATCATTGAGTAGAGAGTTGTTCAGTTTCCATGTGTATGTAGGATTTGTGGTTTTTCTGTTGTTGTTGAAGTCCAGCTTTAATCCATGGTAATCTGATAAGATTTATAGGGTTATTTTAATCTTCTTATATCTGTTGATGTTTGCTTTGTGATCCATTACATGGTGAATTTTGTAGAAGGTTCTGTGAGGTGCTGAGAAGGTATATTCTTTTGTGTTTGGATGTAATATTCCATAGATATCCACTAGGTCTATTTAAATCATAACATCTGTTAGTTTCATTATTTCTCTGGTTAGTTTCTGTTGCAGAATTTTCCATGTCCAATCATGTTAGTACAGTGGAAGGCCTGTGATTGGACAGGAAAAGCAAGACAGAGCTAGGAGTTGGAGGTACGGAGGTAGCAGGAGGAGAAGAAAAAGGAACCAAGATGGCTTTGTGGACCTGTGTGACATCTACTAATCAAAATAGCTAAGTTTTTATAAGGTTAGAAATATTGGGTTAAAGCTTTTATCATTATCAATTGGCAATCATTATCAAATGATTGTATTGGCATTTTGTAAATTGTAATATTACTGATACATAAATCTGGTTGATTAGTTAAGCTTTAAGAGTTTTCTTTATTTGGTTACTGGAGTGTGCATCTGCTGATGACAGAGAGGGAACACAGCTGAGATGCTGTGGGAGCTAACTGGGAGTGAATAGTTTGGTGGACTTGAGAACCTCCAGTGGAACCCCACCAGGACGTGGTGCTGAGGCCTGGTGGAGCAGGAAAGCTGGTGGGTTCACATTTTTAATATTTCCAGCAACAAGTTTCTGTCTCTTTGACCTATCCATTAGTGAGAATAGGGTGTTGAGGTCTTGTGGGGTGGTGAGCTGTGACAGGCAGCCTGGTCTCTGGTCAAGCTCAGGCTTAAAACCCTGGTGTCCCAGCAGGTGACTGTTGTCTGCAAGGGACTGCAGGTATTTGGCCACACCCCTTGGGCTCCTGGTTTCTGTCATGTAGCTACAGCCTCCCACAACCTCCCACAGAGAGGTCTGTGGCCATCTGTCACATAGGAGCAGCACCAAGTACTCCCACATACAGATAAAGTATCTCCAAGCTCTCAGACCAAGCCAATGAGAAATACCTGCTGTCAGACCCTGACTCACCCCAAAACTGTATATAAGAATCCCATCCAGAAGGAATAAAGGTGTGATAACTACTCCGTAGTCTGAGTGCTTCTGTCATAAGAGCTGTAACACTGCCACTTGGGAAGAGGTCTGCTCTCCTGAACTGCCACCAGAAGCTTCTCCACACTCCTCACTGGCTAGTCAGCCTCTCTTTGGGTCAGCCCGTCCCAATTCAGCACAGGGTGACACGAGCAACAGAGACTGAGGTGGAGTCAGCAGCAGTGGAGGTGGTGGAGAAGACTCCTCCTCCCTGCCCGCACTCTCTCCCCTTTGTCTGAACCCTCACACCCAGACAGGACAGAGATCTCCATGGAAAGCCTCCAGTACACAGGCCCACAAGGTTCCCCACTATTAAGGTGTACAGTTCAATCTGGGATTTAAGCTTTAGTAATATTTTTTATGAATGTGGGTGCCCTTGCCTTTCAGGCATAGAAGTTCAGAATTGAGATGTTCTGTTGGTGGAAATTTCCTTTGTATGAAACATCCTTCCCCATCTCTTTTGATTACTTTTGGTTGAAGTCTATTTTATTAGATATTAAACAAGCTACTCCAGCTTGTTTCTTTGGTCCATTTGCTGGGAAAAGCTTTTTCCAGCACTTTATACTGAGATATTTGTTATAATAACTACCTTTGTTACTGAAATGTGTTTCTTGTATACAGTAGAATGATGAATTCTGTTTATGTATCCATTCTGTTAGCCTCTGACTTTTTCCTGGGGAATTGAGTCCATTGGTGTTGAGAAATATTAATGACCAATGATGGTTACTTCCTGTTATTTTGATATTGGTATTGTTAGTATATGTAGTGTATGTCTGTGTGTGTATGTGTGAGTGTGTGTGTGTGTGTGTGTGAATGTGTGTGTGTGTGTGAGTGTGTGTGTGTGAGTGTGTGTGTGAGTGTGTGTGTGTGAGAGTGTGTGTGTGTGAGTGTGTGTGTGTGTGTGTGTGTGTGTGTGTGTGTGAGAGAGAGAGAGAGAGAGAGAGAGAGATTCTCTTCCATTGCTTTTAGTGGTATTTTTTCCTTGTATTTCCTTGAGTGTAATTAGATTAATTCGGTTGGGGTTTTCCTTCTAGTATCTTCTGTTAGGCTTGGTTAATGTAAAGGTATTATTTGAATTTGGTTTTGTCATGAAATATCTTGGTTTCTCCATCTATAGTGATTGAAACTTTTCCTAGATATAGTAGTCTGGGCTTATATCTGGGGTCTGTTAGGTTCTGTAATACTTCTGCCCAAGCATTTTCTCTTTTATGGCCTCTATAATCTTATAAGATGGGATTTAGGATCCTCTTCCTTTTTAAATATTTTTATTTTCTATATTCTTTGTTTACATTCCAAAAGCTTTCCCCTTTCCCAGTTCCCCGCTCCCCATATGTCCCATAAGTCCTCTTCTCTCCATCCATTCTCCTACCTATCCCCCTCCCTTTTCTCCGTCCAGGTACTCCCCTACAATGCTGGATCAAGCCTTTCCAGGATTAGGGCCCTCTTCTTCCTTCTTCATGGGAATCATTTGATATGCTAATTGTATCTTCAGTATTCAGAGTTTCAGGGCTAATTAATATCCATGTATCAATGATTGCATTCCATGTGTATTCTTTTGTGGTTGTGTTACCTCGCTTAGGATGATATTTTCCAGTTCCAACCATTTACCTAAAAAATTCATAAATTCATTGTTTTTAATTGCTGAATAGTACTCCATTGTGTATATATACCACATTTTCTGTATCCATTCCTCCATTGAGGGACATCTGGGCTCTTTCCAGCTTCTGGCTATTACAAATGAGGCTGTTATGAACATAATGGAGCATGTGGCCAGGGAATCCTCTGGGTATATTCCCAGGAGAGGTATAGCAGGGACCTCCGGAAGTGTCATGTCCAAGATCCTCTTCTAATACTTCAGTTTCATTAGGATATACAGGGTTTCTTGTAGCAGGATACCTGAGCCCTGGTGGTGTCATACTGCCCTGGGTCCCATTAATTGTGTTTTTTGATGTCCTTTAGGCATCTGGTTTTCCCTGGTTTTGGCTGGATGATTCTAACAGCAATAGGACTTCTCAGAAAGGTGGGAGAAGCTGTGGCCAAACAATGGATGTCAGGGTATCCTGCTCTGTTGGCTGTGCCTGAGGTAGACCCCAGTTTGTAGTCTGTCATGGGTGGACCATATTCTGCAAGCTACGTCCCAGCCAGACCCAGATGGGGTGATGGAAAGGCATGAGTAGGATGGGTGGTCAGGCAAGGTTCTAAAATGGTTAGTTTGGGGGCTCCTGAAGGTTTCCACAGGGAGGCAAAATGCTCTTGGGGTCCTGCAAGACTCTGCCGAACAGAGTATCAAGGTCAGACCTAAATAATGGGTCTCAGAGGACTATGCACCATGCCACTAGCAGATTACTCTTCTTTTTAAGTATGTATTACTTATAAAGCACACTTGTGGTTAAGCTCCAGACACTGGTGGGAGAACAAATGTAAAACAATTCTGGATTTATAATCTTATATGATACAATAATTTAAAATGTAAAACTTGACTGATGTTAATAATTTTCTGTCTCACATTTTTTGCAGGTTCATTTCTAAGAATATAATACACTGCTCTTTCAGCAGCCTTGAAAAGAAAATTTCTGTTGACATGGTTGTCAAGAGTATATCCCAGGATATGACAACATATATTACAAATCAATTTTTTTATTTGACTACATACATAGTGAATACATATCAGGAACAACTGTTCTAGAAAGGTTAACGCTGTGCCCATTAGCTGCATTGTGTGCATTTATTGTAATCAGCATTTGTCCCCTGGCATGAGCTTTTCCTCTGAGTTTTCCTGTGACTGCTGAATGTTAGATAAAGAACTGTTAGTGACTCTGTGATGTGTTTACTTAAATGCCTGTTCATGCATTTTATAATGTCTTCAGTTGTATGGAAAGAACTGATTTCAAAAGTGTCTTCTTCAGTAGAATAGACATTATGGATGGACAGGATGGGGACTGAATGTAGGGGGGATGGGAACAGAAGGGATCAAGTAGAGAGAGGACAGAGGGACAGAGTACTGGAGAGACAACTAGAATGGGGCGGGGCATCTCTGGGACAAGCTAGAAAACTAGATCAATGGAAACTCCCAGGAGTTTATAACTTGACCTAGACTAGCCTAAACTAAGGCTCCTAGAAATGGGAATATGGAGCCTGAACTGGCTGTCTCCTATAACTAGGTAAGACTTGCAGAGGAGGGATTGGGACACCAGCCCAACCACAAAACCTTAGACCTACAATTTTTTCTGCCTACAAGATACAGAGGGGTAAAAGATGGAGCAAAGCCGGGCGGTGGTACATGCCTGCAATCCCAGCACTCTGGGAGGCAGAGGCAGGCGGATTTCTGAGTTCGAGGCCAGCCTGGTCTACAGAGTGAGTTCCAGGACAGCCAGGGCTATACAGAGAAACCCTGTCTCGAAAGAACCAAATCCAAAAAACAAACAAACAAAAAAGATGGAATAAAAATTGAGTGAAGAGCCAAGACTGGCCCAGCTTTGACACTGGAAGGCAGAGGCAGGCGGATTTCTGAGTTCGAGGCCAGCCTGGTCTACAGAGTGAGTTCCAGGACAGCCAGGGCTACACAGAGAAACCCTGTCTCGAAAGAACCAAATCCAAAAAACAAACAAACAAAAAAGATGGAATAAAAATTGAGTAAAGAGCCAAGACAGGGAGCCCACCTTTGACACTGTTAATGATATTTTGCTGTATTTGCAGACAGGTGCCTAGCATAACCACCATCAGAGAGGCTTCACCCATCATTTGATGGAAACAGATGAAGAAACCCACAGCCAAATATTAGACAGAGCCAGGTAAATCCTGCAGAAGACGGGGAGGAAGAATTGTGGGAGCCAGAGAGGTCAAGGACATCACAAGAAAACCCACAGAAGTAACTAATCTGGGCCCATCAAGGCTCATAGAGACTGAACCTCCAACCAGAGAGCCTGCATGGAACTGACCCAGGCCCTCTGCATATGTAACAGTTCTGCACCTTGTCCTTCCTGAGGGACTCCTAACATCAGGAGCAGGAGCTGTCTCTGACTCTGTTGCCTGCCCTTGGGACCCTTTGCCCTACTGAGATGCCTTGTCTAGCCTCAATAGAAGAAGATCTACCTAGTCTTATGAAAATTTGATATGCCAAGGCTGGTTGATATCCGTGGGAGGCCTCCTCTTTTTGGAAGAGATATGGAGGAGTGGATGGCGGAAAGAAGGAAGGACTGGGAGGAGGAGAGGGACAGGAAACTTCAGTCAGGATGTAAAGTTAGTAAGTTAGTTAGTTAGTTAGTCAGTTAGTTAATTTTAAAAAACAAATTTAAGAAAGTATCTTCCTCACTTCACATTGGCACATGTCAAGCTTGAAATTAAAATAGTGTTTTTGTGGCCAATGCAAAGATCTTCACATTCAGTTTCTATTTCTAACCCTGTGGTTGTTTGCTTTGCAATGAAGTTGTGAGCGTCAGAATTGGGAATTATAAGTCTTTGAATGATTCTGATAACATTTTGACATACCTGATTAAATGGTTCAGACTTAAATTTTTACTTTTAATGATTTACTTCAAAGGCTTACTGCCTAAGAGCTGACCTTTCTGCCTCAGATGGAAGAGTTAATGTTCCTGTGGTTGCTCCAGAGATAGACTCTAGGTATGACCCACAAACTCACCACACAGATCGAGGTGCCACTCCAGTGCAGAGCCACTGTGTCCTCTATAGGAAGGGCCAGTGCCAGCATGAATTATACTAACGTTGACACTGTAAGCACTCCAGTCTGAAATGGTCAAAACGTGTCTTTGAGGCCCAATGGTGCTCCATACTTTCCCAAGAGTTCACTGCTGTGTTCCTGCAATGCTCCTAAACCACGTTCTCCTCTGAATTAGCATGGACCCCTCCGCATGTGCATGCTAACCCCTGAGACACATCGGTACTCCTATGCCAGCTCCATTGCCCCACTAACTTCACTTACAAAGCACAAGTTCAAAGACAAGTTGTGAAGGATGTAAAGAGAGGGAAGACAGAGCATTGACCTGGGCTTTTCTGAGTGCAGGGACCTGTGTAGCCTCAAAGCCAGACATCCCTTTCAATGTCACATATAAGGCCAGGTTTTCTTCAGGGAAATGTGAAGTGGTGAAGTCCAACTCCCAGCTTAGGAACTTGGTGATCTTCATCAAAGCGACTGAGCTTCCGAGCTTTTACCTGTAATGTGGGAGTTAGAACATATCACAATTGAATTGTTATGGAGAAGGGTTTTACAACAATCTATACTTAAAAAAAGCATCTGACATGTTGTAACTGCCAAGTAAATTATAGCTCTTGGTACTTAAAAAAGGCTGGAGTATCATAACCTTCCTTGAAATGTAATCAATACCAATGATTTCTAAATACAATTGGAACAAGTAATTATAGTGTTTCGGGATCCTTGTCTGTAATGAAACTTGTGAATTAATATAAACAAAGAACTCAGATAAGTGCCTGGTACATGTTAAATAGTAAGTGTTATGTAGATATATTTTTATTATCATACTTAATTCCTAGAAACAACTAGACTAGGCATGTAGTGTTATAGCCACTGCACAGGTGAGCAAGCTGAGCTCACAGAGATCCAACAAGAGTTTACTCAATATCATTCTGATAGGAATGGGTAGATCTGCACATCGAATATAAAACAACCCAATTTCCTTCCATATCAGGCTGCTCCAGGGCTGAATTTCATGACTTTTGCTATTCTTTCTCTAAAGTAGAAAGCATATAGAAAGAACTAGAACTGAACCTAGTTCAATGGGTGATGAGGGTTCTGCAGTCCCCAAGTCATTTCTGAAAAAAATCACAAATAGAAAACTACTAGACTTAACAGATTTACAAAATCCTTCCCAGTTCTAACATGAGAAATTTGTTCTGTCACTTCCTTGGCTCTCAGTTTATGACTTTCTGCCACCTGCAGTTCTACTGTATGCACACATACTGCTGACCCACACTCAATGGATACCAGCAAACATACAATGATGATGTTCTTAGTGATGTTACCCAGTTGATGGTTGCATTTCCTCTATGGCTTCTGCTGAGCCAGTGCTCCATAACTGCTGGGTCAGGCCTTTCTCTCCACCTTTCTTCACCATCTGTTATAATTCAGATGTTAAATATCTCCACAAAGTTCAAATGTTAAAGGCTTGGTCACCAGCCTATTGCTGTTAGGAGGTGAGGGCTCATGAGAGGAAGCAAGGTGATTAGGAGTATGTCCCTGAAGGGAAATTGGGGCCCAGTCCATCCTCTCTGTTTCCTTGCTATCATGGGTAAAGTGCTTTTCTCCATTACTTCTTCTCTACCATAGTGCACTATCTCACTACAGGTCCAAGAAAAATAGTACTCCCCTAGGGTTTTGATTCCTGCAACCAAACACCACAACCAGAAAAACATCTTGGGAAGGAAAGAGTTTATTTGCCTTACACTTCCACAACACTGTTCATCATTGAAGGAAGTCAGGACAGAAACTCAAACAGAACAGGAAGCCATGCAGAGGCCATGAATGGCTGCAGCCTACGGCTTGCTTGACATGGCTTACACAGCCGTCTTTCCTATAGAACCCAGAACTACCAGCCCAGGAGCAATACCACCCACAATGAGATAGGCCTGACCCCACTGTTCCTTTTCGTTGATGCTGTGTGTGTATTCTACTGTAGGAATACATTCTCTTGAATGTTAGCTCTAGGTTTAAGTTATTACCAACAAGAGTAAACTGAATATTTGGTACAGGTCATTTAAATAAGGCTGGTATAAGGCAAACTTTATTGTCAATCAAACTTTTCCTCTATTTGGTAGTTAGATTATCTTTCTGATTTCTTCCCATAGCTTCTAAATGAAAATTAGATTTCAGAGTTTTGCTGGACCAATGAGGTGAATTAGCAGATAAAAATCACCTACTGTACAAGCTTGATAAACTGAGGTCAGTTCCAGAGGCCATGGTGGAAGGAGAGTCCTGAAGTTGCCCTCTGACCTCCAGATGTGCACATGCACATAACCATAAATTTAAAAGTTGGTAAGTTTCGCAAATTAATAACTAGAAATCCTATTGAAAAAAAGAATTAGAATCAAAAAAATCATTATTAAAATTTACAAAAGTTATAAGATATTAAAATAATAGTTATGAAAATAAAGACAAAACATTAAAAGAAGAAAATGGCATATGCCAATGGTCTTCAAATGAAAACAATTTATCTATCACCTTACATGTTTTAAATTTGGCTCCAACTTATAAATCATAATTATCATTGAAATATATGCATTCAATATAATATGTATGTCATACACTTTAAGAATAGTTTACCTTGATGACTTCATCTGAATCCCAGGAGGCCTGGTGCTGGCAGGGACAACCAGGTGAGTTCCCCAGGTCCCAAACTCCATCTTCCCATCCACACCTCTAACCACAATCCCAGATACTTGCAGCCATCAGCAACCACCAGTGAAACCCTGACTCCAGTCCCCTGCCTGCTGGCCCCTCTGAGCAAACCCTGCAGTGGTGCGCTCCACTGTGCCCCTCTCTGCACGTCACTTCCCAAGCCACAAATCCCTGGAGGCCTGCGGCTTCCCAAGACAAGCAGAGGCCCACAATCATCAGGAATCCCTAGCTCTACCTGCATCGCTGGATGCCTGCTGACATCATGAACTACAAGCTCTACCTACATCCCTGGAGGCCTGCTCCCATCTGGGACAGCCAGCAGCCTGTAGCCATCAGGGTCCATCAACTCTACCTACAGCCCCAGAGGCCTGCTCCCAGGAGGGACTAACCAGCCTTCCAATTCTAGGAACAACCAGAAGGCTAAAGGCCAGCATAAGAACGCACTCAACAAAAGCCAGGGCAATTCAGCACCACCAGAACCCAGCTATCCTACCTACTACATCAAGCCCTGAATATCCTTTTTTGTGAAATTATTTTCTTTTTTTAATTTTTTTCTTTATTTTCTTTTTTTGTTATTTGATATATTCTTTATTTACATTTCAAGTGACTTTCCCTTTCCTGGATCCCACCTCCCTGAAAGTCCCATAAGCCCTCTTCCCTCCCCCTGCTCCCCAATCCACTCCTTCCCACTTCCCTGTCCTGGTATTGCCCTACACTGCTGCACGAAGCTTTTCCAGGACCAGGGGCCACTCCTTCCTTCTTCTTGGGCATCATTTGATATGTGAATTATGTCTTGGGTATCCCAAGCTTCTAGGCTAATATCCGTTTATCAGTGAGTGCATACCATGAGTGTTATTTTGAGACTGGGTTACCTCACTTAGGATGATGTTCTCCAGTTCCATTTGTCTAAGAATTTCATGAATTCATTGTTTCTAATGGCTGAATAGTACTCCATTGTGTAAATATACCACATTTTCTGTATCCATTCCTCTGTTGAGGGACACCTGGGTTCTTTCCAGCTTCTGGTTACTATAAATAGGGCTGCTAAGAACATAATGGAGCATGTGTTCTTATTGCATGCTGGGGAATCCTCTGGGTATATGCCCAGGAGTGGTATAGGGCACAGGGGAAAATTTCCTCAACAGAACACCAATAGCTTATGCTCTAAGATCAAGAATTGACAAATGGGACCTTATAAAACTAAAAAGTTTCTGTAAGGCAAGGACATTGTCAAAAGGACAAAATGACAACCAACAAATTGGGAAAAGATCTTTACCAACACTACATTCGACAGAGGGCTTATATCTAAGATATACAAACAACTCACAAAGGTATACTCCAGAGAGCCAAATATCCCCCTTAAGAATGGGGTACAGAGCTAAACAAAGAATTTTCACCTGAGGAATATTGAATGGCTAAGAAGTAACTAAAGAAATGTTCAACATCCTTAGTCATCAGGGAAATGCAAATCAAAAGAACCCTGAGATTTCACCTCACACAGTCAGAATGGCTAAGATCAAAACTCAGGAGAAAACAGGTGCTAGCAAGGATGAGGAGAAAAAGGAACACTCCTCCACTGCTGGTGGAGTTGCAAGCTGGTACTACCACTCTGGAAATCAGTCTGGTGGTTCCTCAGAAAACTGGGAATGATAGCCCTGAATATCCTAACACAGATGAATCACAGGAAAGTGACCTTAAATCTAACCTAATGAAAATGATAGAGGCCTTTAAATGGGATAGAAAAATGGATAAATCTCTTAAAGAAATACAGAAAAATGCAAACAGGTAAAAGAAAAGAAAAAAACTGTTCAAGACCTGAAAACAGAAACAAAAGCAATAAAGAATATAAAATCTGAGGCAATCCTGAGATGGAAAACATAGGAAGTGAGAACAGGAATTACAGACATAAGCATCACCAACAGAATACCAGATATAGAAGAATCTCAAACAGAAAATATGACAGAAGAAACTGATACATGGGTCAAAAAACTGCTAAAACTAAAAGTTTCTGACTCAAAATATCCAGGAAATCTGGGACACTATGAAAAGGCCAAACCTAAGAATAACAGAATAGAAGAAGAAGATTCTCAACTCAAAGGCCCAGAAAATACCTTCAACAAAACCATAGAAGAAAATTTCCATAACCTAAAGAAAGAGATGCCTATAAATAAAAGGTACAAGAAGCTTACAGAACAACAAATAAAGTAGACCAAAAAAGAAATTATTTTCTACCATATAATAAAGAAGGAATATTAAAAGTGACAAGGGATAAAGGCCAAGTAACATATAAAGAATAATTTACCTTATAATTTTGAATCTATGCATTTAATCCACTCAATTGATGTCTGCAGTGTGACATAATGGACAATGCCAGCCTCACTCTATAAGGCTGGCCATGTTCCTTCTATTTCTATTTTGTGGAATGGGTTGAAGAGGATGGGAATCAGCTCTTCTTTAAAAGTCTGGTAGAATTCTGTACTAAAACCAAAAACCTGAGCTTTTTTTAGGGGGCAGGAGAACTTTTAATGACTGCTGCTACTTCCTTGGGGCTTATAGATCCATGTAAATTGTTAACCTAATCATAATTAAACTTTGTAATGGTATCCTTCAAGAAATCCATGCATTTCATTTAGATTTTCCAATTTTGTGGAGTATAGTCTTTTGAAGTAAGAACTAATGATTCACTAAATTAACTCAGTGTCTGTTATATCTCCCTTTTCATTTCTGATTTTGCTGATATGGATACTGTCTTCCTGTCTTTTAGTTAGTTTTGATAAGGGTTTAACTTACAAAAATCTTGTTGATTTTATTGTAAGATCCAGCTCTTGGTTTTGTGATTCTTTTTTGTTCTCTTTGTTTCTAGTTTTCTGATTTCAACCCTGAGTTTTATTGTTTCCTGCCTTCTACTTCTCTTTGGTGTTTGCTTCCTTTTGTTCTATAGCTTTCAATTGTGCTATTAAGTCAGTAGTATGTGATCTCACTAATTTCTTTATGAAGGTCCTTAATGCTATGAACTTTCCTCTTAGCACTGCTTTCATTGTGTTTTGTAGGTTTGGGTATGTTTTACCTTCATTTTCATTGAATTCTAGGAAGTCTTTAATATCTTTCACTATTTGTTTCCTGACCCAGCGGTTGTTAAGTAGAGAGTTCTGCAGTTTCCATGAGTTTATAGACTTTCAATTATTTCTATTGTTGTTCAAGTCCAGCTTTAATCCATACTGGTCTGATAAGATACAGGAGTATTTCAATTTTTTTTGGATCTGTTGAGACTTATTTTGTGACTGAGTTTATAGTCAGTTTTAAAGAAGGTTCCATGAGGTGCTGAGAAGTTATATTTTGTTGTATTTGGGTAAAATGTTCTGTAGATATGTTAAGTCCATCTGCATCATAATGTCATAACATCAGTTAGTTCAATTTGACAGTTTGTCAGAAAATTGAGAATAACTCTACCTCAGGACCCAGCTATCCCACTCATGGACACTGACCCAAAGGACACACAAGGACATTTGTTCAACTATGTTCATAGGGGCTTTATTCATAATAGCCAGAAACTGGAAACAACCTAGACTTCCCTGGGAGGGAGGAAACAACCATCCTCTACAAAGACCCACAGCCAAACATCAGGCAACGCTCAGGGAGTCTTGTGATAGAGCAGAGATAGGATTGAAGGAGCCAGAGAGGTAAAGGACACCACAAGAAGACCTACAGAGTCAACTGACCTGGGCCCATGGGAACTCACAGAAACTGAACCACCAACCAAAGAGTATCTGGGGATTGGACCTTGGTCTTCTTGTGGGTCCCCTAACAATTAGAGGGGGAGCTATCACTGACTCTGTTCCTTTGGAACCCCTTCCCCTAGCTGGACTGCCCTATCAGACCTTGGTGGGAGAAGATGCACTTAATTTTACTAAAACTTGATGTCCAAAGCAGGTTGGTACCTATGGCAAGGACTTGACCTTCTCTGAGGAGAAGGGGAGGGGACAATGAAAGGCAGGGGTTTGTGAAAGTGGGATTGGAAAGAGAAGAGGAAGGGGACCTGTGATCAAGGTAGAAAGTGAATGAGTAAATAAATAAATTAATAAATAAACAAATAAAGAAACAAATAAAATGTGTATTATAGTGAAAAAGTGGAAGAAGGGGATTCATGTCTGGCAGTTACAAAAAAGACTGGGGTGTTGGGAACATGGCGGAGCAGTGGTGTCTGAAGTACTCAGACACTGAAAAGAATAGATAAAACATGAAAAACCAGGCCATCATTTATTTCCTACTGCTTTAACAGACTTAGATTGGAACAGTGTATAGAGAAGACATTTATTTCTGTCCCTGAGCTGGGAAGTTAGGCGACAGCCATCTTGCTGCACCCCACTGCTGGGAAATTAAACAGCAGCTAATTTTGGTTTTGCTCTTGCTGATTTCTTCAGAAGCCTCTTGGATGGGTAGATTACCCAAGAGTCCTTTACATTTTGTAAGGTAGAATGGGCTGAGTCTGAAAAGAGGTATGGATGGAGAACTGCATGGAAGACAGGAGACCTCAGGCCTTTCTCAGGCACACCTATTTGAGGAAGAGGACACATTTAAAGACCAAGGAACCATTTTTCTTAAATTCCGTTAACTCTTTTAACATTATCCCACCCTGTAGTCCTTAACCATCTCCATTTGTGTCACAAAGTGTGCGATGAGGAAGACAACTGTCGTCCCTGCGTGCCCTGCTTGGAGCCTCCCAGAACAACCTATGTGCTACTGAAAACATCAAATGTGTTTGAAAACTGACTTCTATTTTTGGCCTGTAGAGATGGCTACATGTCTGGAGAAAGTCTTCTGGTATTAGATCTAAGAATTATGTATATATTAAGCCTTACATATAATGGGCTAACATTTGGGGAAAGAAATTAACAAAGGAAAACACCAGAGAATTAAGTCCAGTTAAAGCTGGTGCGGTGCGTGTCAGGGGGTGATGGGGAAGGTGTACGGCTGTCCCAGGTGTGTCTCCACACATCTACCACTGTTGCAGAATACCACATACCTAGGAAAATAGAGAGAAAATAAATGTCGTTCTTTCAGGTCTGGTGACTGGGAAATTGCCAGTGAGGTGAAATCCAGTGAGGTGATGTCATCACCTTCTCACATGATGGTCGCTGCATGAGAGAAGCTGGGGGGCTGTGTGTTCAAGTCTCATCTTCTCATTAAGCCATTATCCCTGTAAGAAGGGCCCTGTCATAAAAGTTCAAAGTACTTCCTCCACATACCTCCAGAACCTGAATCTAGGACTTACCTCTCCTTCTAAGGACAGGTTCCGGCCTAGCAAGCTGTAAAATGAAAGCGGATAGACTCAAACATGTCCACAGGAGATGAAAAGCCCAGGAAGGTCAGAGGTCAGAGGGTAGAACGGCAGCAATGGGGACGCTGAGGGACAGCCATGGGGAGACACATCAGATGGGGACGCTGAGGGACAGCCGTGGAGAGACACGTGGATGAAAATTCTCATCTCAGATATAAGTGAGAAAGTAAAATGGGAAAAGCAATCCTTGGAGTCATCACATCTTTATCAATCTTAATCAATTTAATTTCTAGTACCCAATACATTTTAAACCAAACTATGGTTTAAAAAGTCTGCAGCAGAACTTCTTGGTCAAGGTATTAACTTGAATTAACTTGAATTAACTTGAATCAAGGAATTAACTTGAAGAGCGGCACAGCATACTAATCCTCAGGCTAGGTGCTTTAAATGCACGAGCTTTTTAATTACAGCGCAATAAAGCCAAGGAAGGCAGACACAGGCAATGCACTGTCATGCTCCTCTCCCTGATCACATATTCTCTGATAATTCTTTCCATAAGCAATATAAACAACCAATGCCCTTTGATAGTAGCATTTCCACTCATCAAAGAATCCAAAGGGAAAAGAAAAGAAATCACAGGGAAAAAAAGAAAAGAAAAACGAAGAGGGGGGAAACTGGGCCATGGGACACTGGCTCTGTCTGAATTATCATCCAATGTGCTTCAGATACAGCAATCTAGGTCAAATCCGCATAAATTCATTACCGTGCCATTCGCACTGCAATTACTCAGGGGGGAAATTGTTAGCAGTGATAATGATCTTGAAATAAAGAGAGGAGCGAGAACCAGCACCCAACAATACGCCCTTTTGTGTTGGAGTGAGGTGGAATGAATGCTTGGCCGCCTGCCCGGCCATCCTGAGAAACGTAGTTTGTCATGAAGTCCAGTCATGTGCCCGTCTGCGTCTCTTTGCTATGCTCTGACTTTCCCCCACCCACTCACCCCTGATGACTCACACAACTGTTTGTCCCAGGCTTGCACAGGTCAGATGTGCATGTGATTCACTCTAGATCCAGCCAGCAGAGTTCTCTCATCCTACCTCAAGCAAAATGGATGGATTTTACTAATCAGTCCTCAGAAAGTTTTTATTTATTATTATTATTATTATTATTATTATTATCCCCTGTATCCACTACAATGTATTTTAATAAAACATCATCTGGTGGCTGTATTTCTTTCACTATTTTATAAAGTGTTTCCCCATGGATACATTCTTTAAGATGAGTCTTTTTAAATAGAAGGTTTACATGTTTGATTTACTACTGTTTTTAGTACCAAAGACTAACCAATGACTTTTTAAAAATACCAAACATCACAGAAGCAAATATTAAACCATGGGAAGGGACGATCCACTCCCCAGCCCACACTCAGTCTGTTTCCCTTTGGGGAATAGCATGAGGAATGTAAAGAATCCTTCAGGACGCAGTGCTCTGTGCCTTTCCATGCATAGTACACATAAAAGCAAGTGCACACCGGCACAAAGAATGTGGGGGTGGGACTGGCTTGATGGCCTTATTGTGTGCCTTCTTTCTTTACTACTTTTTAGAGATTCCCCTGCCAGGAAGAGTGGGGTCAGCCTCTGAGCTCTATCACACAGTTAGTGAGGCAGAGGGTTTCTAGCTTGTTAGCTTTCCCAAACAAGCCTTGTTGGAAATTCTTTATGCCCGGCAATTGATTTCAAGATGCAAAAATAACAGACATACGTATTGTCGGCTGTCATTCCCATGGGACACCAGATCACACGCCCAGGATTCTGTTTTCTCATTTAATGTTTTGATATGTGCATATTGGTAGCTAGGGGCAGGCGCGAGAGGGGAGTCAATCGTTTCAACTGAATTTTTTTCTGAATTCCAGGGACATTTACCACCTTTGGGAAGCTTTCTGCTACTTCTGCTTGTCTGAATCACCTGCCGCTTCTCCACCCACTGCTCCTAGTTTATCCTGACTAGTCTCTGGAAGCCCTGCTACTGCGATCATGTTCTACTCAGCCGCTCATAGTTTACTTTTCTTATTTTCTTGCTGTGGAGAAGTTTGCTTGCTTTAGGTATATACATGTGGTTTCTGTACTGCCTAGCCTCAGTGTATAATACTCTCCTGCATTTCACTAGAGTGCTATATAAGTTGGTTGTTTTCCTGGCATTCTTTATGCCAATTCTGTGCCCCACGTCCAACTTCCATTCTGTGCTTCTGACTGCATCTGCTTCTTCCGAGTTTCTGTGAGAAAGGATGAGGCCTTCCCAAGTGTGCTTCAGCTCTCGGTATCTTTTGCCTGGCTTCTGGAAACGGCATCAGTTAGTTTCCAGTCTCTATGCTGCTCCCTCTGGGAGTCTCTCTCCTTTTTTTTTTTTTTTTTTTTTTTTTTTTTTTTTTTTTTTTTTTTTTTTTTTAGGTAGCACTTCTATGTATTTAACCACCTGTAATGTGTTTTGCTGCATCTCAATTAAGGGAACGCAGGTTCTAAATGCACACACGCAGTTCACCATTTGAAAAGAGAATTTCATGTGTGTGTCCCCAGAGTAATTTTATTGTGAAATAAAAATGGATGCAAATGAAATTTTTGAAGAATGCAGACAAAAGCCCAGGTCAACAGTAAAAATCAGTCAAAATGCCATTGCTTCATTAAGCAAAGGTGTCAAGCTTGCTACAACATCATTCACCATTGCTTTAAATGTCTATAGCTTTACATTAGACAAGCATACTTCACCTTCTATTATGTTTATAAAATTCATATTTTTGGGAAAAGATCTTCACCAGTCCTACATCAGATAGAGGGCTAATATCCAATATATATAAAGAACTCAAGAAGTTAGACTCCAGAAAACCAAACAATCCTATTAAAAAATGGGGTACAGAGTTAAACAAAGAATTCTCACCTGAAGAATTTCGGATGGCGGAGAAACATCTTAAAAAATGCTCAACTTCATTAGTCATTAGGGAAATGCAAATCAAAACAACCCTGAGATTTCACCTTACACCAGTCAGAATGGCTAAGATGAAAAATTCAGGAGACAGCAGGTGTTGGAGAGGATGTGGAGAAAGAGGAACACTCCTCCACTGCTGGTGGGGTTGCAAATTGGTACAACCACTCTGGAAAGCAGTCTGGCGGTTCCTCCGAAAACTGGGCACCTCACTTCCAGAAGATCCTGCTATACCACTCCTGGGCATATACCTAGAGGATTCCCCACCATGTAATAAGGATACATGCTCTACTATGTTCATAGCAGCCCTATTTATAATTGCCAGATGCTGGAAAGAACCCAGGTATCCCTCAACAGAAGAGTGGATGCAAAAAATGTGGTATATCTATACAATGGAGTACTATTCAGCCATTAGAAACAATGAATTCATGAAATTCTTAGGCAAATGGATGGAGCTAGAAAACATCATACTAAGTGAGGTAACCCAGACTCAAAAGGTGACTCATGGTATGCACTCACTAATAAGTGGATATTAACCTAGAAAACTGGAATACCCCAAACATAATCCATACATCAAATGAGGTACAAGAAATGTGGCCCCTTGTTCTGGAAAGACTCAGTAAAGAAGTATAGGGCAAAACCAGAACGGGGAAGTGGGAAGGGGTGGGTGGGAGGACAGGGGGAGAGAAGGGGACTTATGGGACTTTCGGGGAGTGGGGGGCTAGAAAAGGGGAAATCATTTGAAATGTAAATAAAAAAATATATCGAATAAAAAAAAAAAAGAACACTCAAGAAGTTAGACTCCAGAAAACCAAACAATCCTATTAAAAAATGGGGTACAGAGTTAAACAAAGAATTCTCACCTGAAGAATTTCGGATGGCAGAGAAACATCTTAAAAAATGCTCAACTTCATTAGTCATTAGGGAAATGCAAACCAAAACAACCCTGAGATTTCACCTTACACCAGTCAGAATGGCTAAGAGGAAAAATTCAGGAGACAGCAGGTGTTGGCGAGGATGTGGAGAAAGAGGAACACTCTTCCACTGCTGGTGGGGTTGCAAATTGGTACAACCACTCTGGAAATCAGTCTGGCGGTTCCTCTGAAAACTGGGCACCTCACTTCCAGAAGATACTGCTATACCACTCCTGGGCATATACCCAAAAGATTCCCCAGCATGTAATAAGGATACATGTTCTACTATGTTCATAGTAGCCCTATTTATAATTGCCAGAAGTTGGAAAGAACCCAGGTATCCCTCAACAGAAGAGTGGATGCAAAAAATGTGGTATATATACACAATGGAGTACTATTCAGCCATTAGAAATAATGAATTCATGAAATTCTTAGGCAAATGGATGGAGCTGGAGAACATCATACTAAGTGAGGTAACCCAGACTCAAAAGATGAATCATGGTATGCACTCACTAATAAGTGGATATTAACCTAGAAAACTGGAATACCCAAAACATAATCCACACATCAAATGAGGTACAAGAAGATCGGAGGAGTGGCCCCTTGTTCTGGAAAGACTCAGTGAGGCAGTATTGAACAAAATCAGAACAGGGAAGTGGGAAGGGTTGGGTGGGAAAACAGGGGGAGGGAAGGGGACTGATGGGACTTTCGGGGAGTGGGGGTCCAGAAAAGGGGAAATCATTTGAAATGTAAATAAATATATCAATAAATTAAAAAAATTCATATTTTATGAAGAGTATTTCCCATACCCTTGAAAACCTTGACTTTACTGAACCATCTAGAGACTACTCATTTGCACATAATTCTTAAAAATGAATAATCAAAGGTGTTTCTTGATATGTTTATTTCCTGACAAGGTTAATAGAGCCAAAGATTCGATGAAAAAGTCTTTTTTCCATCTCTGACTCCCTGTCACCCACTTTCTCTTCTGGAAACTGACAAATAATACCTGATTCTTTGGAGAGAATAGGATCAGAAGGAATACAACTTTCAGGTCTTAAGTTTTGGAGTTTTTTTTTTCTTTTGTGTGTGTGTGTGTGTGTGTGTGTGTGTGTGTGTGTATCTGTGTGTGTATTTGTGTGAGTGTGTGTATGTGTTCATGAGTATCTACCTATACGTATGTGTTTGAGAATTACATAACTGACACCCTATATTGCAATACGAACACACTCTTCTTTCTCAAAATAGTTGTCAGTGTGAAAGGAAAATATCCTCTGAGTCTGTATCCATTCAATCCAAGACACTCAGGCTATGCTGAGCCATGCGGTCATACATCAATCAGTCCATGAATGTTTTCCATTTTAAACTGTCCAAACATGGGTCCCCTCCAGTGAGGATGACTAACCTAAGGATGTACTAACCTAACAGTGCCCATACATCTGTCTCACAGCACAGCTACCCAAACCTTTCCAAGCCTTCCCAGGAAAACTTCCAAACACTGAAAACACATTCAAGGCTTTCCCTGCCCCTACCTTACCAGGCGTTTTATTCTTGCCCGAGCCTGTCCCATAGAAGACTTGGCAAAGACTACTCTCCTCTGAGCCTTGCCCCCTGGTCTGCTCCTTCCCACTCTGGAAATGTACAAACAGACCTGAGCTGGTTATTGCTCCCGGTATTTCCTGTTCGGTGTGTTACCACCCGTGAAGCCCTACCCATCGTAAGCATTTTGGTGGCAAGACACATGAGATCACTCACTAGTTTTGCAAACTTAGCTTGCTTTCTTGGTTGTTTTATTCTAGCAGTGCTTTGCTGGGGTGTGGGGGCTGTTGTACACAAGCAATATTGAAGAAACAGGTTATAGTGCACCGTTGACACTTGCTCTATTTTGATTTCTCAACTTCATTTTGTTAAAAACAAACTCTTTCCCTTGGCTACCCGCCTGAGCCACAGGTACCCCAGCCACCACCTGGCAGATCCCAAGATGACACCCACATCCCTTTCAGACACCTGAGACTTTGGATTCCATGTGACAGAATCAGCATTGTAGAATTTCGTATTTGTGCCAAGAGGCACAGATATCTGGGGCAAAAATCTGGTCCCTAAACCCTGTGAAACCTTGGTTGGGCTTGCAAGCACACCTGATGTTACGAAATCTCCTGCCACTGACTCTGCCCCTTTCAACTCGGAAATTCTCTTTTAACAATCCTGCATCCAGCCCGGGCATGGGAAAATTTTAAAGGGATGGGCAATACTGGGGCACACATCCAGACTCCACAATCCTTACCACCTTCCGCAGGAAAGACGCCTGCACGAGGCCCTGCCCCCGCGGGAATCACAGCCCTGCCCTTAGCTTGGGCCCCAGCCTACTCAGGAATAAACACCTGAACCTTGCAACTTAACCAAGGACCTGGGTGCCTTCTCGCTTCTCGTGGTGGCCAGAGAGGGAACTGTTTGCAAGGTGAGTTGCAGAGATCCCACGTTCTAGGGCTGCTACTAGAGAGGTGGTACTGCGCGGTGCACAGACCAGCCATGAGAGTTTAACCCAGGGGAACGTTAGGAGTGGTCGGGGACCAGCACCAAGCAGCCAGCAGGCGAGCCTGCACTGCAGGGGAGCGGTGTTCTGAGCAAACCCAGATGTCTGTGCCTCCAAGGGTGAGATGCTGGTCTCCTGAGAGCGGAATGGATTCCTGCCCGCGGCCCTGGTCCCTGTGTCCTGCCCAGGCCCACAATTCACAACCTCCTCCTCTCCTTTCATCAGAAGCTGTGGTTGTCGGTGTATCTGCCACCACCATCTGCTCGCTGCAACCCTGGCCTGACTATGGGCCTAGTTAGCTCTGCTTTTGAACTGGGGATGATACCAAGCCTGATGAAATGGAATATACCTGTATCTTCCTAAACAAAGAATCATCAAGATAAACTGAAAGCATAGATTCACTTTCTGTTTGCTGCTGTATTTATTAAATCACCTTCTGAGGATATAGCCAGAGAAAATTGGCATCATTAGAGAGTTATTCTGCTGTCTGTGGGCCACAGACCTAGTAAGGTATTCATGTTCTGAATATACCACCTTCTGGAGACTGGGGAGGAGACGGAGAGATGCTGTTGGGACTAAATTCCAGCAAGCTCTTCTACGTTTCTCCTCAGACCTGTGTTCCGAAGGATGGCTGAGTACAGACTGATGCCTAGCCTTATTTCTTAATTTTAAGACTAGGAGTGTCTACATGCTGCTCCTACTCACTCCTGCAGCCCCCAGTGCAGGAGCATTTGCATAAGCATTAACTACTTAGAGAATCCTGGGGCACTAGCAATGAAATGATTTTGGTCAAAGTTGCCAAGTATGACACTGATGGATGCAGCAGCATCCTAAGCCAGTCTCTACAATCTCTCTCCTCGCTGCATGTATGATTACACAGAAGAAATCCAAAACTTGGCATGGAAGCTACTTCATGCTACCACACTCCTATGTACCTAGGACACACCTGTCAGGAGAGGAGAGAGCCAGGACTTGTTCTAGAGTTTGCATCACGCTGACATGTCTCCAGAGGGCTCTCTGTCTTCTGGTAGGATACCATATAATGTTATGCCAGAAAGGGGACAGCGTGGCCTGGCTGGGCCACCTGCTGTGTGTTTTCTAATGGGAAGCTAATGGAAGTGAGATGCTGCTGTGTAGGAAGTGGCCGGAGTGTCCGTTTGTTGTGTGCATCAGCCAGCACGCACCCTGACAGGGCTCCAGGTACGCACCCTATGGCTGCATATTGAATGGGAGTCTTCCTCTGAGGCATCATTACAGATTGCCTCAAAGGCCTGGATTGCTCTGGAAATGAATTAGAGCAAAGTTAGCAGAGGTTTTGAGTTGTTGCATGGAGAGTATAATAAAGCCCAAGGCTAACCCACAGATCTGAGGCTGAACCTTAGTGCGTACCCCCCCGGAAGCCCCGAGGAGCAGAAGAAGCCTGCCTTGAGACCGACAGCATCCTTCCTTGCAAGACCTAATCCGGATCAAGTCTCCATCACCCATGACACTATTATGACACTATTGCTTGGGATGATCCAGCTATCTGCTGATGATCTGTTTCTTCATTTAGAACAGTTTAGGTTATGAGATCCAAGCCCCAGCCTCAGCGCATAGAGAACCAACTGAAGTTAAGACTCAATAACATGAAACCAACCTAGCCGCATGCTTGCTTAAGCAAGCAGGTCACGTATACATTCTCTCCTTCTGTCAACCTTATGTGTAGAATAAGCCAGAACGTAGTTTAGGCCCTAGTAACTTTCATGTGCTAAACCCTTCTAAAGATGGACTGAAGCACCCATTATCGTTAAAAGCATTTAGTTGGTCCTCATCCAGCCAACAAACTAAAGAGCTGCTCCCATCTGTCCTTTTAATTCTGGAAACCTATACCTGCACCTGAGCCTCTCAGTGGAACAGCCTGCTCAGGAAAGCCCTTTACCCCTTCACAGAAGCCTGCCAGGTGCCTTTTTGGTGATCTGCACTATGAATCCAAACCAAAACTGGTAACAAACAACTATGAGACACTTTCTATGAGCCAGAGCTATGATAAATCATAGCACATTCCCATCTCAGGGACAGAACTGCCCCAAGACCCAAGCCTAGTAAACAGGAGGTCAAGAGCCAGAAGACATTAGAGACTGCGCCAAGTTTCCCAGAGGTAGAGAAGGTTACCAAGCCTGTCTCACCAAATCTAAGTTAAGGGGAGCTCACTGAATGGGGCCTCAGCCCAGGGAAAGGAGTTAGGGTGTTGATGAAAAATCAACTGGAGAAGGAAAAGTGGGGTGTTGATGGAAAACCAGTTAGTTCTCTCCTAATACTTTATGCAGATAGGGCTTTACAATTCCCCCTTTTGTCTCAAATCTCTTTGCCATAATATTGGGGATCAGTAAGAAGTGAGGTTTTCACATATGCTAGGTGAGTACCCTTACACTGAACTGAATCCTTAGCCTTCAAATCTTAAATAGCATCACTAAATGGAAGTATTGTAGTGCAACTGAGAGAAAAAGAAACCTAAAAGGAGACAAAAACATAACACCATAAGAGTTATGTCATAAATACAGTGATATGACAACACAGTTGAGCTTCACATCACAACTCATAGTAAGGCAAAGGTTAACTGGAGAGAAATACAGGCACACCCCTTGGCATACATATACTTGGGTGAGGTGGTTCCAGCTGCCTATGAACAAACATCGTTATGTGTGACACATAGCAGATCTGAATGGAGCTTGGGGCCCGTGTGTAGTCATTGTACCAGATATCATACATCACTGTGGTTCCTGCCTGCTCCTGAGTTCGGTATCAGCATCCAGAAAGAGCAGCTCTATCACATTCTCAGTATTTTCCTCCAGAGAAGAGGAACTGAGCAACTTCTCTCTTGCTTTAAAGGTGTTGGCCAGACCATGTCTCACAAGCTGGAATCAGTGAAGAACTTGCTTGTTTTCTTAGGAAAATCACTGTTGAGTATCTTGGAGGCCCTACTTTTTCATGTCATCTCAAAACCACGGAAGAACGTTGCAGGTGAGATAGTGCTCATAACAGGCGCTGGCAGTGGCCTTGGAAGACTCTTAGCATTGCAGTTTGCCCGCCTGGGATCAGTGCTCGTTCTCTGGGATGTGAATAAGGAGACGAACGAGGAGACTCATCAGTTAGCTCGGGATGCAGGAGCCACCAGAGTGCATGCCTACACCTGTGACTGCAGTCGGAGAGAAGAGGTGTACAGAGTGGCTGACCAGGTACATCAAGGGAGTCTCATTGGTGTTTGTGGGTTGTGAGAATCCTATGCAATTACTTTGGCATGCACCCGTTTTATTCATTGGCCTCTGTCTCAGTGCTTTCCACTTGTCTTCAATATCCCCCTACTTTATAACTAATCTTAGGGGGAATAGGAATTTGGAATTTTTCATTCTGTCTTCTCGGTGCTACATACAGGGTATTTTTGTAAAATACCCTGTATGTAGCATATCATAACAACATAAGGTAAATTATTATTCTCCTTTAAAAATAGAACAGTGAGTCTGTGGGGGCCTGTACTTTCCTTTCATAATAGAGCTGACAGTTAACAAGGGAATGGCCAGGACTTGAGTTTCTGGATTCCTGTGTGGTACCCTGAGCTCTGGACCCCACCTGTACCATATGCCAACTGTGCCAGTGCAGTGGAAGAAGGAGCAAGAGCATCCTTCTTTGAGGGCTGAGAAACAGATGTCAAATGCTTTGCCCAAAACCAAACAATATATGTGCACCCTGTTTATTTGGAGTTAGATCATGGGCTATATCTACCCTATCATGCCTTCCATTTGAATATGTATTTTTCACAGGCAATCATAAGAAAATAAGAATACTCATCCTGAGGTCATTTATTTGGTTTTGGTGGTGGTGGAGCCTACTGCCTTGGTGCTTCCTAAACACTTGCTCTATCACTGAATTAATTCACATGTAGACTCTCTAAATCATTAGTTTTCAACCTGTGGGTCACGACCCCTTTGAAGTTACACGATCCTTTTCCTTTATTTTTTTTTTAATTTATCATTCCATTCGTTTGCATCTCAAATGATATCCTACTTCTTGGTTACCCCTCCACCAACCCCCGTCCCACATCTGCCCTCCCCCGCTCCATTTTGCCTGTATGAGAGTTCTCCCCCATGCATCCATGCCCTCCTGCCCCATTGCTCCAGCCTTTCCCTGCTCTGGGGCATGAAACCTCCCTGTGACCAAGGGGCTCCCCTCTTGTTGCTGTTGGGCAGGGCCATCCTTTGCTACATATTAAACAACACTTTCATAGAGTTCAAATACCAGATATTCTGTATATCAGATATTTACATTATAATTCATTCTAGTAGCAAAATTACAGTTATGAAGTGGCAACAAAATAATGTCATGGTTTGGGGTTACCACAACCTGAGGAATTATATTAAAAGGTCACAGAATTAGGAAAGTTGAGAATCACTGCTCTTAAATGCTTCTTTGGCAATAACATAAATGGACTTTTAAAGTTTCAGGAAGCTGATACTCCCGTATATTGGCAGACATGCTGTTAGCTCATCATGTCTTGCCCCTCATGAAACAGATATAAGGACTTCTGTTTCCTTATATCCACACTGGGATGCATACACCACACGCTACTCTCCAGAACCAGCTAGAGAACGTAGTATGGCTAAATTTAGTGAAAAGGGAAGAACCAAGACTGCTTGCTCCAACAGCCTTTCTACTTCCCATCATTTTGTTCTTGTTTTTTTTACCATTAATTCTGATTACAGACTGCCTGACACAGTCTGAAGATCCAAACCTGATAAACCCACACAGGCTTCTTCTGGAATCACATCCCAAGGGAAGCCAACTGGCCAGGTGTACCTGTTTACCTATGAGGCATGCTGATTAACATGTTGACTTTCACTAACTGCAAACAACTTCTCTAGCCAGGATTCAACAATCATGAGTCGATACTCAGACACTGAAGACCTTTATCATAATTGCAAACTAATACAGTGTTCTATAAATAATTGCTTCCATATCACTTGAATTGGGACCCATGTCTGTCCCAGAGGGTTGATTTCTGACATGGTCTGCTATGCCATATTCCTAGCTTGTTCATTTTTTATCCTTTATGGTCTTGAAGAGTATTGGCAGTATGCTCTTTAGCATTTAGGTGAAATAATTTTACTTATAAAATTTGCATTCTACTTCTTATGTTAGATAGAAAGAAACTATAAGAATTTTTTAGGCATGATCCCCAGGACAATAACCATAGAGAAAAATTTTGAAGTGGTACCTAGAGTTTTCTCTCATCTCATCTTGAGTGGCTTTGAGGGTTTGTATCCTAGCATGATAGCTTAGCTATGAGTTTAGAAAGTCCAATGCTGCTTTATAGTCTATCTAGGTGACAGGTTATTTTGAACAGTAGGATATGAACAAGCTGGGACTATGGAGTTGTCCTTTACCCTGATGTAACAGTCAAGGATCCTAGTTATGTATTTAATGACAATCAGTTTGGATTTTTATATCTATGCCTGAACATCATCTTCTCAAATTAAAAGAAGGAAGGAAGAAAGAAGGAAGGAAGGCTATCCTCTTGAATTTAATTTGTAGCATCTACAATTTTCCTAAAATTGGTTACTAATTCCTGATGATTTCCAAAATCATGGACTACCTAATAACTAGCAGAAACAGATCTTTCATGCTGCCTACTGCCTCTTAGAGGTATGGAATGGGGAACCAGAGCTGTTGGGAAATTCGCATTGGCCATCCTAGAGTTTTAGAGTAAGATACTGGCATGCTTGACAGCCCAGGGCCTTCCAGTGGGTTCTTGTTTCTACACCAAATCTCTAAGGTTATTGACATTTGCCCCTTTGTTGAACAATCTGGTTTCTATTGCTACTCTCCTTGCTTAACAAGTTAGATTTGATGAACTTCTAGCCTCTTTCCAAAGCAGACGTGTATTTAGATTTTTCTCCAGTGTTTTATGTGAAAACTGGCACAGCTATGTCACCTGATCTGAACCCAGGCCTTCTACAACAACAGCTTCCACCTTCCACAGTGATATGTCCTCACCGTTCCTAGTCTGTGCTACTGTGATGAACTTTACATTATCCATCCTTTCAGTTTCACCAACAAATACACACACATGCATGCACACACATCTGTACACACATGCACCCACACCCACATGAACATACATCCACATACACTCACATACTCATACACATGTGCACAAATATACATGAATATACACCCACATATACTCACATACTCATACACATGTGCACAAATATACATGAACATACACCCACATACACTCACATACTCATCATACACACGTGCACAAATATACATGAGCACACAAACACACACACATATACACAGGTATGCACACACAGCCACACACACTAACAGCTAAAAGGAACTGTTGTGAACCTTATTTATAAACACTTGATAACTACTGTGGGTGGTCCTTTCTAAATGGTGTGAGTATGTTACTGATACTGTATGATCTGAATTACACTGATGGAATTCCAAACACAAAGGAAAACAAGGACAGTACCAGCCTTGTCATCATCCTGGTAAGGCTCGTGTCCACTGGGAACCAAGATGACTAACTGAAGGCTTGTTAGAGGCGAAGGGACCACTGTGTCACCTGGAACCCTTTGTTCTAAAGTAACAGCGATCAGATGCTTTTTTGAGCTGGCATCTCAACAGCAAACATGACTCACAGATCTTGTTCCTAAATTTTGAGGTAGAGAGAAGAAAACTGGTCTGTTGAGAAAAATAGGACAGGCAGATTCTAATCTGTCTTGTGTTTAAAGTATATATTATCATCTTCCCATTGACTCCTGCCTTCTCCCTATCTCTGTGTATGCCAGGATGGGCTCTGTATGCTGTTTGGTTATAATAAAGCTGTTCTTATATCTGTCATGACTGAAATGATAAATGATAAATGACCAACGCAAAACCTGAAACAAGACTGTGAAGCATAGGCAGCAAGATGGGCTTGAGTGGAGAAGGAAAATGGCCTTCCAACGTTAGCCTCTGTACTGGAGATAGAGGAGAATGAACTGTAGAGTGTTGAGCTTAGTGATCTAGTGCAGTGAGGATGCCACCAAGAGCACACAAGTCCAGCCTGAGGGAAGGATCAAGAATAGATAACTATTGGGACAGAGATCATAGACAATCGCTAGTCTAATGATGGCACTCTTCTTCTCCAATCCAGGTTAAGAAAGAAGTTGGTGATGTCTCTATCCTCATCAATAATGCCGGCATTGTAACAGGCAGAAAGTTCCTTGACTGCCCAGATGACCTCATGGAAAAGTCATTTGATGTCAACTTCAAGGCACATTTATGGGTGACTATTTTTTTAATTCTCATACTAAATGCAAGCTTACTCTGGCATTCTGAAGTATTTCTCTCTCACTCTTTAGCAATATTATCAATCTCTAAATAAAATATACATATCTTAATCATGGAGGGGGATATTGGGTATCAACTCAGGTCCTTACACAGTCTTTATTATGAGTGTTGAACCACTGAGCTACACCCCAGTTTAACGTCTTGATTTTGGGTGTGTCCACTCAGTTGTTCTCTCTTTTACCCATTAACTTATTTACTTACCCACTTCACTTCCCTTGGCAGCTCCCTTCTGCCCCCTCTATCACTTGGCTCCTCCTCCCAATACCCCCCTTCACCTCTGCTGACCCAGCTTGGCCTTGAAGCTCTCAGAACCCCCACCGGTGATGGAGTTGTCTCCCAAAGACAGACCGGTTCTTGTCTTTGAGCTAACGCCTGAGGCTGGCCCATTTGTCTTGCTTGCATAATCAGCTTCCGTATCTGCCGACTTCACATCTACAGATCTAACCATTCATACTGTGCCTATGCCAAACGTGTGCAGACTTTCCTTGTTATCAGCTTTAACTAATAAACGGAACAACTGATTATCCACCTTTACCTTCTCTTGGGTATTATATCTAGAGGTGATTTAAAATATAACAAGGATGTGTATGGTAATATGCAAGTGCTTCATGATTTTATATAGGGATTTTGAGCATCCATGAAGTTTGCCATGGATAGGAGGTCTTGACTATGTTCCTTAGAGCAGTTTGGGGAAATGTTTGCAAGGGACTGTCAAACGTAAAATGTTTTTATTATTTCTTTGTTTGTTTTTGTTTTGTTGTTATAAGAACAGGTAGTGAGAATGCCAGGACAGAGAAGAAGGAGTGGGTGGGTTAGTGAGCAGTTGGAGGGGGGATTAGATAGGGGGTTTTCGGAGGGGATAACATTTGAAATGTAAATAAAGCAAATATTTAATTAAAAAAAGAGAGAGAATGCAAAAAAAGAATAGGTATTGAGTAAATGTACTTTGGCATGACTAAGAGAATTTACAATTTGCCTGCACAAGACACTTTTGGAACTAAAAGAGGCATTATTAATATGCCAACATCAGTCAGGTGTGTCCTAGGCAAGCTAAGACCTAACTTGGTACCTGCCTAGAGAAAGCAAGGGTCACATGTCACCATCACTGAGGGGCTCATCCCTGACTTTCATAAGGCTGCTCCCAGGCCCAATGTTTTTGGCCTTGCCTGACCAGCGCGTTCCCACATCTACACTCCACACCTCTTCCTGTGGCCCCTCCCTGCCTCTCCATTTGCTGTCCAGTTGGTTTCAGTGCTGGGCACAGCTCAGCCTCCCTAAACAGGGCTCTCACTCTTGAGAAGACTTGCTGAAGATTTCAGGTCCTGCTCCATACTTCTTACACCTTTTCCAGCTCTGTGTCAGAAGCTTTAAGACACATTTGGGGTTTTTGTCTCCACTTTTACTAGGGCACAAAGGTTCCGCTGGTGTTCTGGGTGTCCTGCATGATCTTCAGGAGAAAACTGGAAAGATCCAGCAGTTAGTAACTACTGTGTCTCCACTGGAACTATTTATCTTGTCTTAAATGTACAATGTGTGTATGTGTGTGTGTGTGTGCATACATGTGTGCATATGTGCATCTGTGGGTGTGTAAGTGTGTTTCATGAGTTTACTTTTAGCATTATATGTAATAGGTTAGTCCTCTTTGGTGTCTCCCCCTGTGGCCCTCATGTCTGTCCTGCCTCTATTTTTCCCTAGTCTCCTTTCTCTTCCTCTGCTAGTTATCCCTTAAATAGTTTCATTTCCCTGGCCCCTGGCATCCCCTCCTGTATTGTCTCTTCACTTTTTCTGGGGGGGACATAACTTTGAAACCCTGTGTATGACCCAACGGAGGGCATGTGACTTAATTGCCAGAGATTTTCTACCTCTCTCTCTCTGAAACAAAACAAAGCAGTTGAGGAAAGAAGCAGGCCTTTGTAAGAGGCTCCTTTTTTATTTCTTTTATTATAGCAGTTGGCTTTTGGTGGTGGTGGAGGTGGTGGTGGTGGTGGTAGTGGTATGTGGAGAGAGTCAGCAAACACTTATCCACTGAGCTGTTTCTCCAGCCTAAAACCCATTTTCTTGACCTCTTTTTCTGAATCTGTGACAAATTTCTGCTTGTTGCCCAAAACATCCTCCTCAGAAGTTGATTGTTCTTCCTGTATCACCTTTCGCCAGGTTCCCAATTTAAAAAAAAAAAATTAAAGATGTTCTACATGACTGAGACACAGCCTATGCACCCACTAACTCAAAAACATACTTTATTTTATGAACTGTCATTAAAAGACTATCAATCAAAGATGCAGAGATTGCTTTAAAACATAGTTCTTTCTTAATGGCAGCAGGATGTCTTGTGAACTGTGTTCAGGAACACTTTGAAAATCTATATTAAGTCAAGGAAGGAAACACAGTATGCATCTAAACAATGGTGTCCATAAGTACTCATGTGGTTTCGGATTGTGGGTATTACAAGTAAGATTTTCCTGTACCATGTCGATTATGATCTTATATATAATATTATATAATTATATTATAGTTTAATATATAATATGTAATATAAAATTATATAATCTTATATAATACATATTAATGCTATATATAGCATTAATCTAGATAAACTGTTTTTAATATTATTGACATTTTAATGGGAAATAATGGCTTAAAATATAAAATATTCCTTAATGTGTTTTTTAGGTAATTTTATTAGTTTAAAATAGTTTTGAGCACAGCAGCCATTTACACATCTGAAGAAAGCACATAATGTGTTATTGGGTATTAAAAGCTTCTTTTTCTTTTTTTTTTTTTTTTTTTTTTTTGTCTTCTTAGATGTATAAAGCCTTCCTGCCTGCCATGATTGCTAACAACCATGGCCATTTGGTTTGCATTTCAAGTTCAGCTGGATTAGTTGGAGTAAATAGTCTGTCAGGTAAGAGAATTCTTGACAACTTTGGTTTGCATAATAACTGCACTCCAGGAGTCTGCCTCACACAGCACATGCAGGTCACTGACACTCAGCCAACAAATGGACAGGTGAGATTATTTTGAAGTTTTTGATATTCTGGTGGTTTGGTTTGGTTTGGTTTGGTTTGGTTTGGTTTGGTTTGGTTTGGTTTGGTTTGGTTTGGTTTGGTTTGTTGAGACAGGGTTACACTTTTAAGACAAAGGTGGCCTGAAACTCAGTCTTCCTGTCTTGGTTTCCTAAGTGCTGGCATTGTAAGCATGTATCTCTGTACCCAAAAAGATTGTTGATCACACACTTCCACAGATTTTGAGTAAATAACAAAATGTGCCCTAGTTTCCTGTGTCTCGGTTATACAACTAAGGTTCTCAGAACTACCCATTACCCAAATAGTGCTATTTCAGATAGCCTGAGACCCAGAGTTTCCTTTCTCATGGGTCTGAAAAGCATGCACGGTCACTACTGTCCATCCTCCTTCTCACATAATATCTCCATCTTTAGAGGTAAAAATCCCACACCAACAACTGAGAACCAAGTCAACGCCCTCTGTATTTCCCACAGTGTGGTCATTGCTTCTGTTTCATAGCCACTTACTAAGGCTCTGTGGAGAATGCAGATTGTGCAAGTCCAGAGTTCCAGCTGCTTATCAGGATGTCAGAGGTCAATGACTCCATAAGAAGTACTTTATCACGAAACTCAGACGTGCTTAGAAGCATCTCTAGATCCTGTTCTTCCCTCTTCTCCCTTTACACCTGAGGCAAGACAGTGACAAACCTGACACTTGCAAACCAGCTTTTGTCACTCATAGTGGCTGCTTCACAACAGAATGAGTATGCATACCTCTTTGGAAAGGGATGTAAAGGAACGCATTGCGAAATATGTAAAATCAAGTCATTTTAATTCACAAAATTCAGGCATTCTCTCTCTCTCTCTCTCTCTCTCTCTCTCTCTATATATATATATATATATATATATATATATATATATAGTTTGTTTTATGTATGTGAATACATTGTTACTCTCTTCAGACACACTAGAAGAGGTCATCAGGTCCAATTACAGATGGTTGTGAGTCACCATGTGGTTTCTGGGAATTGAACTCAGGACCTCTGGAAAAGCAGTCAGTGCTCTTAACCTCCGAGCCAGCTCTCCAGCCCCCTCCCCACCACCCCCAGGCATTCTCTTAAAGCAAATGTGACTTAAAACAGAATGCACAACATGGACAAAAATGCCACGTTCCCCCTACATTTTCAAGTGAATTAAGGTGTAAGAAGTCTTTTGTTCTTCTCTCAAAGTAGAAGACAGAGTTGAAATTGTCTACTGTAGTCTGTACCTCATGCAGACAACATCAATTGTGTCCTGCTATCTGCAGCATCTGGCTGACATGATTGTGCATATTAGAGCCTACCACTGTGGCAAAATAAGGAAGGACGTAGTTGGCTCACAGTTGAAGAGGCTTCAGTCTATGGCTCTGCTGCTGTGGAGTCTGACAAAATCCTTCCACCAGCTTCTGAATCACACCATGAAGTTTCCACAGACAACCCCACTTCATGGGAACCAGTATTCTAGCTCCCCACCACTACTGAGACAAAATATGTGAGATAATCAACTTGAAAGGAGGATGAATTTATTTTGGCTCATAGTTTTAATGGTTTTTTTTCAAGGTTCTGTGGCCTTGTTGTTTTGGGGCCAAAGTAAAGCAATATATCAAGTGATATAGCATGTGATAGCGGAAACCAGCTTACCCTGTGGCTTGAGAATCAAAGATGGCGGGAGGAAGGATCCAATCTCAGTCTCTCCTCCCTGGTATACTCCCCATTGCCTCCTAACTTCCTTCCTCTAGGCCTCTCCTCCTAACAGTTCTACCACCTCCCAGTAATGCTGTAATGGTTTGTATTTGCTTGATCTAGGGAATGACACTATTAGGAAGTGCGGCCTTATTAGAGTATGTGTGGCCTTGTTGGAGTAGAGGGTCACTTAAAGCCTGGGCTTTAAAACCCTCACCCTAGCTGCCTGGAAGCCAGCCTTCTCCTAGCAGCCTTCAGATGAAGATGTAGAACTCTCTGCTCCTCCTGCACCATGCCTGCCTGGATACTGCTATTCTCCCACCTTGATGATAATAGACTGAACCTCTGAACCTAAACCATCCCCAATTAAATGTTGTCCTTTGTAAGACTTGCCTTGGTCATGGTGTCTATTGATAGCAGTAAAACCTTAACTAAGACAAATGCCAAAACTTTTAAAGAAACTCCTAGTAATTTTGCACATAAGTACAGGTAATGTCAGTGTGACAATTTAAAACCATCTTAAACCATTGAATGATTTATTTTTCATTATACTGACAATCTGAGATTTATGGTTGGAAGAACATTTACTTCTGAGTACCACAAACCACACTGACCTTTTGTGCTTAAATCCTTATATAACTTGCTATTTTATGTATTATTGTATGTAGTATTATATATTATTATATGTGTTTATACTTTCTGAGGTAAATTTATTTGAAATAAGGACTGACCATCCTCTGTCCTGTGGAGCAGTTGTCATGGGCTCAGCAAAGCATTAACTTAGAAGTAAAACTATGTGGTCTAGAGGAGCACATAGCAGCCTTTCTCATCTCATACACCTCGTCTTTATTAGCATATTATTTCAGTGGCCCATGTTCCATGCTACTTGCTACATATTTCTCCCCATACAAAGAACTTTTGAAATGATTGACACATCCTCTGTTGCTGTTAGTATTACAAATGACCTTAATGCCATGCTACTTAAAAGCTTTACAACACAAACAGACCTCAGAAATATATGCATCTGCTTCTAGGTCACAATAAAGCAAGTCGTATAACATTTTTGGTTTCCCCGAGCATATGTAAGTTATACTTTATATCATTCTGAAATCCGTTAAAGACAACTTCTCATTATAGAATAAAAATAATGTACAGTCCATATTTTAAAATACAGTTGACTTAGTTAAGATTACTATTGCTGTGAAAAAAAAAAACACTACGACCAAAGCAACGTGGGAGGAGTTTGTTTGTCTTATGATTTCTCATCAAGTCTTATCCTGGAAGGAGGTCAAGGTAAGAACTCAAACAGGGCAGGAACCTGAAGACCAGAGGTGCCGCCTGATGGATTGCTCATCCTGCTGCCTTATAAAAGCCAGGCCTACCAGCCCAGCACCGTCTAAAACGGGCTGGGTCCTCCCACATCACTCACTAATTAAGAAAGTACTCTACAGACAAACCTACAGCCACATCTTAGCTCAATAACTATAGCTGCGTCGAACTGACTTAAAACTAGCCAGCACAATGTAACTGCCAAACACTGATACTAATGATTACCTGAGCTGTTGGAAAGATGGATCCAGGAAACTTGCTCAGTGGGAAGTCATTAATCTTCAAATCATAAAAATGCAGTCTCTGAGCTGCACGACGACGACGATATAGAACGCAAGGAGACCAGGCAGACCCGAACACTTTAGCTCACTCGCGCGCGCTCTCTCTTTCAGATTATTGTGCAAGTAAATTCGCAGCCCTTGGATTTGCAGAATCTATGTTTATCGAAACACTTGCCGAAAAACAAAGGGGGATCAAAACTACAATTGTGTGCCCATTCTTTATAAAAACTGGAATGTTTGAAGGTTGCACTACTAAGTAAGTATACCTTTTTATTTTAAAGGCATTCAAACTGATGCTCTGCCCTTCCAATTCTTTTCTTTGAGTTGCTTGGATCTTTTTCCAAATATTTTCTAATGCATGAGTCGTTTCAGAATTGTCTCTGCCAAGTGTGTGTTTAAGGACCTGATTGATAGTGATTACAGTGCCCAACCAGTACCCGTCCTGTAGCCTCTGATCTGCTTCTGTTTCCTGTCTTGGCCATAGTCCCTCTCTGTCACCTAATGCTATTCAGACCCCTTCCCTAACTCCAGGAAAACTAGAAGTCATTGAAGGAAAACATCTCCCAGATTCCTTAAAAGAATATCACATATCTTGATTAACTGCAGCATTCCTTAAATAATACCACATGTGGATTAACCACAGAAAGGTCTTACCCACTACAGGCTCTAAGTTCAGGAGGCAGGGTGGAGTGAGGCTGATAGTCCCCTTCTTCTTGTTAGTTACATCTTGTCTGCCAAAGAAAATAGATCTCTCCTTTTTCCTTGCCAAGGAAAGAACAGAGAGAAAGTCTACCTATGCTGTGTCTCTTCTCATAAGGGCACCAATCCCATTCACAAAGGCCCCATGCTCATGACCTAAATTAATTTCCAAGTTCCAAGTCCTAACCCAGATTCATCATGTGGAGATTAGGCTTAAGTGGAAAATTGGGGAACACGTTCAAGCCCTAACAGACACAGATACCCAGTTGTGTATCTTACGAGCATAGCCCAGATTGTTTCCAATGACTCACTTCACACTTAGACCATTCAATAAGGTTTTACATGGATGATTATCTGTAACATGAGTATATTGATTTACAAAGAGTTTCCATTTCACATTCCAGTCATACTATTACTACTTTGACAATAAATGAGTAAATATAGAGATACAGAAATCGGGAGGGACAAGTGTATAATAACAATATCTTATATATTTTACCCTTAATCTTAAGGAATGATTTCTTTTAACTTGAGGTTTTTGTTTTTTCTTCCTTAGGTGTCCTACTCTGTTACCAATTCTGGATCCAGAATATGCAGTTAGGAAAATAGTAGATGCCATTCTGCAGGAGCAGCTATACTTGTATATGCCCAAGTTTTTATACTTCATGATGTTTTTAAAAAGGTAATGGCATCAGTCCATGTCTCCCATGTGCCAGTCACCAGTTTATTCCAGGTCTTAACTGGAAGAGCCACTCAGCAAATACAAGTTAAATTGGTGGACTTTTTTAAAGGAAAATCTTCCCCCATGCTCTTTTTCATCACCATGACCACTTATTGACACAGTTTCAAATTTATGCAGTTTCTGTGTCCACCACCACCACCACAAGTTCAGAGACCCTCTCTGACATCTTAACATTGTATAACTGTCAAAAATGAATGGGTTTACAAAATGGACTCTGGACAGATTTGAGAGTTGTTTGGTTGCTTTAGTAAAGATGTTCTTACACACATTATGAGATGATTGTATGGCCATAGATATTGAATCAGTGCTTCCTCAGGTAAAGTACCAGAGACTCAGCTCAACGACACCTTAAGTATCTGAAGTACTGGTTAAACTGGCAATTGCTAATACTTTTTACCAATAAAGAGTTAAAGAATTCCAGAGGGGGGAAAAAAGCTTAAAACCATGCAAAAAATAAGGGGTGGAGGAGCTGAGTATGGTAGAGTAGTAGAGTGCTTGCAGGCATGCACAGGTTCTCAGGTCTCCTGCACGCACGAGCGCACACACACACACACACACACACACAAACACACAGACACACACATGCACACGCATACACGCATGCACGCACGCATGCTCACATGCACGCACGAAAACAAGAATGCAAGGAAGGAAAAGAAGGAAGGGAGGGAGTGGGAGTGGAGGAAAGAAGGAAGATGGAAGGGAGGAAGGGAGGGAGAAAGGGGAGGAAAGAAGGAAGGGAGGAGGGACGAAGGGAGGGAGGAGGGGGAGAAAAAAAGGAAGGAGGGAGGGAGAGCAGGAGGAAGGTAGGAAGAAAGGAAGAAGGAAGGAAGGAAGAAAGGAAAAAAACAAAAGAAGGAAGAAAGGAAGGAAAGAAGGGAGGAAGGGAGGGAAGGAGGGAGAAAGGAAGGAAAAGAGAGTCATTCTTACCCCCACCCCTATGTCCAAACTGAACTTGATTTCTGAAATTCAGCAGTAGCAGCTTGGGCACACCGGATGCTGTTGAATGGTCAAGTCCACTGCTCATCCCAATCTCTCAGTTCAGTTTCAGTGTTGCTCCACGTGTCTGTGCCTCCCCTCACAGGGTCTGCACCTTCGCAAGGAGCACACTCTTACAACCAGCCACCACTTTCTGTTGAGATACATGTGTCTTTCCTCTGTCTTGTTACTTCTATCTTGCTCTGCCTGTACTGTACCCAGCTCTACTCCCTATGACAGTGATGGCTCTTTGTCTGTTTGAATCTAGGCATTATTTTTCCAAGTTCTCATATGGCTGACAGCCACAGGCACACCTTTACCATTAGTTAATTTTATCTACTTTATGCAATGAAACAGGAGTCATTCTTCCATCCTTCCCCTTTCCATCCTTCCTCTACCACAGGAGGGACCCCTGTGGCTGACAGGGGCTGTGGGAGGCAGCACAAGGAGTCCTTAAGTAGCAATTTGAAACCCAGGGTTATGACCCTGCTCTTTATCAAGCCTGTAATTCTTACATGTCCCGTGTTCTCCTGGCCTCAGTTTTCTTGTCCACAAATTACCGACCATGTTTGGCAATGCATACAGATTAGCATAATGTCTGGTTGTTGGACAGTAAGTATTTCCACAGCACAGTGGGTTATTTCTTGCATAGTAGCAGATTGTGCTATGACAAAGCCAACTTTAAGAACATGAGGCTTCTCTTTATGTTCTCTGAATAATTGTGGAAATTATATTTCTTTAATGGTATACCCAGTCTGGCCCATGTTTTGGGAAAGTACTAGATCATGCTGGAGAAGCAGAGGAAAGAGAAACGGGCTCAATGAAAGAAATTATCAAAGAGTCCTTCAGACAACACACAGAGAGCAGGGTATGAGCCACTCACCATTCCCATTCAAGGGCCTGAGATTACACAAAAGAACAAGACACAAAGAAACCCTATCATGATAGGAATTGTCTTCTCAGGAGTAGATATAAGGTGAGAGAACAAAGGGAAATGGAGAAGTAGGGTAGGGGTTCAGGGCATCTCATACCTGTGATCCTAGCATGGGGGGGGGGGGCTGGAATTTGAAGACTGCTGTGAGTTTGTAGACATCATTGGCTGCATAGGGAGATCCTATCTCAAGACCCCCATCCCTACCAAAAGAAGCTATCCTGGGTATCCTGAGTATTGTACATAAAAATTAAGCCAGAAAGGGGAATCTCCGATCACCTTAGACACTGGGAAACAAGTGGAGATTTAAATACTGGTCAATAGCTCTTCAATATGTTAACAATTTATCAGTGCTGAAGCTGGGGAGGACATACAGCCCGGAAGCCTCACCCCACCTCTAGACAAAAAATCTTAGGCTTTCTGTATCTGCTTGTCACTTTACCCAGTCCATGATGTAAGTCTCAAGGTCAACGGGTGCAGGGTGTGGGGTGGTGGTCAGGTGTGTCTATGAGTCTTCCCAGGCACAGATAGGGATGGAAGACGTAAACGCCTTAGGTCAGCTGTTACCTGAGGACTTGAAGGCCTACAAGCTGGTAAGTTGCCTAAGCTGTCATTGAAAGTGCTGAAACCAAGTTTCCAGCCAGATCCATTTATTCCAAACGTGTGCTGACAATCATAGAACTCTAAAATAGAAGCTTTAGAGTACACACAGTACTCTAACTGGTGATGTTTTGGAGACCAAAACAAGTGAACCAAATGTCATAAACAAAGGAGGAGATCTCTCTGCTCACCAAGTCTCCGTGATGAGTCTTTGAACATGCAAGTCCTCAACAAAAGTGACCATCTTCAGCTCACGTAGCAAAGGTGCTTTCACGGATGATAACCAACATGTTTATACTTCTGTTCTTTTTAGCTTCTTGCCTGTCAAGACGGGAATACTTATAGCTGACTATCTGGGAGTCTTTCATGTGATGGATGGCTTCACTGGCCAAAAGAAGAAATCTTAACGATAACTTCCATACTCTGTATTGTCTGAGATCCATTGCTACTTCAAAGAAGACCCAGGCTTACTTCAAAGAAGAAAAGTATTTCTGTCTGACAGAACCCAAAGACAAATATGTTCTGCTGTGGACCAAAATGTCCTTCCAGTGTCATTTAAATGCAATGTTACTGTTTTCTTTTCTTGTTGTTGAATGTATTTTTGTTTGTTTGTTGTTTGAAAAATAAAAATAGCTATTTGTCACTCCTATTTCAACAACTATAGAAGTGTATCCATATATACACAAACAACAGAAACAGACTCTGCAAGCTCTATTTACATATATTTACATATATTTATGCATGAACTTATGTGTGTAACAAATATAATCAAAGAAAAAGAGGCTATCTATTTGAGGGGTGATATGGGAACAATTGGAGGGAGGATAATTGGAACGGGCTGGAAGGAGAAAAGGAAGAGGAATGGTATGTTCCTATTTCAATTAAAAACATTATTAAGATAAAAGAAAATTAATTAAAGGGAAAGGAGGTGTGTTTCCAGGAGCTGCCCTGAGTACAGTGGTTCCTATAAAGCAGGTAGCTGTGGCTGGGCTTTCATGGGGCAAAGGAGATGCAGTGTCTGGGCTGCAAGACCTCTCTCAAGAGGACACAAAAATGTAGATTTTCGATTCTCTTATTCTTAGTTTTGGTTCTTTTGAACCTGGGCCCCTAGTGTGAAACTCAAGTAACTTAGCGCTTTAGTTTCTTGGGTTGCTGTGGTTGCTGTGACAGAATATTTGACAAAGGTCCCTTGTGGAAGAAAGTGTTTATTGTGCTCACAGTTTGAAAGGACAGTCCATGGTGTGCAGAAATCATCGTACCCAGAGCAGACCCAAGATGAATGCTGCTGTCCAGCTACCCTTTGGCTTTTCATGTGGTCCAGGACCTCAAACCATGGTGTGGTGCCGCCCACATTAAAAATGGGTCTTCTATCTCAGTCAACCTCCCCTAGGTTAATTCTCTCCTTAGGTATTCTCTCACAGCTGATTGACATGCCAGCCGTCCCAGTGCTCAATGCCCTGACAAGTGCCACTTTTTAGCTAAAGGTCTCAGACACATGACACCAGAGAGTCTCACCAGGGCTTTCCTGGCAGTGACATTAGTCCAGACTTTCAGACAGAATCATATGTTTAGCCAAGAAGGTATAAAAAACTGGTTGTTTCTTACTATGAAAATGAAGGTCAACTGAGTTAGATTTGTTGGTACTGACTGATCCAAAAGCCACACCCAGAAATAATTTCAGTGTTTAACCTAATAATTCAAGCTGAGATTCACAGTTAGGTACTTTTCACAGAATGAACAATTTCATTCATCTGTATTCATTAGCGGCACCCTCACCTCAGAGCTATTGTGCTCTTGAAGTCTAATCACCTGGCAAACTGCTTTCATGCTTCATAAATTAACTATAAAAGCAAGATTAAGAAACACATGTTAATTACCATAGCCCAGCAGCTCTTTCCCAAGCTCCTGGAGCATCCACCCTGTGGGAGAAACAAGTTCCTTTTTGTGTCTTGCCCTCTGTTGGGGCTGGGCGGGTAAATTATATTGGCAGACTCAGTAAAAGTCAAAAGAACTGAGAATTTAAGTATCTTCTGGGGATGCTCTTCAAAGGGTCAGTCAGCAAGTGTGGTTCCAGGTATACTGTAAACTGGTTGATCCCGAATGCTCTCAGGATGCTAGAACCTGCTTCTATTCCTTTACTTTCAACCTCAAATATCATCATGACAGCAATGGTAGCTAACATGTAGTTTTTCCATCACTAAGCTAAATGCTTCCCACACATCATTTCATTAAACAGGAACGCTCCATCATTCCCCAAAGGATTTTAAAGTGGGGGATGGGACTTAGTGTATGCCAAAGAATACAAAGCACTTCATTTCACACAGGCATCCTCTACCACTGTGGATGTGTGGTGAGATGATCAAAGACCCCTCAGACCAACCAACTGATCTTGTAAATCCTTGACTAACAAGGTTAATTAGGAGAGAGGCACAATATTGCTCCTATACTGCAATTCTAAGACCATGTATTCTGGGGCCTGTCTATTTAGTTGAAGAATAAAGAAGAGACTCCTAGGGAATTTAGCAGAACAAAGGTCCAAGACCGAGTGGGCATCCACCACACCATAACAGCATTAACAGCAATTACTTCTAATTGGAGTGCATCTCAGCTGGGCTGCTACAAAGGTCTGAAATTCAATTGTGGTTTTATAATATCCATAAAATTGTCTAAACAAATTCAGATTAACTTCGGGCACGTCTATGAGAAGAGACCACATGTAAATTAGAGGATTCTAGAGGGCGATAAATAACAAGGTGATTTAACAGCCCTGGGGAGCAAGTGTTCCTGCTGTAGTTCATACTGGTTTCTAGCTGAAATTCAGTCCCAATAAAGCCACGACCAGAGCCACGCACCTAAATAAGCTTGAAGGAACATGCTTTGAATTACTTTGAGTTCCTAAGACAGTATCCAGCACTTGGGATACCTGCTGCTCAAAAACCAAGAGAAATCCTCCAATAAGAAGTAATTTGACTGAAATATACTATGTGGCCTTTCAACATAAAGGTGGTTCTATGTTGTGATGCAGCCTTTAGCTGGTTTGAGTTGCCATAACCAAATACGACAAACTGGGTAGCTTATACAGCAGAAATCCATTCCTCAGCTTGGATTGTCTTCCTGCCCTTCTGTCAGCCAGCTTCTCACCATATCTTCACATGGTGTTTACTTCAGGTACACGGAATGAGAAGATTTTCATCTTCCTATAAGCAAAAGTACGCCATGCTGACAGCCCATCCTCTCATGTCCTCCTGTAATCGTCAGCACCTCACAGCCTCTTCCTGTGCCCTCACACTGGAGGGTTGAGCTTCAGCATAAGAATCCTTGGGGACAAACATTCAGACTATAGGTGTCACGATAGAAAAGGTCATGCCTGACTTTAGAGGCCCGATGCTAAAACTGTCGCACCACATCCAGTGAGGCCACACAAGGGGAATCTAGGAAGCATAAAGAATAAGAGGTCCTTTTTAATGTCTAATTTCAGCTTCTGAAAGTCAGAACTTGAGAGAAACATGACGGATACTTGGGCTCTAAACAAAACCTGACATGCGGCAGGATGTGCTGATTGAAATGAAGCTACTGTGTGATGCCCACGCTTCCAGGCTAGGGGTATGTCAGGCTTGTTTAAGCATCCCTGCCTGGACGCTGGATGGTTTCCTCCTACTATGGCTGTAAATGCCCCAACTGGGCTATTGAGGAAGGCTTCCAATCTGCATTCCTTATTTTTCTTGTAACCTTTCTACCATGGTGGAAAACATGCCAATACGTTCACCAGCCCCTGTTGCTCACTCCTTGTGGCATGGTTGCTTGTGAGGCTGGGCATGGGAAAGGTCCTGTCCCCACATCTGTGATCCTGAACAGCCTTGCCGTGCATCCAGACAAACCGAATCCTTGACAACGGAGGAATAGAGGCAGCTCATCTCAGCACCATCCGTTACTGCATCAACTCCTAAGGCCAGATTGCTATGCTCAGGATTTGTCTTTGTCATCAGTGAACATTAAAGTCACATTGACACTACAGAAAGCATAAGCCAGCTGCCCGTGTCTATGTGACGCTAATCAGGTAGTTTCCCTACCATCACCACCAGTGTTTTGCCCTCAAGTCAAAGCAGTACCATGACCCTTCTTTCCTCTGTCTTTCCTACCTCATCAAGAAAATTGATCCTGGCGCTTGCTCCATCTCTATCCCTTTCGTTTGCTTGCCAAAGCTTGGCACACTGGGCACTTCTCTACACCATCCTGTGTGCACTCCTTTTCACTCACTCTACTTCTGAAGAATGTTTTTTCCTGACTGCTCTATCACACAGCTCCTGTCTCTGGCTGCTGCCACCCCACAGACCCCGTGCCACCAGACTGGGGCAATACAGATACCCCTGGCATGCAACCCTCGGGCACCATAAGCCATCCTGTCCCATTGCCTGCTGCTTGCTGCACTGCTGCAGCTGGCCCACACCCACAAGTTCTTATCTCTAACCTTTATTTGTTCTCTATTCGCTCTGATCTCTCTCTGATCACTGAATTTCAGTTGTGCAGTGATCCACGTGTCTTTGGGGTATGGATAATATTGAAGTGTTGTTTTATGTTGTTCTACTTTATTAAAAAGCTGGATCTGGAGTTGGGTTATAGCCCCACTTCTTCACCAGTATGCCTGTTTATGAATTAATTATCTCAGGTAAGTGTCACAGTACTAGAAAACTAACAAATATAAAGATCTATATCTATACAGGCCACTGAAACTCAGTCATCATGTTCATACTTCAGCCTCAAAGAATTCACTCCATCCTCTTCGGAATAACCCAAGGACGCTGCACAGTCCGTCATTACATCCTTCGTGATAATCCAAGAACATTGAACGTTTCATAGTTATAGTATCCCTTAGCCAGAGTTAAGCGCATTGCTAAGCTGATTCAAAAATAGTGCTTGAGAAATATGGTCTTTATCCTGCACTGACATAATTCAACTAAAGGTTAGGGAGTCTAAGATTTCTGAAAAGGTAAAAAGCAGAGAGGGCAGGTAAGTCAGCACATTCTTCCCTTTATATTAGCTATCTTATTAAGTGGCATCCACTGGCTCCTCTGCCCTAACATTCACAGCACAGTCACTGAAGACTGCAAGAAGTCCAGAACCTGTGCTGCCAGACACTTCATGAATCAAAAGGGTAAAAGAACTGGTCCCCATTTTGTTCAATATTTCAGGTGCTCAAAAAGCAGGATATGAGGCTACTGGGGATGGGGAAGAAGAGAAAGAAGGAAGGGAAGAGTAAGAGGAGAGACAGTGGAAAGGAAAAATGAGGTTTGAGAGGTGAAGAGGAGGTGGTAGTCATTGTGAAACAATTTAAAGGGGAAAGGGTTTATTTCATCCTGTATAGGATGTAGTTCATCCTGTGGGGGAGGGTGTGGCACGGGATGAAACTGCCCACACCCCGCCAGGAAGCCGAGAACGAAGTTGCGGAGGAGCTCTTTGCTGTTTAATGTTTCCCAAAGCCACAGTTGAAGACTGAAGTGGATGTTCTGGAGTATTCTTCCTCAACACTGACTGGTTGTGTCGTCTCAAGTGAGTGGTGTCAAGCCAGACTGTCTCAGGCTTAGTCTTGTTGATTTAGAAATATCGCTTCCCCAACATCTGCTAAGATTCTATGTCTTCACTCACTTTCACTCAGTGTTTATCCACCAGTCGCGATCTCGCCTAAAGCATTACAATAAAGCCTGTGCTCTGTGCCTGCATCCTGTTTTCCTGCCCATTCTAGATATCTGTCTCAGTTTAGGCAAACTACCATGAAACCCCTGGAAGTCGAGCTGGAGGGGAAAACTGTGCCCATCATTTGCTACCTAACAAACTTGTGCTAAACATCACGGCTGGTAAACAAGCCTTAAGAGATAGCGCTGGGAAAAGGCTAACTTGTGCTAAGCTAAGTCTAGGATCTACATTCTGAGGACTCCAAATTATAGAGAGCATTGGCTATTTCTACGTCCTGAGCCTCCAGATGGCCATGTAATCACCGTGGTGTGATCAATATGAACCAAATGTTTGTCTCTGGAAAAAGATGCTCCCAGATTTCTAGTCTGTAAGAACCTGCATCTGCCACCTGTCACCTGAGAACTTGCCCACAAATTTCCATCTCTGTTCCCTGAACCATCCCCTACAAAATGCTACATTCTCTGTTAGCTAAAAGGCTAGGTTGAGCTATATGAGGACCTTAAAGGGCAGTGATTTGCAAACCATAAAAATGTAAGACTAGAGGTAGAAAGCCATGTCCTCTGTCTTGGCTGAGTTACAGAGCTTCGGGGACCATGGCTACTAACATTGCCTTGTACAGTCATCCTACCATTCTGGGCAGCAGAGGACACTAAAAACTTTCTACAAGTATCCACACATTGTTCCCTCCATATACTATTAACCAGATGCAACAGTAACTAGGGCTGGTAAATTTTTCTCTAGTAGCAGGACCCTACCTAATAATTGTGGGAGATTTCTATAAAATGGGCATTAATCTTTACAAGAATGTGTTTTTAAAAGTTCTGAATCTGAAGGCTGGAAAGATAGCTCAGTGGTTAAGAGCACTGACTGCTCTTCCAGAGGTCCTGAGTTCAATTCCCAGGAACCACATGTGTATGTGTGTGTGTGTGTGTGTGTGTGTGTCTGTGTGTGTTATATACAATATATATATATACATATATACATATATACATATATAACCCAAGCCCAGGATGACAAACATCACATGTTCTTTCTAATCTGTAGATCCTAGTTCAAATTTTTAAATTTCTATATTTAATTTGAAGTGAGTGGATGGACCAAGAAGCACGAAGGGCGCTATTTGGGTTTGGAGGGGTGGGGTCTTAAGGAGCATGCTACAAAAAACAAAAACAAGCAACAACAATGGTGTACAAAAGGTTTGACTAGGCCCATAGCAGAGGAAAGAGGTAAATACAGAGATTGGAGTAGGTAAAGTCAGAATGTATGGGCAAACCGCATGGAAGACTACTGCTTTATAAGCTGTCCAAAGCAATGCTTATATTTGTGTCTATGCAAAAGCAATTTAAATACAAGCCAAACAGAAGAAATATAAGGCTAATTAGAGTAAAAATAAGTACATATAAAAACAGAAAAACAATAAAGAAACTCAGTGAGATGCTAAGAAGGAAGATAAAATAGAACCATGAGAAAAATGCACAGTTTAAACAAGAGAAGGCCTTATGGGCCTGTGAAAATTGGCTTGCCAGAAAGGAAGCTTTATACTAATTTGATTTCTGTAGTGAGAATTTTGGTTTCTTTTAAAACTTAGATATGTTATGGGAATATGTTTTTGTCTTAATCCTAGGTGTGGGATATGAGACGACTTCAGATTATCCACAGCTGCTGACTATAATTTGCCCCATGCTCTGGCAGGGGCATGGTTTGGCCAGCTCCGGATAGTTTCTGCATGTGTATGATGTTTGACATTCTGGGGACTCTTGAGAGGGTATATAAATGCAAGAGCCCTAAGAGGGGTGTAGCTGCCACTGCTGCTCCCACTGCTGCTGCTCCTGTTCCTGCTGCTGTTGCTGCCGCTGCTGCTGCTGCTGCTCCTGATGATGATGATGATGATGATGATGATGATGATGATGATGATGATGATGTTTGCTGTTGCTAGTTGCTGGTTGGCGATCCTGACAATGAAGATCTAAATTGCCACAAGGAACACCACACTCCAATCAGCAGGAAGTACTCTACCTATATCGATGGCCTCTTGCCCCTCTCTCCTTTCTCATCTACCTAGTTTTGGGGTCTTGAAAAAGATAAGGCTAGAGAAAGGTGGTAGAAATAGGAACCCACAAAGTATCTAAAGGTCTAGTTACAGGTTTCCATGCCTTATGATGAAAGTGTGTGATGTCTTCATCCCAGCGCAGTCACAATAGCCTATGTTGTTCAGAAAGACACTTTGAAGAGCTCTAACCAACAAATTAAGCTGAGACATCCCACACATTCACTGGGATATTTATTTAGCAACTATGACTTCTGTTCTGGAATATACATAAATGTATAATACACACGCATATAAACATACATACATATATATGTATATGTATATCTAAATATACATATGTATATTTAGATATATAGATGTTGATATTTAGATATTTATAGAGAGAGATGTGTCAATATATCGATAGATATAATGAAGCTTATAAAATAGCATGTTTCTGCATGGCCCTTTCAATAGCCTTCGCGTCAGCTGCCCCTCCCCCACACCCTCCTGCTGTGCCTTCCCCATCCCTCTCCTTGTTTAAAGCTTCCCGATATTCCCTGTTTTCATTCGTATTACCTATGCTCTACTGTCTATGCTCTATACCTATGCTCTACTGTCTATGCTCTATACCTATGCTCTACTGTCTATGCTCTATACCTATGCTCTACTGTCTATGCTCTATACCTATGCTCTACTGTCTATGTCTATACCTATGCTCTACTGTCTATACTCTATACCTATGCTCTACTGTCTATGTCTATACCTATGCTCTACTGTCTATGCTCTATACCTATGCTCTACTGTCTATGCTCTATACCTATGCTCTACTGTCTATGCTCTATACCTATGCTCTACTGTCTATGTCTATACCTATGCTTTACTGTCTATGCTCTATACCTATGCTCTACTGTCTCCCTCCTTAATATTTTTGTTCCCTCATTACCCATGGTCCCGTCCTAGTTCACTGGTTCCTACATGTACTCCAAGTTAAACACACATTCCTAAAGATATGATGCTAGGATCTACCCATGAGTGAGAACATGCCACATCTCTCTTTAGGATCTGAGGTATAAATTGTACTAACTTACCTAGCATATCTTCTAGTTCCATCCAATGGCCAGCCAATCAAGTTTCATAATTTCGTTGTATATAGACACCACTCTGTCGTTATATTTTGCTGTCTTACTGAAGCCCTCATGCTGGGAACCTGCATACCCTGGCTTGCATACCCTGGCTACTGCGAAAAGGCATCGATGAACATGGATGACCAGTTATCTCTATAGAAGAATATAGAAGCATATGCCAGAAATGGTACAGCTAGGTCATATGTTAGATTATTTCTAGTTTTTGCAGAACCACCACATCAGTTTTCATAGTTACCATAAGAGTTTATATTCCTATGAACAGTGCAAAGGCTTCCCCCTTTTCCACATCCTCAGTAGCATTCGTTGTCGATGTTTTATTTTCTGCAAACTGTAAAATTTATTTTTATTGGCTTCTTAATTGTAGCCATTCTGATAAGACAAAATATCACAGTAGTTTCAATTTGTATTGCTGCGATGGCCAGGACCTCAGGAAAACAAGCTAGGCAAAACTCAACTCAGGAGTGACATCAGCAGCCCCAGGCTTTTAAAGACAAGCGCCTCAGTGTGTGGCCCAGGCTGGCCTCAAACTTCCAGTCCTCCCACATCTGCTTCCCAAGTGCTGGGACTTCAGAGATTCACCCTCACACCCTAGTCCAGATCTCAAAGACTAAACTGGGCACAGAGCAAGAGTCTTGGATTACAGAGCAGACTGGAAACTCCTCATTCTGCTGCCCAAAGGAGACAAGGTCTCTATGCAGAACAAAGGCGAGATACCTACAGAATGCTTTCAGTGTGTCCCATTAAGTTAGGCCACTGAGCATACAGATTGTCTTTCGCTGCCTGGAAGAGTCATTCACATACCACTTGTGCCCAATTCTCAGCCTATAAAGCTCTTTGAACGCTGACTTAGTGAGATCTAAGCATTGCTTCTAGAGAAATTACTAAATACAGTTCCAGCAAACCCCTGGTCGTGTTTCTGTCAGCCTATTAGTACACAGATGTGTTTTTTGTGTGTTTCTCTTTTAAGAGCTTCAGCTAAAGGCTGTGCAGCTCGGAGCTACAGGATCAAGGCCTACCTAGCACAGCCTCCTTGCACTGGGCAGCATGAAACAGCACTTCAGTACTATACTTAGAGGCAATTTTAAACCTCAAAGTCACCAAAAGCAAACAAAAAAATACACAAACATGCAAAAAATGTGGCACTAAACAGAAAGTTTAAAGAAAAAAGATACTTGTTCCCAGCATGAGGGCTTCAGTAAGACAGCAAAATGTCCCAGTGTGAAACCTCAGCGGACTCAAATATTTTGTTTTTCTTTTAGATGTCCACAGATAACCACAAATGTGCCACAAGATTTGGGGGTTGCATTCAAATTTTAGCAAGTAGATGAATTCATAACTAAGGAATCCATAATGAACACGATCTCCTCTGCTGAGTTCTGGGCCTCTCTGAGGCTAGGCCTGGGCTGCAGTTGAGGACAGACACCTCACTTGGCATTGTCCTGATTCTAAACATTGACCAGTGCAACTGGTCAGGGCAAACCACTGTTGAAAAGATCAGTGTGTCTCTGGTGCTTTGGCCCCTCCAGGGCTCACGCAAGCTTCTGGCAAGGTCTCTCCTGTGAATTACCAGTTTCACCACTGTGCTGCAATCTGCAGGGAGCAGCGTCCAGTCTCCTGTCAAGAGGAGATACTAACGGCTTGTCCGTACTAGACACAGCAAACAGCTAATCCCGTCCTGTCGTCTCATCTCACCAACTGCCACTTCTGTGGAATCCAGCTGCCAGCTTTTCGCAGCTTTGAGTAGGAAGCTCCTCCCACGTGACTGACAGCGCCAGTTAGGTTTTTTCTCTCTTGAGACCCCGACTCCCTTGTATTTCACTTGGACTTCAACATCCGCGAGCTGCCCCCTTGACCGGAGGTATTCAGTGTAGCCGGGCTCATACGGTCTCCACACCGTAAGCCTTCTTCTTGGCACCCCTGTATGAGACCGGGGGCTGCCTCTGAGCTCCTGCGTTGCTCACTGTCTCATCAGCCCACACCAGTGCTAACTGTTTCTCTTGTCAGGGTTTCTGTGGTTTTCCTCATGGCTGGTAGAAAGGGATTAAATATTCTAAGGTGTCCATAAAAATTTTATGTCTGTTTTGCAATCTAGCTGCATTTTTAAACTGAATGAATTTATACATTTTTTTCAAGATTTTTGTACCCCTGTAGCTTTTAATTGTTCTGTACAGAATGACTCTCTGTTCACTTTGATAATCTTAAATGTCTTTTTAATTTTTCATCCTACATGTTGGGTTAGCCTCAACTCACAATCTTTCTTCCATTATACCACCACATCTGGCCTCTCTCTGACTTCTGCTCCCTGCTGCCCTCAGACCTGTACACGCAAGGTGAGTACAGAAGATTCAGAAGAAGGACCTCTCCATCTCTTCTTCCCAAACTCAGACTTTTCCCACAGTTTGAGAAATCAAATCAGGACTTTGTACTTGTCAGGAAAGGACTCCTACCAGCCAGCTACATCCACAGCCTGTGGCCTTTCAAGACAGATCTTGCAAAACAACCCAACCTGTCTTTGAACTCCTAATCCTGTATCTATTGTCTCAGAGCTGGGATTACAGATAGTCACTACTATGCCTGGTCTTTTAATGTTTGGTTGGTTTCTTTTTTTTTTTGATATTTAATTTTTATGTGTGTCTTTGTAGATTTTCTATTCATGTATAAGTGTCTATATGTGAGTGTCTATATGCCATATGCCACAAGCACAGGGATGCCTGTGGAGTTGAGAAAGGGTTGTCAGATCCCGTGAAGCTGGAGTTACACGGGGCTATGAGCCATCCAGTGTGGGTGGTGGAACTGAATTCTGGTTCTGTGGAAGAAGAGCAAGTACTTTTAACCTTTGAGCCATTTCTAACCTCCACCACCTAAACACACACACACATACACACACATACACACACACACACACACACATGAGGGGTGGGGAAGAGACTCATACCTTTAAATATATTTTAGTGACTTTAATTTGTTCCCTTTGGAATTCTTGTACATTTTGGTTAATTTCTAGATAACATGATAGATGATCTTTATTGTTGATTATAACCATCTTGTAATGAGTTGGGGGGTTGTTGGTTTGTTGTGGTTGTTGTTTGTTCATTTGTTTGTTTCTGTAATTGTTATGAGAAATGCTTTTGTTTTTCGGGCTGGTTTTCATGCCTGGGGACCTGGCTTGGCATCTCACTGTCTCTCACAGTTTGCCTGGCCGGTACTCAGCTTTCTCGGGAAGTTCTCCATCCACAGTGACCCATCTGGATTGATCCTTCAATAGTGGCGATCAAGAGCATTTCAGGTTTGCCTTTTATTATAAAAGAAACACATAGAATGTGTCTTCACTGAGTATAAGCTTTTATGTGTCTTTATGGATCAAAGGAACTGTGTTCTCCTTAGCCTGGCAAGAATTATTAGTATCATAAGTATGATTTTTCAGTGTTTTGTATAATTCATAACTCACAGACTAAGAATCACTTGTAAACTGCTGGTTGAGAAACTGGGAGCTGCAGGTTCTGGGGGTGCTTTCATATATCTAACTCTTGCTAGGGGGTTCATATTCTCTACTTCCTTTTGCATTAATTTTAAAATTGTACATTTTTTCCTAAGGACAAAGTTTTATGTTCAAGGTTTTGTCGTGATACATCACATCTATGAAATCATTCATTAATTATAAATCCCACTTTCTGTCTGGAACCAGGTTTCCTAAACTACATTATTATCTGTATTAGAAGTTGAGGCCTTTGTGTTTATTTTTTAATCTACAAAACTTTTTCTAGAAAAAAAAAACATAAATCGAACTTGGTCTTTACTTAAGAAGTTGCCTTTTGAGTAGAGATGTTCAACATTGTGCCTCCAGGGCAGGCTGTGTGGTTTGCCCAGAGGTAGCATAGCTTGGTGGAAGCTGAGATGCAGACAGAGCCTGCCCTGTCGGCAGGAGGGGCTCTGAGAAGGTCACAGTCAGAAAGGACAAGGGAGGTGGAGAAGTTGGGAAGCTACGGTTTGGCGTTGCACGATCCTCTTATGCTGACAACCGCAGTCAGCATAGACTCGAGCATTCAGTGGTGGCAGCCAAGCAGTGCAAAGCTTAGTGTGAGGGTCACCCCTCACTGCTAAACTTGACCCACGCTCTGTCTGTAAAAATAAAGGGGGGGAGGTGCTGCTGAAGAAATGGCTCAGCAGTTACGAGCACTGGTTATTCTTCCAGAAGTCCTGAGTTCAATTCCCAACAATCACATGAGGGTTCATAGCCATATCTGATGGGATCCGATGCCCTCTTCTGCCATGCAGGTGTACAGGAAGACAGAACACTCACATATGTAATTAAGGAAGTCTTTAAGAAAAGAAGAGGAAATGGGTGCATCTTTCTTCTCCACACTCCTCTCCCCTTTCATCCTGGCTTCTCTTAAATTCCCACAAAGCGCCTTGGCTCTGGCAGCACGCTCTTGTGTGATCTGCATATTGTGTGTGACTGTCTTCGAATGGTGATATTTGAACTTGGAGGCGCTAGGATAACTGTCCCTGTAAAACCACGGTGAATCCAGCACCCAGGAATGGAAGGTCGTCAGAACACCCGCCCTCCGTCTCCTGTCGAGTATGAGCGACAGCACACCTGCATTCTGTTTAAGGTTGGCGAGCGGCAACAACAACGTATTAGAACCGGACATTTGAAAATGTGTAAATGTAGCCAGGCGGTGGTGGTGCATGCCTTTAATCCCAGCACTTGGGAGGCAGAGGCAGGTGGATTTCTAAGTTCGAGGCCAGCCTGGTCTACAGAGTGTGTTCCAGGACAGCCAGGGCTATACAGAAAAACCCTGTCTCAAATAAACCAAAGAAAGAAAGAAAGAAAGAAAAGAAAGAAACGAAAATGTGTAAATATTTGTGTTATGATGAAAATAAATCACATATTCTAATGAAGATGAAGTACTGTGACAATATAAAACCCTGTGTGCACAGAGAATAAGTGTAACTTTTTAGAAAACACTTGCAAAAATTCTTATGAAAATAAACCAAAAATGTTGAGTTTTGTCTCCATAAGTAATATGACCTTGGGAGATGTTTTTCTCTGTCTTTCAATTGTAACAAGGGCGACATAAGTTCTCTTGCTGCCCTGCTCCAATCTCCAATGATACCACAGGCAGCTGCTGCAAGGCGTTCCCTGGTAATGGCTTACTCCTGAGATGCTCTCCAAAGATGCAGCCTTGCCTAACGAAAGCTAACGGAACTTGCCACAGTGACCTGGTCCTGTGTCTGATTGGCATGGAAAGGGGAAACCCCTGCCGGCCACTTCACTTACATCCTTGCTCTGTTCCTCTCTTTCCCTAAAGAGAAGGCTTTTAATCATTGGCCCAAGGAGCGAGCAACCAACCATAGACTGGGTGACGTCCTCATCAGTAACAGGATTAAGGCTACCAGGTTAAGTGACTCACTGTCAGAAAGGACTACACAGCACAGTCAAGCTAGTGCCCACCCGGCACTGCTGCTGCCCGAAGCGACTGTGCGGATCTACTGATACTGTGACTGTGGAGATCTCATCATACTGTGGTTGTGGAGATCTCATGATACTGTGACCGTGGAGAGAGATTTCATCACACTGTGGCTGTGGAGATCTCATGATACTGTAACTGTGGAGAGAGATCTCATGACACTGTGACTGTGGAGATCTCCTGATACTGTGACTGTGAAGAGAGATCTCATTATGCTGTGACTGTGGAGATCTCATGACAGTGTGACTGTGCAGATCTCATTATGCTGTGACTGTGGAGATCTCATGACACTGTGACTGTGGAGATCTCATGATACTGTGGCTGTGGAGATCTCACGATACTGTGGCTGTGGAGATCTCACGATACTGTGGCTGTGGAGAGTCATCAGAGAGAGACAGGTACACCCATAGATTCTGATTAGTGGCTTTCTGTCTGTGGTTTCACATCAGCTTTCAGTGCTCAGTTGTATATCGATGAAGCTCCTAACTATGATGTATCAAACACACGGCCAAAACATCTCGTGTGGATGACTTTCAAATTCGCCAAGTAAAACTCATAAGATCAGGCAAATGCAGTCTCAGCAGATGTCACACACTCACATCCCATCTGAGGTTCTGCTGTTACAGGTTCTGATCTAAGGAAGCTGGTATCAAGATTAGGCCCAATACGCAGGCACTGGAGAAGGAAGTCTGAAGCTGGGCCACTTGTTAGCAAAGAAGAATCCACTAGAAAAACTCCTGATGTGCTGTGCCAATGCAAATGCTCAGTGCCCAGGCGGTGAGGTAGGAAGGGTACATGGATGGGCACAAGTTCTTCACGCATGACACATAGGAGAAAAGCAGTAATCAGAAGGGCTGTATAGCTCAGTGGAATCATGGGGAGAGACCAACTAACTCTATTTCACTCGTCTTTGTGTGAGAGGCACCATGAAAGCCAGTGTTTTAAAAGCCTCTTGTCATCTGTGGGTTTAGGGTTAGCACAGTCACTGTGGCACAGAACTTAACTGAACCGGTTTCGAAACTTCAGAGAGTCTTGGCCCTTGCTATGGAAGCAATGGTCTTTTGAAACTTAGTCTGAAATACTGCAGTAGGCGCAGTTGAGAAACTTGAATCCCAGATTCTGCTGGCACATTCCCCTTTGAAGAGAGAAAAAGATCACTTGTGTTGAATACATGGCTGTACTGGATGGTTTTGTGTGTCAACTTGACACAGGTTGGAGTTATCACAGAGAAAGGAGCTTCAGTTGGGGAAGTGCCTCCATGAGATCAGCTGTGGGGCATTTTCTCAATTAGTGATTAAGTGAGGAGGACCCCTTGTGGGTGGAGCCATCCCTGGGCTGGTGCTCTTGGGTTCTATAAGAGAGCAGGCTGAGCAAGCCAGGGGAAGCAAACCAGTAAGAAACATCCCTCCATGGCCTCTGCATCAGCTCCTGCTTCCTGACCTGCTTGAGTTCCAGTCCTGACTTCCTTTAGTGATGAACTGCAATGTGGAAGTGTAAGCTCAATAAACCCTTTCCTCCCCAACTTGCTTCTTGGTCATGATGTTTGTGCAGGAATAGAAACCTTGACCAAGACAGTGGCTTCTCCCAATAGTAGAAGACTAGACAAAATCTCAAAACTTTAGGACCTTTATGAGTATATGTGATCTATTTTAAGATTACTTCCTCTCCAAGCCAGCACACCAAGAAGGTCGAACCTCAGCACAATCCTGTGAGGGAGTTTATCAATCTAGAAAAGAGCAACCATGTTATACAGCAAATTGGTCATAATATCAAGTCTAACAAACACATGGTCAGAACCATGACAGGGTCTCTAGAAGCGAATTCTGAAGATCCTGGATGAAAAGACAGGAATAAGGGGGTTGACTGCCTAGGCCACCCCAGGCAGTGCACAGGTCCTGCAGGGAGGCGGGGCCACACAGGCCTAACGCTGCGCTACTCCTGCCCCTTCCTTTCCAGCCTCCTCCTTCTCCTCGGACCCTGCAGCCGCCATGCTGATGCCTAAGAAGAATCCGATTCAGGCAGATTTCAGAGTTCGAAGCCAGCCTCGTCTACAGAATGAGTTCCAGGACAGCCAGGGCCATACAGAGAAACCCTGTCTCGAAAAACCGAAAAAAGGAAAGAAAAGGAGAATGAGATAGCTATCTATGAACTCCTTTTTAAGGACGGTGTGATGGTGGCCAAAAAAAGATATCCACATGCCCAAATGCCCCAAGCTGGTGGACAAGAACATGCCCAACCTCCGTGTAATGAAAGCCACACAGTCTCTCAAGTCTTGAGGCTACATGAAGGAGCAGTCTGTTTGGAGACATTTCTACTGGTACCTTAGCAGTATCTCCAAGGGCATCCAGCATCTCCGACAGACATTACCTGCACCTACCTCCAGAGATCATGCCTGCCACCGTGCGCTGCAGCGGTCCCGATACTGGCAGGCCTCGGCCCAAAGGTGCAGAGGGTGAGCCGCCTGCAAGATTCACAAGATGGGGAGGCAGACGGAGACACCTACAGGAGTGGTGTCCCCTGGAGCTGACAAGACAGCTGAGGCTGGGGCTGGCTTAGCAACTGAATTCCAGTTTAGAGGCGGCTTCGGTCGTGGACAGTGAAGTTGGAGATTATGCTGTATTGAATAAACTTTAAAGAAAAACAAAAAAAGAATAGGGGGTTGAGAACAGAGACATCAGAAACTTATGGAAATGTACCCTATAGTACACTCAAAGTTTGGCACCCATTCAAGGGCCCAAAAAGGTAGTTCTAAGATCAACATAGAGTTAAGGTGGCCACAGTAACCAAAAAAAGAAAGGCTAAAATTTCTCATGAGACCAAAAACGAGAGCTGAATAGGGTGGATAAGAGAGCTTGGCTGACAGTTCCCCTCGGGAAAGCCCAATGGAAATTTAGCTTAATAAGGCAGTAACAGATGTACTTGTGAGAAGCGTTAACAAGCGTTTCAGCAGTGTCTTCTATAGGCTCAAGCTGAAGGAGAAAATGGTATTACTGAGATGTTGCTATCTCATAAAGATGGTAGAGTGTCCTGCAGAGCAGAAAAGATGGGGAAGGTTGTAAGACTGGCTGTGGAGGAATCTCAGCTTGGGAGCCTGAACCGAGCTGGCCTCAGAGTAGACACACTTGTCATCAGTTGTTGCTGTGTCTTTGTTTTGTTGCTCTTGCAGACTTCATTCCTTATATAACCCTGTGACTGAGTAATCCACTGATTGCATTAGTGGGTTAATCCCTCCTCGAGGGCAGGGCTCTCATCACCTCTGTGAGGTCTCTCTCACCTAGTCTCACTTCTTAATATTTCATAATGAAGATTCAATTTTAACAGGAGTTTAGGAGGAGACATGATCTAGTTAGACCACAGTGTGAACTGAGGATTCTCCCCTCTTATCATTACTGAGGTTCTTCTCTTGCATGCGTGTGTCTGTGTGTCTGTCTCAGTCTCTCTGTGTGTCTGTGTGTGTGTGTTTGTCTGTTTGGGCATGTTTGGGTGTGAATGTTCACCTAGAAACTCCTGAAGGATATATCCTCCTCAGGAGGGATGTGTCAACATAAACAGAACACGGGGGTCAGCTGAAAAACGTTATGAGGAGAAATGCATTGACTGTGCCTAACTCAGCAAACACCACAGCTCAGCCGCACAGTCCCTGTGACTGTCATGACTCCTGGTGGCTACATGGATGGCGAGGAACTGCATGTGGAGGTGTCTACTGACCAGAAAGGATTATACTGCATATCACTACCCCAGAAGAAAATCAAATTCAAAGTATGGCTTCTAATGACCACATATGGCTTTTTGTACCACAGTGGGAAACCTGTTCAAACCAAGTAAGTCAAAAACTATTGGTTGTGCTTTATTTGCTTCCTGTGGTGTTGAAATGTGTTTTGGACACTAGAAAATGAGGAGTGGGGAGGGAGTCATATTTGGAAGAGACTTACTAGTTGAAACTGAAGAATTTCCACAGGAAAAGACTTCAGGTTTCAGCCTCTTCTAGTTCGTAGAAAGACAGCTTATGTCTTTCTCATCATTGGGTCCATAGAGTTCTCCTTTGTCAGAGCTCAACATATTTTCATTCTATGTTGTTTTTACTTATTTTTATATGCATGTGTCTGCCTGTGTGTGTGTGTGTGCAGTGCCCTCAGAAGCCAGAAGAGGGCACAAGACTGTTGGATTTCCAGTTGCACCTGATTGAGAGCCACATTCCATGCTGGGAACTGAACCAGGAACATTTGCAAGAACAAATGCTTTTAACTACTCATCAGCCTGTCCAGCCCCTTCACGTCGACATTCTAGATGCATCTGAAATTTCAAAGGTCTTTCACCCCATTGGAGTCTCCAATGTCACCACTGTGGTTTGGGATCCTAGGCTCTAACCCGTGTTACAAGGTCCTCACCTTTTACCTGACTCCCTGTCTCCGCTCCTAGTATAGATCTCCTCTAAACTAGAATCCAAGTATCAGCTTAGCCTAGAAAGACAAAAACCAAACATGAAAACCATCTTTACTGTGATTGACAGAGCCCCATCCATTACCATGGTCCTTAACGCTGAACCAGCTGTTGTCTGGAGCCTCTAAGACTCTATTTTCTTATCACTGCCTGCTCACCTGGAAGGTGTGAAAATTAAAATAGACCTCAGATCTTCAAGATCAGAATCAACTGTGAGAGGGTCTCAGAGCACATCTACTGAGCAAGATTCCCAATGCATCTGAGGATCCCTGACGACATTTCGGGGCTCATTTGCCATAACTCAACAACAGGAACTATGTAGCCTAACTTGAATGCTTCTTAAAATCATGTGGAGGAGGAGGAGGACGACGTCGAGGAGGACGAGGAGGACGAGGAGGAGGAGAAACACCTCTGAATATCTCCTAAATAATTACATTTTAAAAGCTGTCAATAAATGCTGTCTATTACATCCAGGGCCGGCATTTTCCCATTGTCCTGAGGTGGGTTTACTGCCGGGCAGGTTGGAGGACCACAGGCAGAGTTTGCGGTCCAGCTGCTCTGAGAGGCAAGTATAGATGCATCCCTGAACCCTCCGTGCATTTCCCAGGATCCCTGGGATGTACCTCCATCCTGATGGTTACTGGACTCTATCTTTCAAGACTTGGCCTGTATAAAATTAATACCAAGGAATGCCCATATTCCTCCCACAAGATAGCTTTGCCCACTTTCTCAGGTGTCCCGTACACTCAAAGTGTGTCTAGTGATATAATAAGCACAGTTATGTCATAATACAATATTTATTTCTACATGGATTCTGCCTTTCATTTAAAAAAAAACTATGCCAGAGACCACAACTCACATATGTTTGTGTTCTTTGAGTTTAGCAAAGCCCAATTATATTATAGATGCTGGATGAGTGATTACTGACTAGCTCAAAGAGTGACTTAGCAGACAGGGCGATTGGCAAGATGTGAATGAAAGCATTAATTATACAAACACAGGAATAAACTAAACTTCTTTCCTGGAGCGACAATGTAAGTTTAATCATACAATATATTCTACATGCCAAGAATGGTGGTTCTGTAAAGTAACTAGCTAAGACCCAAAGAGGATTCAGTCACAATGAATTATCAACTCTTTACACCTTAGTGTGAATAAAATCTTCAAAGGTGGGAGAAGAGCGCCACCTGCCGAACCAATAGAGCATAACAGAGCAGTGAAGAGCAGAACTACCTCATTTTAAAATGATCCTGAGTAAAATGATCAGGACGGATTCTGAAATGTTCACAGTGTACTTATTATGCATTGCCCTACTTTAAAACAATATTTACGAGAATTCAATAAACATTTCATATATACTAGGAAATATGCACGTTTTCTTCATATTGTCCTTAAAATTTAAATTAATTTTTCTAAATTTCATTAAATTGATTTAAATAAAAATCCATAGATAAAGCATCTTCTAAGGTTAGACTGCTCTTCATTAAAAACAAACATTTGATTGGTCTGGGTGTAATTTTTAGGTAAGAAGAAAAAATTGGCACAAGGCTAAGTCCAGAGTGTGGACATTATTTAGGGAACATGGCTCCTGTCGCTGGTGGTCCAGGTCAAGGCTGGTGCCTCTCGAAAGAGGTGTTCACAGAAGCACAGGGCAAGCAAGAGAAACAGAGCCACCAATCTACCAGGCGGGTTCAGGAGTCTAGCAAGAAAGAGAATGCCCTGTGGGCACGGCAAGACCAAAGAGCGCTGAGAACACAGGAGATAGTTTCCCAAGGCCCTCCATGCCTCCACTGTACTACGGAGCCGTATTCAGAGAACAGGTTTTCTGACATTGTTGTCAACAAGCCCTGGAAGCCCAACCATAAGGAAGAATGGCAGACGCTGACAAGCTGTGTCATCAATCAAATGGCCGTTTGAAGTTGATTTGTTGGGATGACTTTTCTTTTTTGACTATCACAATTTTATTTTGAAACAGGATCTCACTAAGAACTTGTGACTTGCCTAGAACTTACTACATAGACCAGGCTGGCCTTGAACTCAGAAAGAGCTGCCCGCCTTTGCCTCTCAATTGCCGAGATTAAAGGCGTGTGGCTCTATGCCTGATCCATAATTATTACTCTTTTAATTGAAATATCATAGTCATATGGCACTAATGAAGCACAGCGTGATGCTCTGATGCGTGTATGTAGTATAGAATGATTAAAGTTCATCTCACTTAGTATTTTATACTATTTTGGAATTTACTCTTAGTTCTTTTGAAATGTACATTATTATTGAGCATAGTTAGTGTTGTACAATAAATATCCGAATGTGTTTCTTCTAGCTGATGCTTTGTGAGATCTTTGGCCATCCCAGACTCAAGTCGTTATGCTCTCCACCAATTCTGGTTTTGCTTTTCTTTCGTTTGTTATGGATTCTGTATGCAATGAGATCATGTTGTGAATCTGCTTTATTGACGGGAAGACGCAAAGCAACTCAAACTCACCCAAACTCAGACATCTAATAAACTGCTGAAATTCCAAGGCCGGTCCCTTTCATCAAAAACTGCCCCTTATCTCCCTTCCCACAGGCTGACTTGTAAAGGGAGGACAGCAGAAAATCTAGACAAGAAAAAATACCCCCGGACAGCCAGCCCCGGAGGAAGGTCCCCAGTGTCAGGGTGAGCGCCGAGAGTTGAAGGAGTCCTCACCAAATGGGTGCTGCAGTCTCGCTAAGGCAGATTTTCAAGGAATGTGCACGGCAATGTTAATCCATCAGTGTCCATGGGAAAGGATGCCGCTGGCTCCGGGGGCTGTGAGGGATGCTGCCTCTCATCCCCTCTCAGACGCCACTCTGTTGTCGTCATCTGTGAAAAGCTCAGAGCCAAGAACATTAACATTCTCATTAAATTGCTTTATCCAGGGCCACACCTTGGATTTTCTTATGATATATTTAATACCCTGGTGAATGCCAGTTAGAAGTGCTGGCTGGGCAGACTGAAGGGACGACTGTGAGGAGGGGGATAGAGTGGTTAGACCTGCATCAGCCACACGGGATTCCTGTATGTGACATCTGGGGATAAGAGTGAGTGAATTTGGGGGAAAACCAAAGCCTACCACGGGGCTACTTGGAAGGATAGAAACACAAAAATGGGAACTTTTTTTTAAATGTTAGAAAGTAAACCAAATTAGACTTGGGGATGAGATCTGGGAAGAAATAAATGTTGACCCACAAAGTCCTAGTTTGAATGGCTTCTGGATAAATGCTCTACTACATGAAGAATGTTAGGTTAGCTTTTAAAATCCAGAGCTTTCCAAATTCACTTACACATACACCACACACACACACACACACCACACACCACACACCACACACAAACACACGCACTTGCCCCAGAGGAGATATCTTATGGAGCTAGAGTTTGGCAGAGCACACAATCAGAGACCCTGCTGTGAGGGTATCATACACCAGAAAGGCAACTGGCCCAGAATCCACATGATATCATCTAACGTCTATGGGGAAAATCCTAAGAAAAAAGTCTACAAAGATGAATGAGTTTTTCTAAACAAATCAACAGTGTCTACATAATTGGGGGGGGGGGGGCGGTGACGCAGATACCTAACTGAAAAGAAATCCTGAATTTTTCCATTTTACAATCTAGAGCAAAGTACTGGCTAACTATAGATCTCAAGCCAAATCCAGCCCACTGCCCTGCTTCCTTAAATGCAGTGTGGCTGGCTCTCAGCCCTGCTTGCAGCAGTAGTGGTCCCCACTCACTGGGACAGAGACCAAGAGCCTGCCAGACTTCATGCTTACTACCTGACCTTTTACAGAAAAACTTTGTCAGACTCATGCTTAACACTTAGGGATGGGTGGGGGAGGGGAGGGAGGCAGGAAAGAGGGGGGAGGGAAGCAGTAGGAGGGAGGGACGGAGGGAGGAAGGAAGGGAGGGAGGGAGAAAAGGAAGGAGGAAGGGAGGGAGGGAGGGAGGGAGGGAGAGGTTTGTAGCCATTCTCAGGCTATACCCATTTATGACTGTACAGGAATCAGCAAATAAACCACAAGGATAAATCTGCTTCAACGTCTCATGTACAAATATTTGACTTGTAACGCAAACCTTTCTGTCTGGTCACAGAACTCCTTGCTGGAATGATACCTTCAATCCCCTCTGGTCAATATTACATCTCCATCACACCCCTGCATCCTCGCCCTAAAGCGAGCTGATCTGGTTAGCATCCACTATTGCAGTTCATGGAGCCTTTATCGGTTAAGAATATATCCAGAAACAAATAGAAGGAACTATGTTTCAAGTTATCGCTATTATTTTTATATTGATGCATGCTTTGGTTGTATTAATTGTGTACTCCACATGTGTGCATTGCCTGAGGAGACCAGAAGTTTATAAGTTACCACCTATGTGCTGGGAACTCAATATGGGGGCTCTGCAAAAGCGGAGGTACTATTGGTAGCCAACTCTCCAGCCCCTAGAAGAAAGTCTTGTTTCTGTTATTATTCCTTAAACAAAACAGGTGTCTCCTTACTCACTCACACAGGAGCCTTAGCCATAGGTTCCCAGGAGTTGTCTAAGCAAGAAAAGAAAAGGGAGACAAGCCGTGCAGGGAGTACTTCAACATTGTCCTTTCCGTGAATTGTCACTTGTCGCTCAAACTCCTGTTTCCCTCACACCTCATTCCCAGAACCACATCGCAGAGTACTTTTCCTTGTTTGGGAACTGAGAGGTGTGTTAACCTTCTGTTACTATATAGAATACCTGAGATGAGTCTACTTACCGTGAGAGACGCCATGTTGGCTCAGCTTTGGTGGTTCAGTACATGGTCAGCAGGCCGCAGAGCTTCGGGCGTGTGGCAAGACCTTGTGCCTCAGTGGATTCATATGGTGCAGGAAAGCGACTCAGCCAGCAGCAGAGAACAGATCTGGGAGGGGCCAAGCAATTGCTCCTCCCCGGTGCCTTCAGTCTTCGCCCCACATGGTCTGGACCCAGCCCACCCCCATCCCCCCATCTCCCATCCCCCCCCACCCCTGCAGGCTTGTAGATTATAAAATGTGGAGTCTGTAGGCTGGTGCGTGCATCACAACCTCCTTTGTGACTGGATGTGGAGACTAGCCTGTAGGAACATATTCATTTCCCCTGGTGTCTCTCCCTCCTAACTCTAACACAAATCCCTGAAGGGAGTTCACAGTGCACCAGGCCTTTTAAAGGAAATTGCTTCTCACAGTGTCAATAGCATCTTGGGGTAGTTAACATCTGGGGAGTGGGGGTGAGGGTCCTGTGCACTTCCAGACACAACTGAACCTACTGGCCTATAGGTCACAGACATTTGGGATTATTCTGGGATCCTCACGAAACAGAAAGGTGATGGAGGAAAAACAAGGTTTCCATGACACCAGCCCTGGGCTTACAGATAGGGCCGTACAGGGAAGAACTTAGGCATGCCTGCCGCTTTCCACAAGTTTAACATCTAGGTTTTAGTTACAAGTGTTTTGTCTATTTATGAGACAAACCATATAGGCTAATCATGCTCCAGCAGATGGCTCTATACGTGAGAATATATAGGCAGCAAATATTGGGCCCACAGCCATAAAGTGTTATTTTATTTTAGAAAAAAAAAAACAGACTTTAATCTCTGAGATTTCAGAGCTAGCCTGATCTACATAATGAATTCAAGGCCAGTCAAGTCTCTGCCTCAAAATTTAAAATAAAATATTTAGAGTTGGGAATGGATGGGGTGGATGTGGGAGGAGCTGAGGGATGAGTAGGATCTAATACATTAGATGCACTATGGAACACATTCGCAGTTTTAAATAACTGTCATAAGCAGACCATGGAGAAATTCTGAGAAGCACGGTGCCCACGGCATCACACCCGTGAGCCGTGCTTGTGGGGCTGGACATGAAGCTGCGTGGCAGGACTTGATGGCTTGGCATTCCTGAGGTACTGGCTTCATCCCACACCATCCAGAGAAAATTAAATAAAGGAAACAAGAATCGGAGGATCAGTAATTGGAGGGTCGTATGGATGGATGATTGACCATTATACGCTACTGGGTATGGTGGCAAATATCTTTAATCCCAGCACTCAGGAGGCAGAGTCAGGCAGCTGTCTGTGAGTTTGAGGGCAGCCTGGCCTACATAGCAAGTTCCAGACCAGCCAGAGAAACATAGAAATTCCATGTCTCAAAAAAAATTAAGAAGAAGAAGGAAGAAGAAGAAGAAGGAAGAAGAAGAAGGAAGAAGAAGAAGAAGAGGAGGAGGAGGAGGAGGAGGAGGAGAGGAGGAGGAAGAGGAGGAGGAGGAAGGGGAAGAGGAAGAGGAAGGGGAAGAGGAAGAAGAAGAGGAAGAAGAAGAAAAGAGAGAGAGAGAGAAAGAGAGAGAGAGAGAGAGAGAGAGAGAGAGAGAGAGAACGAGAAGCTAAAGAGATGATTCAATGTCTAAAGAGCATTTGTCTTTCTTATAGAGGACCCTGATTCAGCCTCCAGAGCCCACACAGCAGCTCACCACCATCCATTAATCCAGTTCCAGTGGATCTGACGCCCTCTTCTGACTTCTGTGGACACCAGGCATTCAGATGGTACACAGATATACATGCAGGCAAAACACACATACACATAAAATAAACAACCCTTTTTAAGATAACTTTCTCAAAAAGAAAAGAAGTGTACACTCGAGAATGATACAAATAGTGGTTATTGACCAATCTTTTAAAAAATAAAGTCTAAATTCAATTAGACAAACTTCTAAATTTTCCAAATTAAGCAAAAAATATTCAACTCACCACGGATTGATTATTACCCCATTACTGAATACACTGAATTGGTCGCGTGCGAGCCTCAACTCAGAATCTGCTACACATTATAGCATAATAATAATTAATATTAGGGTAGAATATCTAATTCAAAAGCATTATCTCCCATGACTGTCAAAAACTTTAATCCACTCCATTTTGATCTAGATTCATCAACAACCTTATGCTGCTAATTTCTAGCCTAAGGATATGTCTGCAAGATGTGCATCACAGGAGCATGAGAGCCTCTATTCAGACACAGTAACAAATGTTTCGGTCTCAGCACTGGGGAGGTGCACAGGACTCCTGGGCTTGCTGGTGGGCTAGCCTAACCTATGAGAAAGCTCCAGGTTCCAGTGAGAGACACTAGTGTGTGACAATGAGAGTGTGTGGCACTTGTCACACACACACACACACACACACATACACACACACACACAGTCGAATAAAAAAATTAAGAAACATGATTCCTTTAGTTATAGGTAGATTTTTAAAGTTTTAGATTCTTTTTCTTTTATGTGTATGCATGTTTTTTACCTGAATGTGTGTATGTATCTGTGAATGTATTATGTTTGTGCACCACATGTGTGCCTGTAGAGTCCAGAAAGGGATTTCAGATCCCCTGGAATTAGAGTTACAGACCTCTGTAAGCCACCATGTGGGTGCTGGAAACAAGTCCTCTGCAAGAGTAAGAAGCACTCCTTATCTATCACTGAATCATCTCTCCAGTCGATTATAGGCAGATTTTTCAGAGGCACACTGGCTAAGGCCTTCCTGTATCCACAAAATGTTTCTATAAGCTCTTTACTAATGTGTGCCATATTTTCATAGTTAAAAAGTCCATTCTGCAATTATAAGTAACGCAAAAAAAAAATATCCACACTAATATACCATTTGTGTTCACATGCAGTGTGAAGGCAAGTTGGTGATTTAGAGCAGAGTGGTTCTGGCTCCAGCCAGGTGGGCCCAGGACCCAACATGGGCTCAGCCATCAAAGAGAGACGTTCCTAGTCAATAAAATGGAGTCACCTTTAGCTTTTCCCATCGCTTTTCTCGTGCTTAACATCCGGCCGCTTTTAAGGCCTCAAATAGAGTTGTTCTTGGTCAGAATTTTGTTGTTGAACTAGATGCAAAGAACTATCTGAAAGGGGCAGACGCCAATGCTTCACAGGAGACAAAGGAATACCAAAAGACAGAGGGAAGGTCCTATGGCACACACTGGGAAAACAGCCTGGATAATTTTCAAGATGCTTGTGTGTGTGTGTGTGTGTGTGTGTGTGTGTGTGTGTGTGTGCAGCACAGTGCACAGTCAGAGGCTGGAGACTACTGAAGCCTGTGTGATTTATAGTCAACAATCCTTCAGCCATGTGCCTCCAGGTGTTGGAACTCAGGCTCTTACACGTTCAACAGGCACCTTTACCCACTGAGTAGCCATCTCTCAGGTCCTAGCCTTCATATTGTTTTATTTTTGTAATTTCATATGTGTGTACTATGTTCTCATCATCCAGACTGCCTCCATCCAACCCGGCCTGTCTTGTTTCTCTCTGCCCACACCTCTCAAACTGATGGTGTCTTCTTAGTTATTGTTACATATATATAAGGAGATAAATACATAGATACAACTCTTAGTGTTGCTTGTATGTATGTATGTATGTATGTATGTATGTATGTATGGTCACGAATGAGCTTCCTATTTATTCATCAAGCTTCGTGGTGTTTCCTGTTGGCCCTCCTAGGTCCACTAGGGGCTGCTCCGCAGGAATTTGGAACTCTCTCCAGGCGGCAGTGCGGCAGTGCACCACCAGATGGCAGCATGGAGCCACCACGTTTTCACCCTTGGGCTGTGATGCAGCCTTATCAGGCTGGAAATAGCTTCCTATGGCATCGCGGTTCGCAACTGAGAAAATAGCAATCATTGACTGGCACCACTCTCCCTCGGTTGCACATCCTAGCCCCACGCGTTGCTGATCTTGAGGCTATTACTTTCCCTCATTCCTCCTTGCTGTTCTTGAGATCGTAGGGATGACAGTAAATCTGACTCTTTTAAAACAAATAACAACGAAAAAAAGGTCATATTGCACATAGAAGAAAGAGCTACAGGACCACTCAGCTGCCAGCATTTGGTTATCCTTTGTAAACCACAGAGGCTTGGCTACAGCTAAAAATGTTATTGAAACAAGATACCCTCTCAGGCTTATAGACAAACCACATGTTAACAGAATCGTTTCAGAAGTAAAGGTGCCCTAGAAATCCAGTGACCTCTGCAGAAAGGTCAGCTCCTCAAACTATCGAGACCGTTTCGGATGCTTAGTACCCTGTCGAAGTCTGTATGACATTTCATCACGGATGTGAAAATCGGTTCCTTTCCCAGCTATACCCAGGACCGTGAGCCATCACAGACCAAGATCAATTCGGATCATTCTGAATCTTTTCATTTCTAGTTGGCGACAAAGCGAGTTCTTGCAAGGAGGTCAGAAACACATGATACCTTCAAATGCTATAACTCACATTTGACTCAGATTTTACTTGACAGACGGGGAAGACACGTGCATTAAGATATCTTCCTAGAAAACGTGCCTGTGCCGCAGCTGAAGCAAGATATTCCTGTTTATGTCAGCACTGACTTGTAATTTAATTTCCACGGTCTGTGTTTATTGTGATATAGCCCAGCCTCCTACGCCTTTGTGCACACAACCTTCTTCTAGAGTTACCCTAGATTTTAATGTGGACTGAACGTGATCCCGTGGAGTTTTTTGTTTTTTGTTTTTTGTTTTTTTTTTAAGATGATTCAACTTTGAGCAGAAGGAAACCAAAGTACCATCCTCTAAGATGTCTATCATACTTAGGTGAGCAGCACTGACAATTACATTTATCCCCAACATCAGCAACATCACGTGTTTCCAGATACGAAACCCAGAGGACACCGCAGCCTTATCTCTCAACATAACATACGCCTTACAGTAATGTGGCAGTCATGGGATGGCTAAATTAGGGAGAACGTCTACAAATAAATAGTCTATACTCTTAAAGTCATCAGGCATGAAAGGTGAAAAATGTGTGATTCTCCTGGATGAGACAAAACTGAAGACTCAAGACTGAATTTTTATCATAAAAAAGAAAATTCTATATAGGACGTTACTGAGACAGATGCCAAGTTCGAATGTGGTATAGATTGAATAATAACTATTTGTCAATGTAGAATTCTTGATTTGGGTCACAGTATATATTTTCATAAATGAATATTCTTGTTCATAGGATCCATACATACACTTAAAACATTTAGGAGTCAGAGGATGATACACTTCCAAGTTGTTCTGAAAAAAACGCGTAAGTATATGTTTAGGAGAAGGACCGGGAGAGGCTGTTACAAACTGTTAACAGCTGGTGGATCAGGGAGAATAGCATACGAAAATCCTACGTGCTATATGTCCTCTGTATGTCTAGTACTATGTCAAAATGAAAAGCAGTTCATTAAAAACGAAAAGACCTTCCAGACCAAGATCCAGTAAAGAAATCTCCACTTTATTATTTTCTTGATAAAACACTGTGTGAGAAAACAACGGAAGGGGGGGGATTTGTTTTGTTTTCGAAGAAAATAAAATCAGCATAATGCACCTTCTGGTGCAGGGCAACATGTCGGCAGGCATCATCCTGCCTTGGCACCGCATCTTGCTGGCCTCTGCTCCAAGCCACCATCGTGTCGATGGGAGGGGAGACTAGACTCCCACTCGTCCCAGTTCCCTTGTCACCAGGTCTCCCCAGAGCAGCTGATCTTTGTGTCTGGTACTCAGCAACGTTGAGCTGGTGATGGAGCGAGGGGAGAATGCAGAACAGTAAAAATGGCATTCTGCCATTGCCTTTTTAAGTGAAGCAAACTTTAATAATGCTGTCCACATCTACCTTAAGAAAAAATATCAAGGTAGTGATGTGGGCAAAATACATCATGTAGAATCTAGAATGTCAGCATTTGAAAACATTCAGATATTGTTTAATCCAGCTAAAACTCTGATATTTTAGCTCATATGTAGAATCTATCTTCTATCAAACTGTAAAAGAGATTTGATGCCCCCAACTCTACCATTGTTTTTCCTTTCCTGTGACTGCCTTCAGCTATGCCACTCATCTTACAGAAATGCCCAGGTAGGGCATTTCTGAATTCAGGTGACAGTGCCCAGATCTCTAGTGAGATCTGCCCTCTGGTTAACCCAGAGCCTTCTGACCTCAGTGTGGTTGGATGTCATGGAATATTTAAGTCAAGGGTTTCACACTTTTATATAAGAGCATGACACTGTTGCCAAGCTGCTGTAGTAGACTTTGCAAAATGCCTAGGTTTCCTGTTTTCAATTTTAAGTTTAAACCGAGATGTTACTAGATAATCTCTAAACTTATCTTCAGTTCCAAAAATCTGTGATTCTTAAATTAATGAAAATAATCAGACAATAGAATACCATAAGCAGAAACATCTTTAAGTGCAAAAGAATTCAGGTATAAAGCTTAGGAAGGCACAGGTTTATCTTAGGGTTTACATTCAGAGGGCAGAAGACTTCCCTCACACAAGCCAGTGGGGTGGCCTGAGATAATTACAAACTGGGGAGTTAGGAAGATGACAAATGACTTAATAAAACAGCTGACCACAACTTGAACCAGCTTCGGTTGAGTGACACATCCCTAGATGCTGTAATTAAATGTCTCTGGAACATTCCTCACAGTGAGTAAGCTGTTCTTCCTTTATACTTTCAGTAGCTTGGGACGTAAAGTTCAGTCAGGTTTTTAGGTTACTAGATCAATGATTCTAAAAAGCATGGTCTGTAAGTCTAGACCAGAGATCAAAGCAGCTCTAGGTGGGCAGGGAAAAACTGACGAAACATGTAGAGTCTAAAGACAGGGAGGACCAGGCTAGTTGAATGACTTGTCAATGGTCACAAAATGCAAGGTTGACTGACTCCTTACCAGGACATGTGGCTGGAGATCTCAGTACTGTGAAGCTCACCTGTAAGACACTTCTGAACTAGATGTTCGTGGGCTGGTTCCTGGTGTTCTTCAGGAAGAACAGTCATATCTCACTTCCAACATTGATTCATTTGTTTCATCCCTCTTTAAAAGCTGGGACTGCCCATCAGCTGAAGACAGAACTGGAGTCCTTTCTCCCTTTCAGGAGAGGCTCAGAATGGGCATCTATCTCCCTGACTAAAGTGAAGCACCTCTCTACAATAGAAACTTCCCGGGAAACTCTTTAGACAAAACCATTAGTGTATTTCGAGTGTTTGTTACCTGGCAGCGTGAACAAGTCAGAGCTGCATCTTCCTCTTGAAGCTTATATCTCCATCAACGCCTAATGAGAAAGGCTAGAAAGATGCCTTTGCATCTTTGAATTCAAACAACATGCCAAATGAAAGGGGCAGTCCTTACAGGAGCATCCGACAGCACATCCCTGTTCTGAATTTTCCAGATAGAGAAGACAGTCTTAAGGGAGAGCCTTATGGTCCAATGTAACGCTTAACATCTTAGTTACTAACAATTATAAAGTTGGCCTGTGTTCCATGTAATGGTGGTGGTGGCGGTTTCCATTTTAGAATAACAGCGAGCTAGCCTCAGCACCTGCAGGTAACTACCTACTAAGCTCCTGCCACAGTTAGTTGAGATCTAAGCTTTTGAAGTTTGCCTGCTCTCTGCGGAGGCCACTCTTCCCACAGCCTCTGCGCTGAGCGGCTACAACAGACCCTGATACCATAGCTGCCTGGTGAGCTTTTATCAAAACAGCTCGAGCTTTGTGAGATCGTATATAGACCCTGATACCATAGCTGCCTGGTGAGCTTTTATCAAAACAGCTCGAGCTTTGTGAGATCGTATATCATGCACCTTCAGGACAAGCAGCCTCTGGCTGCTCCATCATAACCACTTCAGGCTCAAGGCTCGGGCAAGTCTTTCAAGCTCGTGTTCTTCTGGGGGTTTCTAATGAAAATGTTTCTTAATCAATTCAACGTGTTCATTTCTGAACTAGAGATTTGTATTTAAAAGGGTCTGAGGCCCTTGCTGAAGAGAATGAGGACCTATAATTTAATTTCTGAGTTCATTCACAGGAAGAGGAAGTAGAATTGTTCTCCAGGTAGTAGGCTGAACCTGAATCCATCGTCATTAACCTACTAGTTGTGTGGACTTAGTCAATCCTTCTTTTCCTCCTCCTCCTCCTCCTCCTCCTCCTCCTCCTCCTCCTCCTCTTCCTTCTTCTTGTCTTTCCCCTCCTCCTTTTCCTCCTCCTTCTCCTCCTCCTCCTCCTCTTTCTCCTCCTCCTTCTCCTCCTCCTTCTCCTCCTTCTCCACCTTCTTGTTTTTCTCCTCCTCCTCCTCCTTCTCCTCCTCCTCCTTCTCCTTCTCCTTCTCCTTCTCCACCTTCTTCTCGTCTTTCTCCTCCTCCTTCTCCTCTTCCTTCTCCTCCTCCTTCTCCTCCTCCTCCTTCTCCTTCTCCACCTTCTTCTCGTCTTTCTCCTCCTCCTTCTCCTCTTCCTTCTCCTCCTCCTTCTCCTCCTCCTCCTTCTCCTTCTCCACCTTCTTCTTGTTTTTCTCCTCCTCCTTGTCTTCCTCCTGCTCCTCCTCCTCCTGTTCTTCCTCCTGACCCTCCTCCTCCTCTTCCTCCTTGAAGTAGATACATAGGGGTGCTTTGAAAAGTCAGTAGTGTTTGGATGGTGTTTTGTTGGGGCAAACACATAAAGGAAGGTTTCCCTGTAGCAGATACAGGTAAAAGGATGTTCTGCTAACGCAAGCATGTAAGGGGCTTGAGATAAAGGATTCTTCACTCACTGCATGCCTGCATCAGTCTGCCTTACATTGCACAGCTGAGCTCAGTTTCTTGGGACTCCATAGAGAAAAACTCATCAAAAAACTTCTGGTAGTGCACCACGACTTCTTGCTGCTTTTGTGGTCTCCGCGGATTGGCAGAGTGATGTGAGCTAGGCAGACGCACGTGCTGAGGCAGGACCCGTGGACACGTGATGTCTAGAGGGTATAAATAGGACTCGACAGCCTTGACAAAGGCTGAGCTTGGCTTGCTTATAGAGCTGGCTGTGCAGCACTTGTGGTCTCACTGATCTTCACTTGGCTGAGAGAGGCACAGCTAGGAACTTTTCCTGGTCCCTCCTGGTCCCTCCTGGTCCCTCCTGGTCCCTCCTGATCCCTCCTGCTTGATTCGTGCCCATTTGGCTGAGGCCTGGCTGTCTTTGCTAAGCAGTGCCACTGTTGCCGATACATGTTTACTATCCCAACAGTACCAAAGTAAACTGCTGGTGTATCCGTGAAGTATTTTTAGTGGATTGAGCTGCCACTGCTTACCTGTGAACTGAACTGTTGATTTCCTGACAACATAGATGGGATCTACTCCAAAGAACCTTCCTAAACACGTCCACTTCCCCGCCCCCCCCCCCATATCCCTTCTTTTCTACTACCTCTGGTGAGTGGTGTGCTAAAAGGGAGGATACAGTGTTTAAGAACCATCATTAAAAATCGGTGTTGAAAAACTTGAAGTGAGCCCCCCTCTTCTCCAGTACTGAGCAAATCCTACACTTGAACTGCAGAATCCTCTCTGCATTTTTTTCCTGATGTCACTGGGAGATGTGGAACTTACCAGGATTTGCATTTTGACTTCACCACAGCCCTATTCCCAAAGCCTAAGATCTGCTGAATCCCCTAATGAAGTTTTTGAGAGTCTCAGGGGTGGCGGGGAGGGGAGGGCTGTTTGTTTTGTTTTTCTAAGAACACATCAAGCAACGCCCCCCCCCCCCGCCCCGTCTCAAGTAATGGCTGTTCTGACCCCGTGGGACAGCCAGCATTTGGTGCTTCCTGTATTTGCTCGCAAATCCATATGCTTTCTGGGGAGTGATAGGCATATTTAGGCCACTGGGAATGAGTTCAACCTGTCCCCACCCTTTTCTTTACAAACATCAATCACAAATACCAAACGCATTGCTGGGGAAAGAGTGTGAGCTTCTGAATCCTGAGAAGCAAGGCTGTGACTGTGAGCTCTCAGGACAGGCAAAATCATGCCAGTTGACATCTCTATAAGCAATACTCTAATTCCATTTCCATGAAATGTGATAGGACATGGTTCTTGGCAACAGGCATCGTTCAAGAATCCTGTCAATGTTTCCCAAGCAATCAAACCTTTACTTCTATATTGTGACCAGGCCTTGATGTACAAAATCATTTTTCTGAGTTCATAAAGCAAAAAGGACGCTGTCAGTAGCTCCATCTATACCGTCTCAATCCCTATCTACTACACTTTCGGAAGTGGTGTCCGGGGTTTCCCCGCAACTTCTCTGGGGAGTTTAATAATCCAAGATTCTATCAGCTCCATTTTCTCCTCTATAGGCAGTCGTGAGTCCCACGCTTTGTCACGCGTGCTCCTGGGGAATCTTTGCTAGCTACAAAGAGACTCTATAGAGCTGCAGAGAGTTCCCTAAGCCAGTCAGTGATTTTACATGAAATTTATGGTTGCATTGTATGTTCATGGTTATGAAGCCTCTGACGTTCTGGCAAGGAATTAGAGTCATCCTGGGCTTCTGCTTGGAGGCCAGTCTGAAGAAAACAATCCTGTCTTCTAGATTCTCTATCCAAATCTCTCAAGAACCTTCTTGCAAGCCACTCATTTCCCTTACCCTCTCCCCCCTGCCCTTTTCTGTCTACGTCTCTGTTCCTTAATGTCTGTATTAAACCTAGAAGAAATGATGAACCACTGTTTTCCTAACTAAATGAGGAAGTGACGGCCTTTTGATCTCAGCGTGTTCAAAGAAGTCAGTCAAACAAAATGGCAGCTCTGGATCGCCTTTCTCAGAGTCTGTGTTGCCACAGGGGTGAGTCTGAATCATAATCCCTAGTGTAACAATATTAAGAAGTGGGAGAATTTAAAAATGATGAAATCATAATGACTCTGTTTTTATGAATGGGAGTTAGAGATAGACTTACCTTACCAAAAAAGTGGGTTAGCTAATAGGGTTCTGATAAATGGGTTTATCTATCTATCTCCCTTTCTCCCTCACCTCTCCTGGCTCATGTGATGTGACTTCTACCACAAGATGACAAGCAGCAGATGGAGCTCCTCAGTACCAGATGTCCCAGCCACTAGAACCTTAAGCTACACCTCCACGACCCAGTCTGTAGCAGCATCAGCAGCAGAGCTGTGACGCTCAGCAGTACTGCTTGACACCTAGGTATGTGAACTGTGGGGTTTTGTTTCTGAGTTAAAATCTTGGTTCCTGTCCATACACACTGCATGATTTCGACTGTGAGTATAGTTCAGTGGACAAGGTGCTTGTTGTGAAAGCCTCAGGGCCTGAGTTCAAATCCCTAACACACACGGAAAAAGCTAGGCATGGTGTTATGTGCTTGAAACCCTAGCACAAGGGTCAAGAGACAAGAGGATCTCCAAATATTGATGGCCAGACAGTATAGGCAACACAGTGAGCTCCAGGTTTAGGGAGAGACCCTGTCTCAAAATATGGACGGTCATTAAAGAAGACATCTTTTTTTTTTCAAGAAATATACTTCTTAGATTTCATGGTGTTCCATTTGACATTGCAGAACACTGACTCCCCTCTGAACCCCCAACCCCTGTATCCCCACTTGAGGTCAGGTTGGTACAGAGCTAAGGCTCTGTGGAGATCTACAGTGTATTTAAATGGAAAGAACAGTGACGCCAAGGAGACAACCTGGGTGACCTTCACAAACATGGTCCCGAGAAATGAGATTATTTATTTTCTGTGGTCTAAATTATAAAAATTAACAGTGTCGATGGGTGAGTGCTGAAGGTCATACCCGCCAACAGAAAACAATGGGATTTCAGCGGGCCCATCTCTCTAAAGCGTGTGCCTATTCCAAGCGGTACTGAGGAGTCTACAGAGCTCACTGGAGCTGTAGTTAAAGAAGACCTCTTATTCTGGCCTCCATGAGCACACATAGGCACACATATCCTGTCTCTCTCTCTCTCACACACACACACATACAGAGAGGAGAGAGAGAGAGAGAGAGAGAGAGAGAGAGAGAGAGAGAGATGGATACACCACACACAAAATAAATCTGTAAAACTTAAATAAGTAGCATGATTATTTAAGCTCCAATTGTTTTCTTTGGTGATTTGAGGGTGAGAGCTGTCAAACAGTGCATCCATCAAGTATGTGGCCCTATGCATGGTGCATAGGAAACTTTTAAAAACAGTAGTTATTGTTTCTAACTGTCATGTCATATTTGCAGCAGCAGCAGCGGTGGTTATAATATTGCTTTATTTGGGAGACAACTTGTAATTAGCATTTGTAGACTACTTCCGAAAAAATGTTTTTGGCAGAAATAATGTTCCCATTCCTGACTGGAGCACATCACAAATATGCATCTTTTCTGAACAGTACAGGAAACTTTCAAAGAAAGTACTGGGTAAACAGGGATGGTGCAGTGTTTCCCCCTGGGAAGCTGTTCCAGTCGACTTTCTGGTGCTATTTTAATAGTTGGGATAATAAAAACAATAATTCCTATCCATGTTTCTAATATAAGAATTTTCATTAGAAAATATAGACTTTAAAGTAGTTGTGTAAAGCTGATTGATTCTCAAGAGGCATGATGATGTAACAGAGTGCATAGGACTGAAAATTAAAACAAATTATATGATACACACTTCTCCATCCATCATCTTGGGCCCTGGACATCAGTAAGTACAATTTATGTTCAGTTTCCCTCCTCTGTGAAGATATGGACATTACCCTCGTCTCAGTAAGGATATAACCCAAAGTTGTTGAAGTTTAGATGAGAAGATCCTAGGTTGATATTTAATTGAAGTTGCAAGAATTTAATTTATTCTTATTTCACAATATGAGCCACCTACACAAACGCCAGCTCTTGGATTATGTTTGTACTCAGTGAAACACAACTGATTTGGCTGGGGGGGAGGGTGGTCCATTTGCCTCTTAGGCTTGGCATTAACTCCTCCATAGGATGGATAGTACACAATAGTACACAGTCGATATGTACCTCAGAGACCTCTGTGCACAGGGGACCTGGGCTACACAAGCTGGGACTTTCCACAGACCACCCAAAGGAATTTTAACAGTCCTTCTTAGAGATGTACAGCTGCCAAAACACATATTGACATGATAAACCACAATGGATTTAAGTGTTTAAAGTCAAAAACACACTTTCAAAAATAAGTACTTACGTTGGGTGATTGAGCAGTCCTACCTGGATGCTGACTTGGGCTTCTTTAGCCTGACCCGCAGAGCAAACCTTTTTATTTTAACATTTAGCACTGATGCATGGAAAGCCAAAGAAGGGAAGACAGTTCTGTGAAACATTCCTTATTTCTGTACTACGGAACAATTGCTATCAGTAAGACAGTCATAGAGCCAAGCCAATAAACTCTGATAGAGTCTATAAAAATGTTTAGACTGAAATTACAGGTAAGTGTGGCTTACTATGTCCCTGACCTTGTCCCACTCTCTGTTTACACTTGTTCTTGTGCTGTTTTGTTTTTGCAGTGGTATCCTGTAATTCCATGTCTAGTGCCCAGAAAATCTGCTGCAAAATAATTCACCAACCTGAAAACAAAGGGCAAAAGAAAAAGTCACCTGCAAATTGGATGTGGTGATACGTTTAGTCCCAGTACTCAGAGAATGGAAGCAGAATGACCCCAGGTTCCAGACCAAGGTGGAGTTGTACCCAAGATGCCAAGGGTCGGGAACGTGGCCCTGTGATGATGCACAGATCTAGTGTGGTCCAGTCCCCAGCACCAGACTGTCTGTTTCCCATTGACTTCTGTATTTTCCTGTCTGTATTTAAATATAGACTCTCCCTCTTTAGTTACACACAGTTCCAGTTACGCCATCCAGTTGTCAGCACCGTTTGCGCTGGTGTAGCATATTGTGATACAAGCATCGTGTGTGAGCTATTTAGGTGAACTCTGCTGTCCTGACAGGGGATGTGGCTATTCACGCCATTCATTTGGACATTACTGCTTCCAACGTGTCCTGAGAAGAGTGATACACAATTCCCTAATGAACAGTCTAACAATGGTTTACAGTGCTATTCATTAAGTCCATAACGTACAGATATGGGACTTATATACCTATGTGGTTGTCACAAGAGTTTCTGCAATGAATCCCTCTATGTGGATGCTGAGAGACAATACTTTTATGTTTTATGCTTTCAATCCCTGTCTTGGAGCATTTAAAAACCTGGTTAGCTAAATCTCTTTTTCTACCCCATGACTTCCAACCTGCACAGTTAGTGAAACTCAAATGATTCTGAGAATAGTTCCTAAATTTGGCACAAGGACTCTTCCCCTGCCCCTAGATTGGTTTTCAAGACCTTAGGTCAGACATAGAGAACAGTACTCTTCTACGTGTTAAACCCATAGAAGACCAGAGGTTAGCTAATTCTACCTGTGGATTAGAGAGGCACTCCATATCTTGAGACAAGGACTTAATTAGTGTGGCTGGCTCTGTCATCAATAAAAGTCCCTGATCAATTTGGTTACAACAACATGGCCTCCATCAGGTAGGACAATAGATAGTATGTTTCCTAGGAAGGGGGAAGTGTTCTTTTCTACATGAAATTGTATTACTCCAAACTCAAATAGCACCTAGATATTGTATACACGATTCCAGTTACAAAATGAACCACAAGTACTCAACCTGAAGACAGAGAGACAACCTGAAGCAATCAGGGAAGAAAACTGCATCATATCAGCAGATTAGTTGCGATATTAGACTCCTCAGTAGGGACTTTTCTTCAAAGATGTTTAGCATTCTACAGATTCAAATATGAAAATGTTTTTCAAACTCCATGCATGGTGTATGTGTACATGGAAATATTTTCATGCACGGTGTATCTATACATGTCAATATACCTTTTCTGTACAAATTCAGAATTGATTGCACTTACTGCTCTGCATCTCTGATGTTCCTGGCTGCCTGGGCCAGAGGATGCTTTGCTACTGCTGGTCACTGGTGCATTTTCTTTCTTCAGTAAATGTGATCTCTAGGTTCAATGAGAGTCTACTTTCTGCTCTCCCAGGAACACACACCTAACATCCTTCACTTCTATGTCTGAAACCCAGCACACACTCATTAGAAAAGCAAAGTCAGACAGTAACTAGAAGCATATTTTCCCTCATTGGGCTGTAGCCCCAAGTAATACTATCAAAGAAGAATGAGGTCTCCTTCTCCAACCCTAACCGTATTCAATACCCCCTTATCCCACTGCCAATATCTCTTTACCACTTGCTTCTAACCCTCCAGACACCACATCCATCCCTCTTACCATACCTTGTGGATGCATTTATTCATAAAAGTTATAAAGGTCTACCATGATGTCTAATTTATTTCTTGTTTGTTGTGAATTATGTCTCTCTCTGCCATCATATAAGTTTATATATGTAGAGATTTTTTGTCTGTTTTGTTTAGAAATGAATCTTAATTTCAACAGACCATGTAGCAGATAGCAGATATGCAATAGGATTGATTGATTAAATCAATGGATGCTGTAGTATTCACATGAGACACATCTTGAATCCTTTTCCTTGATGTTTCCTCTCTCTCTAAGGTCAAGCCATTGCTGGGTTTTATGTGAAGCATGGTCCTCTCTTCTCTTTTTCTTTGCCTCCTGATTTCCATGTTGCCTTCCCCATTATTTGGGCCTTTTCATTTAAACAAGAGTATTTCCTTGGCCCATTGTAATCATGCTCTTCCCAGTGTTCCATATCACCCTAGTTTCGCTACTTCCTTCGTCTAAGAAAACCCATTTTAGGCCGGGCGGTGGTGGCACACGCCTTTAATCCTAGCACTTGGGAGGCAGAGGCAGGTGGATTTCTGAGTTTGAGGCCAGCCTGGTCTACAGAGTGAGTTCCAGGACAACAGCCAGGGCTACACAGAGAAACCCTGTCTCAGGGGAAAAAAGAAAGAAAGAAAGAAAGAAAGAAAGAAAGAGAGAGAGAGAGAGAGAGAGAGAGAGAGAGAGAGAGAGAGAGAGAGAGAGAGAGAAAACCTATTTCATTCATAATTTTAGCTGATAGAATCTCAACGCTAAGAATCTCAACGCTGTAAATGTTTCTAGAGGAAAGTTACTATTCAAGCTTACCACCATACTGTTCTGATTATCTTTATAAATAAGCTTCTATGCCCTCTTGAAGACTGCTGAGTTGCTAAGCCATACAAACTCAGCCCTTAGACAGCCAGACACTACAGTAAGCATAATAGTCATTTAATCACATAGCACCAAAGAATTCTTACTTCAGACTAGGATGCTTACTTGAAGGTCAACAACATGGATGAGTTATAATTGACCTATTATTCCAGTAAGTAAAATCCAAATATAAGCCTCCTATTTTCCAGGTTTAAACCACATTACTTAAAGGGGATTCCAAGAGCCTTTCTTCACTCTACCTTTATTCAAAAGAGAGGACTAGAGAACAATAGTAAATTGTTATTGGTGCCGTCTACAGCCCAGTCATCATGCTAAGCTTTCATACTCCATACAAAAGTGCACTCTCTAACGTTGGCATTTTATAGATGCAGAACACACAAAACTTCTAAGCTTCAGAAAATTATCCAAGGCTGAGGAGATAGTGCAGTCAAACTAGATCTTGCTCAAAAGCACGAGGACTCAAGTTTGATCCCAAGAACTCGAATAAGATGCTAAGTGCAGTGACACACTAGAAGGGCAGAAACAAGAATTTCTGAGGGTCACTAGACAGCCAATTGAGCTAACTGGTGAGTTTCAGGACTATGGGAGATGCTGTCTCACAGAAGGTAGTGTTCCTGAGGCTGACCTAGCCTTCACACACACACACACACACACACACACACACAAAGCTAGGAGTAAAACAGGATTATAAACTTAGCCGCGCCTCCAACCTCTGAAGGTGTAATTCCCTCAAGATCATTCCGTCCCTCCTCAGTTTTCCACACCTTCTCTTTCATCCCCCACCCCCCTGAAAAATTTAAAGTGAGCAAGAAATAAATTGAAGACATAAGAGGTAACTGAATGAGACAGTCACCCACACACTCATTTTAGGGAATGAGATGAGGCTACACAAGACTGGAGATGATGATTGCACTGTGGCAGAAGAAAGCTGGTGTGTGTTTTTGGTGGTGGTGATAATAATATAGTTTGTTTTCCCCAAGAGGTAAAGAAATGTGGTCTATTTGGGTTGTGAAAGACACTCTTCAAAGTGAGAATGCTCTGCTGGAGTCATCATGGGATTGGAATGCTGTTCCACAAGGACATGTATATTTAAGTGAATGAAACAGACAGAGATGACACTGGTTGCCAAGTGTTGCCTATAAACTGAAAACACCCCTCCAGGATTTGCAGCTTCCCAAGGAAGTTCTTCTTCAGAAGTCATTACCATAAGAAAATGACAAACCAACACGTTTATCCAGAAAAAAAAAAAATACATACTCTACTTGGCCGGGATCCAGACTTCTTGCCTTATTCTTTCTTGCTATTTTGTGGTATAGAGTATTTTGTCATCTCTCACTAATGTCACCTCCCATAGCTTCTTCAGTAGCAGAGGGTGAGGCAAGGATGATAGGTGCAGTGCACTATACATTTTTGAAAGATTTTCTAGAGTGCACAAAAAAGATAAATCAACTATGGTACTTAGATTCTTTTTTGATATATTTTTTATTTACATTTCAAGTGATTTCCCCTTTTCTGGCCCCCCCACTCCCCGAAAGTCACATAAGCCTCCTTCCCTCCCCCTGTTCTCCCACCCACCCCTTCCCACTTCCCTGTTCTGGTTTTGCCTTATACTGCTTCACTGAGTCTTTCCAGAACCAGGGACCACTCCTCCGCTCTTCTTGTACCTCATTTGATGTGTAATTATGTTTTGGGTATTCCAGTTTTCCAGGCTAATATCCACTTATTAGTGAGTGCATACCATGATTGATCTTTGAGACTGGGTTACCTCACTTAGTATAATGTTCTCCAGCTCCATCCATTTGCCTAAGAATTTCATGAATTCATTGTTTCTATTTGCTGAATAGTACTCCATTGTGTAAATATACCACATTTTTTGCATCCATTCTTCTGTTGAGGGATACCTGGGTTCTTTCCAGCTTCTGGCTATTATAAATAGGGTTGCTATGAACATAGTGGAGCATATATCCTTATTACATGCTGGGGAATCCTCTGGGTATATGCCCAGGAGTGGTATAGCAGGATCTTCCGGAAGTGAGGTGCCCAGTTTTCTGAGGAACCACCAGACTGATTTCCAGAGTGGTTGTACCAATTTGCAACCCCACCAGCAGTGGAGCAGTGTTCCTCTTTCTCCACATCCCTGCCAACACCTGAAGAAATTTGATATATTTTTTATTTACATTTCAAATGATTTCCCCTTTTCTGGTCCCCCACTCCCCGAAAGTCACATAAGCCCCCTTCCTTCCCCCTGTTCTCCCACCCACCCCTTCCTACTTCCCTGTTCTGGTTTTGCCTTATACTGCTACACTGAGTCTTTCCAGAACCAGGGGCCACTCCTCCATTCTTCTTGTACCTCATTTGATGTGTGGATTATGTTTTGGGTATTCCAGTTTTCCAGGCTAATATCCACTCATTAGTGAGTGCATACCATGATTGATCTTTTGAGACTGGGTTACCTCACTTAGTATGATGTTCTCCAGCTCCATCCATTTGTCTAAGAATTTCATAAATTCATTGTTTCTAATGGCTGAATAGTACTCCATTGTGTAGATATACCACATTTTTTTGCATCCACTCTTCTGTTGAGGGATACCTGGGTTCTTTCCAGCATCTGGCAATTATAAATAAGGCTGCTATGAACATAGAAGAGCATGTATCCTTATTACATGGTGGGGAATCCTCTGGGTATATGCCCAGGAGTGGTATAGCAGGATCTTCTGGAAGTGAGGTGCCCAGTTTTCTGAGGAACCGCCAGACTGATTTCCAGAGTTGTTGTACCAATTTGCAATCCCACCAGCAGTGGAGGAGTGTTCCTCTTTCTCCACATCCTCGCCAACACCTGCTGTCTCCTAAGTTTTTAATCTTAGCCATTCTGACTGGTGTAAGGTGAAATCTCAGGGTTGTTTTGATTTGCATTTCCCTGATGACTAATGAAGTTGAGCATTTTTTAAGATGCTTCTGCCATCCGAAGTTCTTCAGGTGAGAATTCTTTGTTTAACTCTGTACCCCATTTTTTAATAGGGTTATTTGGTTTTCTGGGGTCTAACTTCTTGAGTTCTTTGTATATATTGCATATTAGCCCTCTATCTGATGTAGGGTTGGTGAAGATCTTTTCCCAATTTGTTGGTTGCTGATTTGTCCTTTTGATGGTGTCCTTTGCCTTACAGAAACTTTGTAATTTTATGAGGTCCCATTTGTCAATTCTTGATCTTAGAGCATACGCTATTGGTGAGCTGTTCAGAAACTTTCCCCCTGTACCGATGTCCTCAAGGGTCTTCCCCAGTTTCTTTTCTATTAGCTTCAGGGTGTCTGGCTTTATGTGGAGGTCCTTGATCCATTTGGAGTTGAGCTTAGTACAAGGAGACAAGGATAGATCAATTCCCATTCTTCTGCATGTTGACCTCCAGTTGAACCAGAACCATTTGTTGAAAAGGCTATCTTTTTTTTCCATTGGATGTTTTCAGCCCCTTTGTCGAGGATCAAGTGGCCATAGGTGTGTGGGTCATTTCTGGATCTTCAATCCTGTTCCATTGATCCTCCTGCCTGTCACTGTACCAATACCATGCCGTTTTTAACACTATTGCTCTGTAGTATTGCTTGAGGTCAGGGATACTGATTCCCCCAGAATTTCTTTTGTTGTTGAGAATAATTCTTAATGTGTAACTTTCTCCTGGAGTACCCAGCTCTCATGCACTTTAACAATCCCTAGTTTACAAACTTGGTAAGTACAAATTGGTGAAATAAATGAGAATTTGGATAATAGCTGCAATTAGGAGGTATGAGAAATAGGATAGACACTAAGAAATGGGGTCATCCTGGAGCACAGAAGAAGAAGACTGGCAACTTTGTCTACTGAGCAGTCACTTGAATGCACTGAGGCTCCGTCTTGCATCTGCAAACCAGGAAGACTGACTTCTCAGAGCCACTTTCAGTATAATTAATTATGTTTCTAAGAATGTTTTATGAAGTGAAAATCAAAGTATGAAGTACCACCATGGTCTCTGCCTTTGCACTTTCCAGAAGTACACAGCTCCCATATGCAGTTCAAGGATAAAATGAGCTGTGCCATCACATAATGCCAGAGTCAAGGAGACCTGTACTCCACACAGGAGGAGAGAGTAGGGAGAATTCTAGATGGTGATGGAATAGTCAGCTTCTTTATGTGAATTGCGCCCTTACTGTTTACTCTCAGTTGCATGGTAAATATATCTAGCTCCTATTGAAATCTTCAGTTGCTGCCCAGTGAACTCTTCTTGTACGCTTCTCTTGCTTACTGAAGATTTCAGATAGGGATGAAGGAACAAGGACAGGGGCAGGCCAGGAGTAAAAATTCTCTGGAGACTGCTATCTGGACCAAATGGTAGAACAGTAAGAGAAATGGCATGGAAAGGAGCACTTTGTTTGGTTTCAGACAACCTTTTCCTGCAGATGTTTTGTCTTTTATAGTTGGAGTTTTTGAAAGGACTAGGTGGCTGGCATCTTAACTTTACCAGCCTGGCCTAGAGTTCACGGTGGCCTTTACTGATGAATAGGCCAGTCTCTATACACGCCTCTCAAATATCAGTATCTAACCACCCAACACATGGGCTTCTTTAGGGACACTATAACCAGTTTTTTTTTAATTATACATTTCAAAACACAGAGGATGCTTAAGGATGAAGTAATTAATTCAGATGATCCAGATAATAGGGGGCAGAGCCAAAACTCACATAAACACAACGTTCTTTCCCCTCTTTGCCATGCAATACTTATGTTATTAGTCAGGACATTGAATTCAGATACTGACGACAGCTAGCTTTTTACCTTCATTATGGCTGGTTCAGGAGCCATCATAGCCATCTTTGCCCAGTACCCTGCACTTGGTTGAGTTATCCTCTCCCTTCAAGGCCTCTACCATTGTCTGCTCTTCCCTTCGTTTGAATTTGCTTATATTTTGCCCCCTTTCCTATCAGCACCCAGTGTGAGTTTGAAATGACCCTTACTTTCTTTTCATTTCTTTATGTAGACTCCCAGGACTTGAAAGAGAAGTCCAAGTGCTCTCAAACAGGAGATGCTGAGTGGGCAGACTCAGGTGGTCTTTGTAGACAATTTGATAATTTTGGAGTCTGGTGTGTGCTAAACAAGCTCTCCACCACTGAAGCCCCAAGTAGTCCAGTCCCCAGAGTAGTCTTTTTGAAAATGTGATTTTTAGAGTTTTCCTAAAGGAAGGTGCACATGCTGTGCATCTTACTGTGTGATAGCACCTTCCTGGTCTTGCAAGGAAAACTAGCCATTTGTTGAGAATGCCTACAAATTTCTCAGTCTGAGCACAGAGATAGCCTCACAAACAGAACTCTATGCAGCTGCAAGATGTTCATCTGCTATCTGACACACTGACAATCACAGAAATGGTTCCTGAAACTGAAAATTATCATTGGCAACTATTGTCTCTATAAGCAAAAATCAAATCACCACGCCCCTCTCCTGTTTGAAGTAAGGCACACCATTCCTTGTCCTTCTTCTGAAAAACAGAAGGCAGAATGCGAAAGATCACATTTAGAGGTTCTTCACTGCCTGATTTCAGCAAATAATTGTATCCCCTAGCTCTGCAGCATAGAGTGGAAATGCCACGGTGCCGGTTTTCAGATGATGGGGAAGCACAATGAAACTGACTGGGGATGCCACAAAGGCTCAGAACATACCTGAGAACTGAGTCCAAGGAGACAGCAGAGTGGAGAACAGCGGAGTACAGACACAGGCTCAGAAAACAGGGTGTGCTTGATGCTGGTGAATGAAAATAGCAAGATGTCACTGTGTGGAAGGGATTTCAATAATTTCATGCCTCAAGCCTAAAATCTAAGGTCACTGAGCATGAGCTCTGGGTAACCTCCTCCAATCCCCTCCCTTCATGTTCCAGATCACAAGAGTATTGCAAACCACAGAAAGGGCATCAGCCTGATAGGGTAGGTAAGTCTGAGGGATTTTAAGTGAAATAATTTCTGCACTTTAGAAAGGTTCACCTGCTGCAGTGGAGAGAGAGAGAGAGAGAGAGAGAGAGAGAGAGAGAGAGAGAGAGAGAGAGAGAGAGAGAGAGAGAGAGAGAGAGAGAGAGAGAGAGAGAGGAGAGAGAGAGAGAGAGAGGAGAGAGAGAGAGAGGAGAGAGAGAGAGGGAGAGAGAGAGGAGAGAGAGGAGAGAGAGAAAGAGAGAGAGAGAGAGAGAGAGAGAGAGAGAGAGAGAGAGAGAGAGAGAGCTCAAAACAAAACAAAACAAAAGCAGCAGGATCAGTGTTGTAGAAGGGGTAAAGCCACTATGGGAATCTGGGGTCACTATAATAATATGTCTGCCTCAAGAATTATGCATTACATGCAAACTGCATTTGAATTTTTGTCTCAAAACACTGTCTAGCTTTCTCTTACATATAAAGCAAGCTATAGGCACCAAGCACAAGGCTCAATGTTAATCTGAATGCATGTTATCATTCTTGCTTGCGTGCTAATTCCGTTCACATGCTGTGGCTTCCATTAGTAAAGAATTCCCCCGAAATGACATCGACATGTGCTCCTCTGTGCAGACGGTTTTCCTCTTGGTTTTCTGTGCCTCCTACCACAATGCTATTTTTACCCTCCAGCCACACAGTGAAGGACCTCGAGAACTTGTTCATCCATATGCATGCTGCACACCGTAAGCACTTGGCAGATGTTGCAGAGGAAACTGAACTGATAGCAGTATTTGGACTTGTCATTTAGTATTTTTCCCCCTAAGACGGGGTTTCTCTGTGAAGCTTTGACTGTCCTGGAACTCGCTCTGTGGACCAGGCTGGCATCAAACTCACAGACATCTCCCTACCTCTGCCTTTGCCTTCTGAATGCTAGGATTAAAGATGTGCACTACCACTGCCTGGCAGTATTTTCAAACTTCAAAAATCGTAAGTAAAATGATCTATTTAATTACATGGCAACATAAAACACTGTACAGTAAATTATTTAAAATTCAAAAAACAAAAAGGTATACAAAATAATTATGATGAAGAGATAATTTCCTAAAGACAGCCAGAGATTTCTAATTCATTTTCAGTTAGGATCTTAAAAGAAAGGGACAAAAGAAACGTATTTATTTGTTCTGGGTTCACTCATATGATTGGCAAAGGTGAAAGAGTTTTAAAGTTGGGACTGAAGATGCCAGGAAAAGAAACAGTTTTGTTTTGTTTTTTATTTTAATATTATTTCTTTTTTTTTTAATTGAGTATCTTCTTCATTTACATTGCCAATGGTAAAACCTTTCCCAATTTCCCCCTCCCAAAAGCCCCCTCCCCAACGATTCCCTACCCCTCCTCCCTCCCCCTGCCTCCATGTATATGCCCCTCTACACAACACAGTCCCACCTTCCCCCAACTTCCCCTCCATCTGTTTCCCTTTGTTGTGGCCTCTATTGAGCCTTTACCTGAACAAAGACCACTCCTCCTACTGATGCCCAAAAAGGCATTCCTCTGCCACATTTTTGGCTGGAACCATGTATACCCCTTGGTTGATTTATTCAGTCCCTGGGAGTCTTGGGGTGTCTGGGTGTCCAAAGTCAGTTTTTCCCATGGGGCTATATACTCCTTCAGCTCCTTCAGACAACCCTTCAGATCCTCTGTTGGGGATCCCAAGCTCAGTCCAAGCTTGGTTGCTAGTTTCTGCTTCTGAATTCATAAGACTCTGGCGGGGCTCCTCTGGAGACAGCCATGGCATGCTCCTTTCGGTACATGCTTCTCATCGTAGTGTCCGGGTTTGCTGAATATTTATAGGAGGAATCCCCAGGTAGGGCACTTGCTGGGTGGCCTTTACTTCAGACTGTGCTCCACACATTGCCTCCCTTGTTGCTCCTGTGAGCATTTTGTTCCCTTTCTCAGAGGAACCATAGCTCCCTCACTTAAGTCATTCTTCTGCAGCTTCCTGTGCTGGGTGAATTGTAACTTGTTTATTTTGAGCTTTTGAACTAGCATCCGCTTATTAGTGAGTGCATACCATGTGCTTTCTTTTGTGACTGGGACACCTCGCTCAGGATGACACTTTCTAGTTCCATCCATTTGCCTAAGAATTTCATGAATTCATTGTTTTTAATAGCTGAATAGTACTCCATTGTGTATATACACCACATTTTCTGTATCCATTCCTCTGTTGAGAGACATCTAGAATCTTTCCAGCTTACGGCTATTATAAATAAGGCAGCTATGAAAATAGTGGAGCATGTGTCCTTATTACATGTAGGAGCACTTTCTGGGTATATGCCCAGGAGTGGTATAGCTGGGTCCACAGGTAGTACTATGTCTAATTTTCTGAGGAATCGCCAAACTGATTTCCAGAGTGGTTTTATAAGCTTGCAATCCCACCAACAATGGAGAAGTGTTCCTCTTTCCCCACATATTCTCCAGCATCTGCTGTCCCCTGAGTTTTTCATCTTAGCCATTCTGACAGGTGTAAGGTGGAATCTCAGTGTTGTTTTGATTTGCATTTCCCTGATAACTAAGGATGCTGAACATTTCTTTAGGTGCTTTAGAGCCATTTGAGTTTCCTCAGTTGAGAATTCCCTGTTTAAGGCAGTGGTGGCACATGTCTATAATCCCAGCACTTGGGAGGCAGAGGCAGGCGGATTTCTGAGTTCGAGGCCAGCCTAGTCTTTAGAGTGAGTTCCAGGACAGCCAAGGATACACAGAGAAACCCTGTCTCAAAACAAACAAACAAACAAAACAAAAAACAAAAAAAAATGAAAATAAAAAGAGAATTCCCTGTTTAGCTCTGTACCCCATTTTTAATAGGGTTATTTAATTCTCTAGACACCAACTTCTTGAGTTCTTTGTATACGTTGGATATTAGCCCTCTATTGGATGTAGGGTTAGTAAAGATCTTTTCCCAATTTGTTGGTTGCCATTTTGTCCTATTGACTATATCTTTTGCCTTACAGAAGCTTTGCAGTTTTATGAGGTCCCATTTGTCGATTCTTATTCTTAGAGCATAAGCCATTGGTGTTCTGTTCAGAAACTTTTCCCCTGTGCCCATGTGTTCAAGGTTTGTTCCCACTTTCTCCTCTATAAGCTTCAGAGTGTCTGATTTTATGTGTAAATCTTTGATCCACTTGGACTTGAGCTTTTACAAGGAGATAAGAATGGATCAATTTGCATTTTTCTGCATGCAGACCTCCAGTTGATCCAGCACCATTTGTTAAAAATGCTGTCTTTTTTTGCACTGGATTTTTTTTAGCTCCTTTGTCAAGTTACTGTACATGTGTGAGTTTTTTTCTGGGTCTTCAATTCTATTCCATTGATCTTCCTGCCTGTCTGCATACCAATACCAAACAGTTTTTATCACTATCGCTCTATAGTAGAGGTTTAGGTCAGGGATGGTAATTCCCCCAGAATATCTTTTGTTGTGGAGAATAGTTTTTGCTATCCTGGATTTTTTGTTATTCCAGATGAATTTGAGAATTGCTCTTTCTAGATCTATGAAGAATTGATTTGGGATTTTGATGGGGATTGCATTGAAGCTGTAGATTGCTTTCAGCAAGATGGCCATTTTTACTATATTGATCCTGCCAATCCATGAACATGGGTGATCTTTCCATCTTCCATCACTTCGATTTCTTTCTTCAGAGGCTTAAAGTTCATGTCATATAGACCCTTCACTTGCTTTGTCAGGGTCACGCCTAGGTATGAAATATTATTTGGGACTATTGTGAAGGGTGCCATTTCCCTAATTTCTTTCTCATTTTGTTTATCTTTTGAGTAGAGGAAGGCTACTGATTTGCTTGAGTTAATTTTATATCCAGCCACTTTGCTGAAGTTGTTTATCAGCTTTAGGAGTTATTTGGTGGAAGTCATGGGGTCGCTTAAGTATACTATCATAACATCTGCAAATAGTGATAGTTTGACTTCTTCCTTTCCAATTTTATACCTTTGACCTCTTTTTGCTGCCTGATTGCTCTGGCTAGGACTTCAAGTACTATATTGAATAGATAGGGAGAGAGTGGGCATCCTTGTCTGGTCCCCGATTTTAGTGGGAATGCCTCAAGTTTCTCTCCATTTAGTTTGATGTTGGCTACCAGTTTACAGTATATTGCTTTCACAATGTTTAGATATGGGCCTTGGATTCCCGATCTCTCCAAGACTTTTATCATGAAGGGATGCTGAATTTTGTCAAAAGCCTTTTCAGCATCTAATGAAATGACCATGTGTTTTTTTTCCTTTAGTTTATGTAGTGAATTACATTGACAATTTCCGTATGTTGAACCATCCCTACATCGCTGGGATGAAGCCTACCTGATCGTGGTGAATTATAGTTCTGATGCATTCTTGGATTCTGTTGGCCAGGATTTTGTTCAGTATTTTTGCATCAATGTTCATGAGGGAGATTGGTCTGAAGTTCTCCTTCCTTGTTTGGTCTTTGTTTGGTTTAGGTATAAGTGTGACTGTGGCTTCATAGAAGGAGTTGGGTAGTGTTCTTTGAGTTTCTATTTCATGGAAAAGTTTGAAGAGTATCGGTATTAACTCTTCTTTGAAGATCTGATAGAATTCCCCGCTAAACCCATCTGGTCCTGGGCTTTTTTTTTTTTGAAGGGAGACTATTAATGACTGCTTCTATTTCCTCGTGGCTTATGGGACTATTTAGATGGTTTATCTGATCATGTTTTAACATTGGCACCTGGTATGTATCTAGAAAGTTGTCCATTTCATCCAGGTTTTCCAACTTTGTTGAGTATAAACTCTTGTAGTAGGAACTGATGATTTTTGAATTTCCACAGTTTCTGTTGTCATGTCTCCCTTTTCATTTCTGATTTTATTAATTTGGATACTGTCTCTTTGCCCTCTGGTTAGTCTGGCTAAGGGTTTATCTGTCTTGTTGAGTTTTTCAAAGAACCAGCTCCTTGTTTTGTTGATTCTTTGCATAGCTCTTTTTGTTTCTGCTTGGTTGATTTCGGATCTAAGTTTGATTATTTCCTGCCATCTACTCCTCTTGGGGTTATTGGCTTCCTTTTGTTCTAGGGCCTTCAAGGGCACTGTCAAGCTGTTGGTGTAAGCTCTATCCATTCTCTTTTTGGAGGCACACAGACCTATGAGTGTTTCCTCTTAGCACTGCTTTCATTGTGTCCCATAAATTTTGGTATGATGTGTTTTCATTTTCATTGAATTCTAAAAAGTCTTTAATCTCTTTCTTTATTTCTTCCTTGACCAAGCTATCGTTGAGAAGAGCATTGTTCAAAGTCCATGTGTATGTGTGTTTTCCATTGCTTTTGTTTGAGCTTAAGACCAGCCTTAGGCTGTGGTGATCTGATAAGATACATGGAATAATTTCAATATTTTTATATCTGTTGAGGCCTGTCTTGTGACCTGTCAGTTTTGGAGAAGGTACCATGAGGTGCTGAGAAGAAGGTATATTCTCTTGTTTTAGGGTAGAATGTTCTATAAATATCTGTTAGATCCAGTTGGTCCATAACTTCAGTTAGTTTCACTCTATCACTGTTTAGTTTCTTGTTCCATGACTTGTCCATTTTTGACCGTGGGGTATTGAAGTCTCCCACTATTATTGTGTGGGGTGCAATGTGTGCTTTGAGCTTTAGTAAAGTTTCTTTTATGAATGTGGGTACCCTTGCGTTAGGAACATAGATGTTTAGAATTGAGAGTTCCTCTTGGTAGACTTTTCCTTTGACCAGTATGAAGTATCCCTCTTTATCCTTTTTGACAACTTTTGGTTGAAAGTCGATTTTATTCGATATAAGAATGGCCACTCCAGCTTGTTTCTTGGGACCATTTGCTTGGAAAATGGTTTTCCATCCTTTGACTCTTAAATAGTGCCCGTCTTTGTCACTAAGGTGGGTTTCTTGTATGCAGCAAAATGTTGGGTCCTGTTTACATATCCAGTCCATTAGTCTATGTCTCTTTATAGGGGAGTTGAGATCATTGATATTAAGAGATATTAAGGAAAAGTGATTGTTGCTTACTGTTATCTTCTTAGATAAAGTTGACATTCTGGTTGTGTAGCTATCTTCTATTGGGTTTGATGAAAGATTACCTTATTGATTTTTCTACAGTGTGGTTTGCTGTCTTGTTTTGGTATTTTCCACCCACTATCCTTTGCAGAGCTGGATTTGTGGAAAGATACTGTGTAAATTTACTTTTGTCATAGAATGTCTTGTTTTCACCATCTATAGTAACTGAAAGTTTTGCTGGGTATAGTAATCTGGGCTGACATTTATGTTCTCTTAGGGTCCATATGATATATGCCCAGGCTCTTCTGGCTTTCATAGTTTCTGGTGAGAAGTCTGGTGTAATTCTGATAGGTCTGCCTTTATATGTTACTTGATCTTTTTCTCTCACTGCTTTCAATATTCTTTCTTTGTTTAGTGCATTTGGTGTTTTGATTATTATGTGACGGGAGGAGTTTCTGCTCTGGTCCAATCTGTTTGGAGTTCTGTAGGCTTCCTGTATGGTCATGGGCATCTCTTTCTTTAGGTTAGGGAAGTTTTCTTCTATAATTTTGTTGAAGATATTTATTGGGCCTTTAAGATGTAAATCCTTGCTTTCTTCTATTCCTATAATCCTTAGGTTTGGTCTTCTCATTGTGTCCTGGAGTTCTTGGATGTTTTGGGTTACAAGCTTTTTGCATTTTGCATTTTCTTTGACTGTTGAGTCGATGATTTCTATGGAATCTTTAGCATCCGAGATTCTTTCTTCTATCTCTTGTATTCTGTTGTTGATGCTTGCATCTATGACTCCTGAATTCTTCCCAAGGTTTTCTATTTTTCAGAGATGACTCACTTTGTGATTTCTTTGTTGATTCTATTTCCAGATTTAGATCCTGGATATTTTTACTCAGTTCCTTCACTTGTTTGTTTGTTTTTTCCTGAAATTCTTTAAGGAATTTTTGTGTTACCTCTTTAAGGACTTCTACCTGTTGATCCATGTTCTCCTGTGTTTCTTTTAGGGTTTTTTATGATTCCTCTTTATGGGTTTCTGCATGTTGACCCATGTTCTCCCTTAATTCCTTGTGGGATTTTTGTATTGCCTCTTTAAGGGCTTCAACCTGTTGACCCATATTCTCCCATATTTCTTTAAGAACTTTTTGTGTTTCCTCTTTAAGGCCTTCTACCTTTTGATCAATATTCTCTTGTCTTTCTTTAAGGGATTTTTGTGCTTCTGCCTGTTGACCCATGTTCTCTTGTATTTCTTTAAGGGACTTATTTATGTCCTTCTTGAAGTCCTCCATCAGCGATATGAGATGTGATTTCAAATCTGGTTCCTGCTTTTCTGATGTTTTGGGGTATACAGGATTTGCTGTTGTGGGAGAGCTGGGTTCTGACGGTGCCATGTTGCCTTGGTTTCTGGTGGTAATGATCTTGCGTTTGCCTTTGGCCAGCTCGTTATTTCTAGTGTTAGCTGGTCTTGCTGACACTATCTTCTCTATCCTGTGGGTCTGTGTTTCTGTGCTCCTAGGATTCTCTTTCTTTCCAATGCCCCTGCTCCTGTCGGTTCTCTAGAGGGCCTTAGGAAGCAGTGCCCTCTCCGTGCCAGACATGGTGCAGGGCTCCCACATCCAATACCCTGCTCCTGTTGGTACTCTAGAGAGCCTCAGGAAGTGGTGTCCTCTCTGTACCAGATGTGGAGCAGGTCTCCCACTCCCGAAGGCAAGGGGCGGCAACAGGGGAGGAGGGAGGGGTAGCAGGGGCAGAAGGGGATAGGCGAACTAATACCCTACTCCTGTAGGTTCTCAAGAGGGCCTCAGGAAGCAGTGTCTTCTCCTTGCCAGACGTGGTACAGGGCTCCCACTTCCGATGGCAAGGGGCGTCGACAGGGGGAGGAGGGAGGGGTAGAAGGAACGGAAGGGGTTAGGTGAACTGTTGGTTGCTGGGTAATGAGTCCCTGAGCACAGGGGCTCCTTGACTCTCTGTGTTGGGCACTGATGCTTACCTAATACCCTGCTCCTGTCGGTTCTCTGGAGAGCCTCAGGAAGTGGTGTCCTCTCTGTACCAGATGTGGCATAGGTCTCCCACTCCTGAAGGCAAGGGGCAGCAACAGGGGAGGAAAGAGGGGTAGCAGGGGCAGATGGGGATAGGGGAACTAATACCCTGCTCCTGTTGGTACTCTAGAGGGCCTCAGGAAGCGATGTCCTCTTCTTGCCAGAGGTGGTGCAGGGCCAAGAAACAGTTTTTATTGTTAGAAGTAAATTGTTGTGCTTCTTTTCAGAAGGTAATCGAGTTATCAGTATCTACAAAATTTAGAATACAGAAACCTTCAATCTAAAAATTTAACTCTTAGGAATTATCTTACAAACAAAATATAACAAGCCCCAAAATGATTGCTATCACGTTATTTCAAATGATTCCAAACTATGCTTGTTGAAAGCAAAAACCAAACTACATATATACTATGATGGCCCTTTAGTGCAAAGAAAACATATTGATAATGCTTGTGTGTGAATAAGAAATCTTGACAAATCTTGACATTGGCTATTTCTGGAATGATATTGCATCGAGTTGTCAGCCCTTTGACATTGTTTGAATATGTACATTTCTCAATTCTAGAAACTAAAACCAACCCCAAACAGAAACATTTGCCAGTCATTTATTATACACTAGAAAATTATTAGACATTTGTGGCTTCCAGGATTTTGCCAACATGGTGGTTTTGCAAAAGAATTCTTATATAATACAGACACAGAATCTCATCCTTCCCACCCTACTGAGAACCTATAATATGATGCTGCTTTAGCAAATGAACTGGAATGTGATAAAATTACACACATACACACACACACACACATGCTCACACATAATCATACATACATACATCTTAATATATATTGCTTTGAACATTTGATAGCTTATATAAAACTTTCCTGAAGTACTAACATTCTGACACATTTATTTTTTTCTTTTTTTTTATTCGATATAATTTATTTACATTTCAAATGATTTCCCCTTTTCTAGCCCCCCACTCCCCGAAAGTCCCGTAAGCCCCCTTCTCTTCCCCTGTCCTCCCACCCACCCCTTCCCACTTCCCCATTCTGGTTTTGCCGAATACTGCTTCACTGAGGTTCTGACACATTTAAATTACCAACTGAACCAGTCCCATTTCTCACAAAGCGGAATCTTGGAGAAATGTAATAGTGGCAAACTCAATAGTGGTGATGGCACTCTTTCCCCATGTTTGTGAAACAGCATGAGGGGTGATGGCCTCTGCTCCTCTTGAGAAGTTTGGTACAACTTGATACAGTGTTATATGTGTCAGTTCTGGGCTGTTCTGCAATGAACCTTTTAAAGCACTGCTTTGCCCTCAGTCCTGGCTGTGGCTCTATTTAACCTGTTTATGTCTTTCTAAGTTTGATAGTCCCTATGTGTTTAGGAATATATTCATTTCTTCTAGACTTTCCAGCTAATTGGAAAAAGTTGTCCAAGGATTCCTAGTAGTTCTCCAGAATTTATTGGACTCTGATATATCATCTCTCATTTTATTTACTGAGGTCTTTTCTTAAATTTAGTAGAGGCTTGTCAATCTTGGTTGTCTTTCCAAAGACCCAACTGTTTGAGTGTATACATTGTTCTTCCAGTCTGTCATTAATCTTTGCCCTGACCTTTGTTGTTTCTTTCTGCCAACTGCTTTGGGTTTGAATCGTTGTTGTTTTTCTAAGACTTTGAGATGTAGCATCAGGTTATTCATGAGATGACTTTATTATCTTTTTAAAATGTAAGCACTCAGAGTTAGAAATTTTCCTCTTCCAACTAGCTTAGCTGTGGCACAAAGTTTCTGGTATGTCTTACTTTGACCTTCATTTGTCTAGGAATTCTAAATTCCTGTGTTCTGGCTATGATATCTCTCTGAATCTTATTTGGGGACTTTCTAATTGAGCATGTCAATATCTTGAGAGGTCAGTTCCTAGTTCCACTTACAAACAAGGGAAAAGCTGTAATAGCTGCAAGATGAAATTTTGCAAGCTATAATGACATTTAATCAATTAAAGCCCTCCAATATATAAACAATGAGCATGAAACTGGAAATGGCAAAAACTATTGCAGAATAAATTTAAAAGTTATATAGAACTAATATAAAAGTAGTAAATTAATAAAATTAAGGAATAAAAGAAAGGGAATAAATTAGAGGAAACAAGGCTAAGTAAGAGAAAGGAAAAATAAGAGGATAGAAGAACAGAAAAGATCAAGAAATTAGAAAAGAAAAAGAAAAACAACAATGAAAATATCTAATAATAAGAAAGTTTAAGATGCATAGTTAAATAAAGGAGGCTAAAAATGGAAGTATTAAAACAACTCCTAATTTTTCTTTATTGCTATCCACATAGGTCAGATCATCTCTTAACCATTATCAAGAACAGCTTCCATCTTCAAAATTTTAACCCAGAATTGTTCCTGTCTAAAGGAAATACAGGGAGAAAGTATGGAGCAGAGACTGAAGGAAAGGCCATCCAGAGACTGCCCCACCTGGGGATCCATTCCACATACAGCCATCAAACACAGACACTATTGCTGATGCCAAGAAGTGCTTGCTGACAGGAGCCTGATACAGCTGTCTCCTGAGAGGCCCTACCAGATCCTGACCAATACAGATGTGGATGCTCGCAGCCAACCATCTGACTGAGCACAGGGACCCCAATGGAGGAGTTGCAGGAAGGACGGAGGAGATGGAGATGAAGGGGCCTTATCTGGCATCAATGGGAGGTGAGGTGCTTGGTGCGTGGAGGCTTGATGCCCCAGTGTAGAGGAATACTAGGGCAGGGAGGCAGGAGTGGTAGGGTGGGGAAGCACACTCATAGAATCAGGATAAGAGGGAATGGGATAGGGAGTTTGCAGATGGGAATCTGGGAAAGGGGATACCATTTTAACATTTAAAATATAAATAAATAAAATATCCAATTAAAAAAAAAAAGAACAGCTTCCTTTGCAGAGATGTCAATTAACACAGAAACCCTAACCTGGGCAATGATAGTTGAGTACTTAGCCCCAAATTAGCCACCCATACCTCATCCCTAGGCTCAGGGATCTTTCTAGAAAAGAAGGCAAAAAGACTGTAAGAACTAGAGGTAGTAGATAACGCTAAGGAAAACTGTTTTTCAGACACAAACGGCAGACACACATATGAACTCACAGCAATTGGGCCCACATGCACAAAGCCTGCAGAAACTCAACCAGATATAGACCAAGTATTAAAAAGAAAGGTGGATATGTAATCCCATCACTAACTGAGAAATGTATTAGCAATGATGGTTTCTGGGAAATAGGAAGTCACTTCTTTTAAATGATGCTACCTATTAGTGGACTGATAACCCACCAGAGCAGGCCAAGACTGTGCAACAAAAACTAGACTACCCAATCTACTAGACTATTGAAAGATTTCAATAAATCTAAAAGTTGGGTAGGAAGAAGAGATGGGATGGCTGAAAGGGTGGTAAGAATGTTAAGGGCAGAGAGAATGTGTTCAAAATACATGGTATGAAATCCTCAAAGGATTAAGAAAAAGTATTTTAAGAATGAAAACATGAGATTTAAAAGAAAATAATATAAAGTTAATATGCTACCAAAAATAGAGAAAAGAAGGACAAATATGAGAGGAAGAGGGGGCAATAATAAAATAAATACGTAAAATATTTCCCAGTTACAATAAAATAAAACTATTACAAACAGTGGTGACAAAATATTCTAGAAAGCCTATAATACTCAGTTGGTTCTGGGAAGCCTGATAGGGTTGTACATGTCTGTGATCCGAGCGCTCAAGATGCTGAGGTAGAAGAATCAGTTCAAGGCCAGCTGGAGCTGTCACAACCTGTCTCAATGTAAAATTAATAAGCAGTACAATATGAACTTGAACAACTCTACTTCAATTATCAGTTCATTTATAGAACAGCAAGGAAGGAAGTAGGGAATTACTGAAGACAAATGTTGAATTGAACAGTTTTGCCTGGGTGTAACCACTTGGTTCAAATATATATACATACATACATATATACATACATATTCACACACATAAACATATATATGTGTGTGTGTGTGTGTGTGTGTGTGTGTGTGTGTGTGTATTTGGTGCTCCAAACATACAAATAGAGGATCTAAGGAGATGTTTGAATTGGTAACATGTTTATCATACAAGGGGTTATCCCCCCAGTACTTTTGCTTAAGAAAATCAGGTATATCACTTGCTTTTCTGTTGCTGTCATGAAATACCATGACCAAAAGTGACTTATGGAAAGGTTGATTGGGGCTTATGGTTCCAGGAGAGTCCACAGTGATGAGGGAGGACATGACTGTGGGCAGTTGGAATAAGAAACTGAGAGATCACATATTCAAAATGAAACAAAGAGAAAACTGAAAGTAGAGTGAAGCTATATATTCTCAAAGCCCTTCCCCAAAGATGTACTTCTTCATCTGCCTCTGCATTTACAGGTTTTATAATCTCCCATCAACCAGGGACCAAGTGTTCATATACATGAGCCCTTTTTGACACATTCCTCACTCAAACCACTATAGCAGGCTGTGATGGCACGTACGTGTAACACCAGCACTGAAGATACAGAAACTGGGATCCCTGGAGCCCACTGTGCAGCAAGCTTAGTCTAAATAAGAAATCCCAGATCCCAGTGAAATATCCTGTCTCAGCAAGGTGGAGAACAACTGAAGAAGATGTCATTTTAGACCTCTGGCCTGCACATACATACACAAGTATACACATGTATTCACAACGCCCATGTAAGTTTGTCATCAAAGTGCTTCATAGAAAATACACTTAACAGACACAAGTCATCACAGAATAATGCCACTGATACAAAACTAAAATAACCAAGATAAATGTGTTGGCCCAAGGATAGATGTATATGCCTTCCCCAGGATAGATTGCATACTATGACCACTTACACACATGTATAATCAATGATTCGCAACTAAGATGCTAAATCAATGGGACAAAGAATAGTCTTTTTCAATAGTTTGAGAAAACCAGATAGCCACAGGCAAAAGATAAAAGTAGACACTTCCCTGAGACCTTACATCAAAGGTAATTCAAAGCAGAATGATGCTTTAATGTTACAGCCCTAGAACTCTTAGAAGAAAACATGTGTACATTACATGTAAGTCTTCATGACCTTCCATTTGGCAATGCTTTCTTAGATAAGGTACCAAAAGGGGGAAAGGCACTTTATAGATTAATATTCTAACATAAAGTTAATATTGTTTAGCTTACACTCACCAAAAACAAAACTGAAAAAGTATGATTCATAATGATACCTTAAGTGGAAATCAACCCACAGATGAGGAAAGTATTCAAACCCTTTTATCTAGTAGCTTACATCTAATGTATGTAAAGAACTCTGACAAGAGTACCCTGGGCTCTTGTGGAACTGTATCTTGCCTTGATAACATTTCTTTGAGGCAATCTTTAGGACTCCTTACTCTAACTTCTAATCTCCCTCCAGCAATAACCTCTGGGACCTTTCCCTAGCAGCTTTGATTTCCAGAACCAGCCAATACTGGTTTGTTGTTGTTGGGTTGGGTTGCATTTTGGTTTTTTGTCTTGTGGGTTGTTTTGCAATTAGGTCCATACTAATCAGCCATAATTTGTCAAAATTCTTTCACCAACATAGAGCTCTCTGGTCAATTTGTACTTAGAAGCATCCTACCACTTTTCCCTGGACTGTGCCAAGAAGAACTGGACAATGTGGTTCATTAAGTTGTGGACGACATCTGCGAGTTGACTGAGTGATGCCCGAGTGCCATGCTCAGGAAGATGCAATGGCAGCTGTCATGGTCATAGCTCATGCCTGAAATACCACTTGGGAAGTAGAGGCAAGAGAATCAGAGGCTCAAGATCATGCTTGGATACATCAGTTCAAGGCCAGCCTAGCTTCATGAGACCTGTGAGAGCTGCGGGGAGGCAGGGCACAAAGCAGGAACCACGCCCTCTCCCAAGTCAAGAAGTCTTTCAAGATGACAAGGCAAATAGGATAAAGTTCTGGAGGCCATAGGCACGATCAAGGCTCTGGAAAACTCAACAGCTGTGACGAGATCCTTTCTGATCTTCATGGTGGTTCTGCTTGCACAGCCTTCTATCTCTGTGCGCTCATAAAGCACTACTTTCCAGATGAGGTGAAGCTCATCAAGATGTGTCATCACCTGACCTCACGGGCTGGTGAGCTCCTAGGCTACATGGGGCATGTATCTCTTCCAACAAGAGCTCATCACCCTTTAGCACCACTAGAGGCCCCAGAGCCCAGCAGCCTATCTGCGTCTGGACCCTCCTCTGAGACTCTTGCATCAGACACCAGACAGTCTTGTACCTACACTGGAGCTCCTCCAAAGTCTTGGGTATAGTCAGTTTCTGTAGGAGAAGGCATGTAAGAAGTGTTTACCATCAAAGAAATGCAAACCACTCACAGCCATTAGGATGGTTGCCATCAAAGTCAAAGATGTTGAAGATGTGACTGATGCTCAGACTGAAAAGCCCATCAGAGACTTTAAAAGTTAACAGCCACAGCATAACTCAGCTTGGTACCAGGGAGAAACTCAGATGGGGGCACTGGTGGTTAAGAGGTAATAAAGGTAGTTATAAAGCAGAAATTGTAAACATAAATGAGAAACCATAAAGGATTATATCGACAAATAGCAACTAAAATGATTACACTAGTATTCAATGAAAAAAAGAAATAAAAAGGAAAGGCAAGAGGACTCCTGGGTATGGTGGAGGAGAGAGTTTATTGGAGATAAAAGGGAGAGCACTGCCTGAGGCAGACATGTGAGAGAGTACAGAGTGAACATGACTAGACTGGGCCAGGCCCTGTGAGGAGAGGTGGGGGTGGGGGAGGAGCCAGACCCAGGGGGTAGGGCCAGGTAACCAAAAAATGATAGGAAGAGCAGCTGGGGTGAGGAAATGCCAGGCCCTTACCGTATCAAAGCTGGAGAAGTTTGAAGTAGTGGGCAGGATAGGGAGTGAGGGATACTAGAAGAAGCCGGCAGCCAGGTCTGCTTTGACAATGTAGACACCATGGCTGACTTTGTCCCTGTTTTAAGACCTATCAAATATGTAAACTTGGGTTTCCCAGATTCAAAAGAAGGAAGCCAATGAAGAACTTCAATTTAGATTCTCTCCACAAGTCTGGCTGTGCGTCTCTGTACCTGCTCCCTTCTGCTTTCATCCCAGGAAGCCTCTATGAGGACGACCGGACAAGGCACCAATTCTAGGTCTCAAATCTATCCAGTCTCTGGTTCTCCGTCATCCAGACAATGTAGGGTAGGTCTTCCTTTCCGAGCCTCAATTAAACAAAACTTGGCCACTCCCACAAGTTCCAAACCAAAAAATATTCTCAATCCATTTTTTACTCAGAATCACATCCAACAATCAAGGTCAAGCCAGACGTGGTGGCTCACATGTTATCCCGGTATTAGGGAGGCTGAGGCGTGAAGGAGCACTAAGGTCCGGGCCACGATGGACTCCATAGAAAGACTTTGTCTCAAAAATAAAATATCATCTGGTTTTAGAACTTCTGAGCTAGGTTTCACACTGGACAGTTGATTGTTAACATCTATTAATATGATGTCCTAATTCAGTCCCAAGTGATGGAAAGAGACACAATCATTTGCTCTTTCTAGAATAAAATGCTTTTTTTTTTTTTGGATTTGCTTTTTTTGAGACAGGGTTTCTCTGTGTAGCCCTGGCTGTCCAAGAACTCACTCTGTAGACCAGGCTGGCCTCAAACTCAGAAATCCACCTGCCTCTGCCTCTGCCTCTGCCTCCCAAGTGCAGGGATTACAGGCGTGTGCCACCACCACCTGGCTTGGAATATTATTAAATACACAAGAATCTATGAAAAAGCAGTGGGAATAAAGAGAGCTCCTGTGCTATCCAATCAACACAGGGCACACTCATTGTTATCATTAACTGAAGGTAAACTCTAATCTCACCCACACTGATTCATGCAATAAACTCCATGCCTCCTGTGCTCTCCTTCTGAAACTAGAAATCCTACTACTAGGAGTCTGTTTCTTTTTATCTTTTTTATTTCTGCTTATGACTGCTGTCCATGAACTGCTGCTGTGGCCTTAGGTGATCCAAACATTTATGGAGTTTAAGCCAGAATTCTGGAACCAACCCTGTCCTCCTTAAAGTAGTAACATTGTCTTGTGTGGTCATTCACTCGGCAGCCTTCCTTCGCCCATGTACGTCCTAGTGAATATACTAACCTTAAAGGTGGTGGATGATCCCCAGGCCTGTGGCCCACCATGCATCTACCTACAACCCACCCTGCCAATCACCTCTCTACCTCATCACTCATTTTAAACACGGGATATTCTTTCCTCCCATCATTGTGTTGCTTGCAATCATTTCCTTTCCTGAGGGCCACCACCTTTGTAACAGCCCCAGAAGCCTGTTCTCATGCTGAATCTCTTTCCAGGCCTAAGAGAGCCTAAATCCTACAGCCCTTCCTCATGGTCCTGTCCTTCTATGAGTGACAGTGTGGCAATAATATATTCTTGTCACAGCACTGAAAGCAAACACCAAAGACTTCAGACTAACTGAACTCTTGTCTCACCATGTACAACTCAAAATTGCCTGGGAAGAAACCAGTAAGTCTTAAGATTTCAGCAATCATTGATTTAAAAAACAAAAAAACAAAAACACATCTGCTTCAAGTTATAGAAACAGTTTTAATGCAAATATTCAGTAGGGCATCTTTTGCATTCCTCCCAAAATCTCATCTCTTTCTGCTGCTGTAGGCATAGATGGCTGCACTCCATTTTGTCTTCTTTGGATCATGACAGAATTCTATACATAGGCATAAAAGAAAACACCAAAATCAGTCACATATTAAATGGCAATAATCTGATGGTAATTTTCAGTTGCTTCCTCAAAAAGAAAATACTAACACCTAAGTTTTAAAAGTCCAAAACCTACATTAGAAACTCCAGATGTTTCAATCTATTAACATTTACACTGAAGTGATTATCCACCCAGAAAGCATTGCTAGTGAGAGTTAGGTTAGGAAAATGCCATAAAGTATATATATATGAGTATATACAGCCCACTTACAAAAGCTATGCATAATTATTAAATGAAACTATCAGAAAAGAAAAAGGAAGAACCTGGATTCAGTAATCAGGGATATTTTATAACTAAAGATACTTTACTGAGTAAGACTTATTTACATTAAAGCTTGAGTCTTTTTTTTTTTGTTTTGGTATTTTTCGAGACAGGGTTTCTCTGTGTAGCCCTGGCTGTCCTGGAACTCACTCTGTAGACCAGGCTGGCCTTGAACTCAAAAATCCGCCTGCCTCTGCCTCCCAAGTGCTGGGATTAAAGGCATGCACCACCACCGCCCGGCTAAAGCTTGAGTCTTAAACCTTGTAAAAGAATGAAACAAGCTCTCAAGGATGCCATAGAGCTAATATACCACTCAGAAGATAAGGTCAGTGGTTAAGTGTACCTACAGCCATCACTGGGAAGACTGTGGATTATTGATTATTATCAGCTAAGCCTGAGAGCAGAATTTTACAAGAAGCTTGAGAAGCCGGCCTTACCCAGAATCGCCGGCAGTTTTTGTATTTCAAGAAGTAACTGGAACACCGTTCCCTGTCATAGTTATTTTCATCCATACATCTGGTAGAAGCATCAGATTCCTTAAATATGTAAGAGAGTCATCGTTTAACATGTAGAATGTGATCTACCCAAGCACAAAGACTTCTGAAGCAGTTTCCCCCGAGCAGATTACCAAATGGCTCATTTTTGATCACTGTAGTGGGTAGACTTACAAAATCCAAATAATAGCCAGAAATCACTCGACTTGAAAAGACATCTTTTTTTCCTAGCCTGGGCCTGTTTTCTAAGCACCTGAGCACCTGATCACATGAGTTTGAGTCAAAGCACTGATCGTGGTCATTTGTCCCAGGAGCTGAAGCTCTGAGCACTGCTACAGATGCAGCAGAAGCCAGCCTCCCACCACTCAGTGTAGCTCTCCTGGCTTTCCCCAGGTCTCGGTTTGACTTGATGTTTTGATCTTAAGGCTTGGTTTGAGATTCCAAGTAAATTACACAAGCAAATGATCTACATCAAGGCAACCTAAATTAACAGCACCCATCTTGATGCACTTTTGGCTATCATTCACTCCGTTATGCAAGCACACTATTACATAGGCAGCTTTAATAGTTATCATTAATGTGACTTCAAAAAGAAAGCAACACAGGCCTAATGGGCCATGAGTTTAAAATGAAGTAGGTACTAACAGTAATTAAGCTTAAGCTGCCTGAACTAGAAGCAGATTGGACAACAAGCTTCAAAGTGAAAGGTAGGACTATGAGAAGTTATCTAAAATAAAGTTCCGAATAGGCAGGGAATCTGCTTCACAGAGCTATTAAAAAAAAAAAAAAAAAAAAAAAAACAAAACTTGTCTAAACAATACTGAAATACTGAATACTGTTGGAAACAGACTATATAGACCAATGGATGCATAGTGTATAATGTGCATTTTTGAAAACCCCATAAAGGATGGTGGATTAGTGTTCCTCATAGCAACAATACAGCATTTACATTATATTTCTCAGGAATGGCAAGGCCACAACAAAGTGTTGCAAGCTATACCCAATTAATGTCAATAAAAACTTATTTTTGCAACACAATGATGTTTATAAGATCCCTTTGTGAAAACCATTAAGCTTAAAATAAGCTAATCCTACTGTGAACCCATGACTAAAGCCAGGTTGTCTCAAAGGCAGATTAAATAATTGCTGTGATTAAAACCATTGGTTTTAAATTTGCTGTACTGCCCCATGTTTAGACTAAAGACTTTCCTTAATGTTACATGTGCTTGTCAAATTTTACAGGACAACTAAACACTGTATATTTCACAATTAAGCAAAATTGAAGAAAGGAGTCTTTGTTAGCCACATTTTGGTCATTTTTAAATGTTATAGTGAAATAAAATACACTGGTCAGGAATATCTTTTTCACAGAAAAATATTTTATTCAATAACTGCGTAAGACAGATACCCACACAATTAAGATTGGTTTTCCCAAGTTAACACTCACAACAATGAAAAGCAAACCACCCTACCGACAAGCAAGGATTTATGTCAGGATCTCTCAGCCGCCGTGTGACCACAGGCATCTTGTCTTCTTACCTAAGGTAGGAGGGAGAAAAACATGTCAGAAGGAAACGACCAGAAAATGTCATCAGCCCAAGTACTTTTAATTTAATTTATCCACAAAATTTAATTCTCAAAGTAGAAGGTTCTCTGTAGGAAATAATAAAACACAATGGGTATATCAAAAAGCCAAGTCACCGCTTACTTAACATTCTAAAAAGCCATAGCTTAAAAAACAATTAGTAAATTATTTTAGTTCCAGGACTACCTTCTATTAAAATTAATACTTTCCATGGGTTGAAGGAGATCAGGGAATGCTACTGTGGCTCAGTAATTTTCCAATTTGGGTCTAAAAAATACATCTTTGGAAAGGTTTTATCCATTAAAGACATCACATTACAGCCAGTTAGCTATTCCAAGTCAAGTCATACACTTCATGAAGTCAACCAGTCAGTCATGGTCAAGGACAACTAACTGCTCATCAAACTCCAGTTCCTGTGAGACTGTACAATTCTCTTGCAGGGGAAGGGGTAAAAAACAAGTCACAATTATTTGAGAATGGGCTTCATTTGTCTCAATATATTGATATGGCATTGATGAGCCACCCACCATCTTTGAAAAATTCCTCTGCTAAGTTTATGGGGCTGATCTGGCTTACACAGCCAAATGCTGCTCTAGTTTAATCATTTTTCTACCAAAAAAGTGGAAAGTGGATTCCAGAGAAATAAGATAGTATAAAGTACACAACTCTACCGAATTTAAAAAAAAAAAAAAAAGGCATGGGCCTTTTCAGAAGTCCAAATTTTTGTATAAAATATCACAAAATATGTTTAACGAAATAATGTATATTCTGGAAAATTAATTCAAGCCCACAAACTCCCAATAAGTGAATGTATTCAGAACTAATGGCCATCCAGTCCAATTTCTTCTATTCTTATAAAGATCTGGATGTTTAAACTAAAAGAGCCCAACTTTTCCATGGGATAGAAAGGGTCTGATTATTCTGCAGTCCTTTAACTTAGCAATCACCAAATCATCACTTATTTCATGAGCTTCATTGAAAATATCCAACCAACAGAAGCATCTCGACAGGAAGGACACTCAGTAGAGTCCAAGTACATCTAGAAGCCTTTCCTCTTCCGAAGATAGGTGTTTACAAGACTGCCTCTTCCTGAGAGAATACTAGAACTAAGAAAATCTACAATCTTCTCCTTCTTATCTGTCCTGTCATGTCTCCACAGAGCTCCACTTGATTGTTCATACACCATGCATATAATAATCTCAACAATCTGATACAAACTGAAGTCACGATGCGTTCTGATCATGAAATTCTGTTCTGTTTCATTATCAGCAGCCAGAAATTCTTTAAAAAGTATCTACACAACACGGGCATCAAATTTGCTGCTTCAGCAAATTTCCCATTTCACTTCTTTTATTGTGGATCCTAAATACACTCTATACATGGATTTCTGAATGTCACCTCCTTCGTATGAATTCCTGTGTTAACAGTACAGGAAGAGGAAATGTCAATTTATATGGAGGAGTGTGGCTGAAGTGCAAGATGGAGTGCCCTGCTAAAGAGGCCTTATCTGCTTTCTTTTTGAAGGTGCAGGAATGAACAAGTGTTACAAGGCTCTACTCCTTCCAAGATGACATTCAGAAAGAAAACCAGTGTGAGGGAAGGCTGCAAACCCACAGCACATCCGAGAAGTAGTACTAACAGCTACTCTAAAGGGTAAACTGCTTACCAAAGAAGTTCCTGATTTCCCTCTCTCCTCGTAGTTTTGATCCGTAGTGGGGGAAGGGCACGATACTGAACAAGTCCAGGCCCCCAGGCTTCTCGGAGTCTGGCCTGTGAGTGGTTAAATCCGGAAACAGAAATACACAGCCGTAAACCTGGGTACAGAGAACCAGAGGCAAAAAGTCAAAGTACACACCACAGGGATCTGAGAGGTCGCAAAGGATGCGACTCCGGGACCGCACCGCCTTCCGAGGTGACGCTCCGCAGAACTGGACGGTGGAGAGCGGGCCCAGGTAAACAGCACAAAGGGGCTGGAAAGGAAGGGGGCAGCGGAGAGCGAGGACCTGGGGAGGGCGGGAGGGGAGTGACACCATCCGGGCTGCCCAGACCTGCATGGGGTCACCTTTCGCTGCCCGGGCCGGACGAATCGCGTGGTGTGAGCAGCCGCAGGAGCATGCCGCGGAGGGTTTGGCGCCACGAACTAGGGTCTGCCCTCGGCGGAGTGCTGTCGCGGGCCTGCCGTTCAGGGAGGGAGGGGCCGGAGACCACTCACCACAGGCCACCACACGGCCAGCACCCGAGCCGGCTGCAGCTCCAAACACGTCAGTGGCTCACGCAGCAGGACCTTAAGTAGCGCGCACCCCAACGTGCTGCCCCCGCGCCCCCCGTTTCAGCCTGTCCAATCCGCGCGCGCTGCTGCCGGATTGACAGGCGCGCGGAACTCTGCGAGGTTGGGGCGGGCTCAGTTCGCTCCGCCCCCGGGCAGCGGGAGGAGGGCTCAGGCAGGAGGAGAGGGTGGGGCGGCGTGAGACCCCGCCCTCTCCCCGCCCCGCCGCGCCCCCCTCCCTGCCGCCTCGCTCTTAACACTTTGGCCTGACGGGCAGCCTTATCAACCAATGAGCTCGTCGGAACCGGCGGCGGCCGCTCGGACTGGCCGGGCCCTGAGCAGAGCGTGAGGAGGGCGGGCACCTCGGCGGGCGGGGGCCAGGGCGGGCCGGCGGGCGGGCGCGGGGCGGGGGCGGCGGCCGAGCGGGCGGGGGGGAGGCGGCGGTGGGCGCGACGTCGGCGGCTGCGGCGGCGGCGGCGGCGGCAGCTGCAAGTTGAGCTGCAGGGGCAGCGCATACACTACAATGGCTGCTGGAAAGAGGCGTAAGGAAACAATTTCCAGGCCCGCCGCGTCCAGCCCGAAATATGAGAAAAAAATTATTAGAAATTCCGCGGGCGGTGTAAAGGCGGCGGACGGGCCGGAGGGAGGATGTTAAAGCCCCGCGGTGAGTTCTCCCGGGGTCCGGGGCGGCGGGGAGGCGTTTAGCGGGAGGAATATCAGGGTTATTTAAATTATGGGACTAGCCGAGGGGGCAGAGGAGCCGCGGCGGCGGCAGGAGGAGGAAAAGTTTGTGCTACTCCCAGCCCCTGCTCAGGACCCCAGAGAGAAAAATAATAATAAAAAATCAAATAAAATCGTGCGGCGGGGCTGCGAGGACTCCCGAGGTCGCTGCTGACAGGGCAGGGGGCGACGCGGCTGGGGACCCGAAGGTGAGGTCGGTGGGAAAAAAAAAAACCTTTTATTCGGGGTCTGGAAAGTTTGAAAAGTTTTCCTCCTCCTCCTCCTCCTCCTCTCTGGTGCTGTGAATATTGTGACAGCGGCAGCGGCAGCAGCGAGAGCGGAAGACATTAGAGACCCGAAAAATAAGGGAAAAATTAATATAAATTCAGTTTTGAGAGGAAACTCTCCGCGTTTTCCACCAAAACGTCCCGGGGGAAGGTCGCTTCCCAAAGGGCCTGGCGGAGACCCGCGGTCGGCAATATTTGGGGGGCACTGGGAGTGACTTGGGGTAACTTTGCCCCCTTTTCCGAAGAGGTTTTTCTTTTCGGGAGAAATGCATTTGTTTTTGCCCTCCTGCCCAGGTGGGAGAGCCGAGTCGGGGTGCGGGGTCCGCGGGGCGCCGGACCCAGCCGGGTGGCGGCGGGGGCGTAGGGGGAGGGGGTGCTAAATGAAAGCAGGAGATCGGGACGGAGCAGGGACAGCTTGTTGTCAGTATCATAAACAACCAAAATGGAGGGAGAACTCAGGCATATAACCAAATAAAAATTGTTAAAAAATCGCAAAAAATCCCTAAAAATCCGGGATGCTCCCCCCTTTCTCGCCAAAGGTAAAAGTGTGAACCGCCTTTCCCCTGAAGTCCATTTGGACTTTGCAGGGACCAAGGAGTTAATATTTATTTATTTTTTTAAAACTTTCGAAGGGCAAAAGCCTTTTATAACTCCACCGACAATGAGAAAACGTGAAAATCCAATGCAAGAGAAGCAGGGGGGAGGGAGGGGGAGGTGGTAGTTCAGAAACTACTAAACTTATTGGTAATGTGGACTGATCTGAGATAAGATAAACACTATATTTGCTATTTTATAACTCCCTTTTAATGATCTTTGAGGGGTTTGCTTTTTGGGGTAGGGAAAAAAAGTGATGCCATTTTCTTAATAGAGTTAATATGTGTGATTGGAAGAATAAACCTTTCCGGCTTTAGATTGCATTTTCGTCGCATTTATGCCTCGGGTTTTGTTAGTGGCTCCCTCCTTTCTTAACCGGGCTCTCCAGAGGAGGGGTAGAAAGGTGCTGTTGCCCAGAGAGACTGGAGGGCAAGACTGGCAAACCTTCTGGGGAGGGGTGGGGAGTTGTTTGGTTTCTCCCTTCCTGACACGTTTACTTCACCTGTTCGCCCTCACTAAGGAATGCTGGACTGAAGTTTTCTGGTTTTATGTATATAAAAGGATGGTGCCTCTTGCATCACATTGATGTTAGTGGGAAAGTGCTGCTGATGTTGGTTCCACGTGGGATCTGGGACAGAGCAGGGCATTTTAAAGGGACAGCTTCTCTTTTCTTAGGGTTTTCATCACCTATGCAGACTTACTGTCTGAGGACCAAAGGCAGAGGTGCTGGAAATGTGTGGTGATGGAAGAGCCTTCTCTTTCCATTACTCAAGTGCACCCACGTTTAGGAGTGATGGAGGGAGAGGAGGGATAAACAAGGCAGCAGAAGATGGAGATGTGTGTGGCTTAGTATTCATCCACGCTGTTCTTTTATGTAACAAGCCCTCCCAGAAACTTTTCATGTTACATTGCTTTGCTCTGGAAGCTGATTTTGGAAGGAATTGTGGAAAAATGGAAAAAGTTGAAGGTGTGTGGTGTAATGGTATAGCATTATTGAACACTTAAGAATTCTGTGCAGTGAGATCAAAGAGCCATGTAGCCTATAATGGGGGTTTACAGCCATTTTGTAAAATACCTAATATTCAGTTTGGCTTCAGGTATACTGGGGACTTCTGGTTAAAAGTTACAGGCAAAGTGGTGAAGATTCCTTAACCTTGTAAGCAGTAGACATTTCTGGGGAGGCGGGAGTGGCTGTCATGAAGACCATGGAAAAGTTTACATATACATTCAATCTTAAAGTCCATCCTATGCATATGTTATAACTTTGCACTTGGAAAATGAAAATGCTTGGATATCCTGAAACCTATGGATTTTCATCTTTTCAGCTGAAATGATTGTGTTTAACAGGAAATGTTTACTAATCATTAGCTCCTATCTGCTCTTGTGTCTTAGATGTCCACAGTATTTTCAAAAGGTAAAATGTGTACATTGTTAACTGTGTACTATTTAAGATTATGACTAATCTGGAATGGAAACTACTTATATTCAGTTTCCACAGGCATATGGAGTTTGGGAAATAAATCTCTATTTTGCTTTGTTTTTACAATTTATAGAAATGGACCGAAGTTAGAACTGAGTTTTTAGGCTTCTTAGGCAGTGTTCTCTTTTGCCATACTGCATAAAAATTATTTTGTGAAAGTCCATTGTGTGTTAGTTCCTGTTTCCAACTGAACCTTTCTCAGCACCTCTCTGTAAATATCTCCATGAAAACACTACCAGTGACCAGTGAGCACACCAACTTGTGGTTTCCCACTTTGGAAACAACTACATCTTTCTAAGAAGTCACTAAAGAAAGCACAGTGTCACAGATCACTGTTAAATCAGAATGACTTGGAAAGAGATTAAAAGAGTATCAGTGAAGAAGATAGCCCCTCCCCACTATAATCTTGCGTCCAAAGATTTCAGAATTCCACCATTACTTATAAAACCCTCTGAAGTTTATTTTGCATATTCATTTTGTTGCTGGCTCAAGATAGTTACTTTGACTATAAGTAGTCAGGATAATGCTTTGAGCTTAAAATACATAAGACTTTCAGATACTGAGCAGTTGCCACTTTGACAAACCAAATACTATTACTAATAAATTCAGTGACAGTAAAAGTCAAGGCGAATTTTGCTTTTGGTTCTGTGAGCTCATTGAGCTGTTTAAGGTGTTTGGGCACTTAAAAATAGAATCCCATTCTTGATTGTGAACCTCAACAGAAGTTCGCCCATTAAAATAGAGGTTATTCTTTCTCATATAGAGTGATATACACTTTGTTAGGGTTTGGTAAAACCAGCTCCTTTTTGAAATAAATTAAAAATATATATATACTCATAATGTCCAGATGAAAACCTGTAACTCTTAGAGTCGTGCTTAGGTAGGGAATGCCACAAACGCTGATTTGAATTGATTGTATTAAGGCTTTTTTGATGCCTTAGAAACCCTGCCTGTTCAACTTGCTTTGCTGGAAGTCCTATTAAGTTATACCAATTTGCAGAAATAATATAAGGATATCTCATGCTCCACATTCTTACTTCACTTAAAGGTAGAGAAACCCCACAGAGTAAGATTCTTATCTGAGACTTAGATGCCCAGTGTCACTACTCAAAATTCTGAAAAGAATATTTCTGCTGGGGTGGATGATTTAGTGGGTGTGGGCTAATACTGATAAAACCTCATATCTGTGTATTTATTTATGATAATCAAAATAGTTCAATAAGCAGACATTTTGTAGTTAAAGTAGGTAAATTTGCCTTTATCAATATAATTTGAAATTTTAAGAATGCTTTTTTCTGTTTTAGTATCAATTCAAAACTGGGAGATTTCCTTCATTATTATAATACTCCTGGTTGTTATTATGTAGATTTTCATATGATAGTCTAGAAATTTACCTAGTTAACTATTGTTTTCTAAATTAAGTGTGATGTTCCTATCGTAACTGGGATTTTAAAAACATGCAGCTGAAGCATGTGCCATGCCTGCCTTTGAAGTTTACTTCAGTAATCATGTTCCTCAAGTTGTAGAATCAAAATGTTCATCCTTCTAGGAATGCTTTAATATCATTTATTTGTAATTTTGTTCTTTCAGAATTTAAAATGTAAAAAAATTAGCTTGTTACTCATGAGATCACAGTTTCAGAAGGAGGAAAGTGTGTTGTCAAGCAAAAGCTAAGCAAGTAGATCTGTTCAGGGTTATAGGGGAAAACTGTCCCTTAAGCCATCATTTAAAGTGTTTTAAGAACCTGATAAACATTTTTTTTTTCTGAAACACAGACTATGTTGAAAGCATGTCAGTCATTGCTTGAAAACAAAGGTGGACCTTTATTTCTTTAGTTTGAACAGGAATTAATGTAAGCATATTTAAGCAATTAGTAAGTGTTTAGGTACCCTTAGAACAGTATTTACAAATAAGTTTGATTCGAGGGCAAGGTACATTGGATTGATGAACTGTAAGATTCACTATGGTTTCAGAGCTCATGAAGAAGAGCTCTTTTCCATCCTAACACAAGGACACAGTAGAAGTGCTGTTTTGTGGGTTTTTTGTAATCACTTCACTGCTAACCTTTTTAGAAACTCTCAAATCTGAAATCCACTGGTTTACTCCTTTTCCTTCACATCAAGGCAACTTTTATATCTCATGTGTAAATTTAATTTCAGGCTTAATTTGAGAAAGTAAATGAGTATTTCTAGGTTAAAATTTTTATGAAAAATTAGTGTGTAATTATTAAAATTTGACATTGTAAGAAATATATCTGTATAAAAGCTTAATAGAAATTATTACAGAGGCATAGTTTGATTTTTACTTTTAAATTCATTGACCTATCTATCTCCCTGAGGTTTGCATTCTATCTAGTGTGCCCCTCCTGTCTGTCTACTCCTTACAGGGGAGAGTTGACCAGGATATGATGTTCACATATCAAAGATATTTGAATGTTTTTGTATTCTGATTTTGTATATACATATATATATATATATATATATGTATTGGTGTTTGTCATTGATGGTGTCTTAAGGATTTTACTTTTTTAAAATGTACATCAAGTACAACAAATGTTACAAAACAAATAGTATCTCATTTTAAAGAAGTGAAGTAGTATGATATTGCACTAAAATTGTAAGTATTTAAAAGTCCCTGAATGTCTTGTAAACAGAGTTACTACAGGATCTTGATATTAAAACTAACCCCAGTATGTGCTGGGGATTTGAGATGACTGCCTATGAAAGTGTGCATGTGAGTGAGCTTCTGCACTTACGTCCTAGGTTCATAGGGAACGCAGTCTGCTAAAAATAGTCCTTTGACTTGTTTTTAAGTGCAATCTTTTCCTAATTTAAAATCATAGAAAACCTAGAAATGTGAAGATACCAAAGAACAAAAATATGGTTTTGATGCCTTTTAAATGTTAATACTTTTGAACAATGGAAATAGTTTACAACATCAGTGTAAACTAAAATGTTCAAAAATAATGCTGAGAAACCAGAAAACTAAGAATTTCAGACTAAAATAGTAATTATGGTAAATTTAAAATTCAACTTAGGTGAATAAAGAACAACCAACTACAACGCAAACCCACAAGTTTGCGAAAGAAAGAAAGAAAGAAAGAAAGAAAGAAAGAAAGAAAGAAAGAAAGAAAGAAAGAGAAAAGAAAGAAAGAAAAGAAAAGAAAAAGAGAAAAGGAAAGAAAAGAATCAGAGTGGTAATTTAGGGAATTTTATCAAAGAATATTTTTAGTACAAATTGCTGGATCTGTAATCACCTTTTGAAACAAGATTTCCAAAGCCTTTGCTCCTTCTCCTGTGGATGTGGATTAAACTGAATCCTAATAATGATTTCTAGTGATGATTTTAAATTCATTTTTAACAAAACAAAAAGGAAAAAGTCATTTTCTGCTGTTTTAAAAGAGATTTTAAAGAGCTATTAAATATGTAGCAATGTGAAATGGTCTGAGAGCCTTAGGAATCATTGAAAAGTACTTTCCTTGTTATTATCAGAAAGCTTAAAACTTTTTTAGGTTAGTAAAATAAATTTTAAAGCCTCAGTCTAAGAATAGTTTTGCTCTGTGGATTTTTTAAGGGCAATTTGAATAATTTCTTACAGCCTTAATACCACTTTAAAAACTTTGACAAGATAAAGAGAAGAGTATTTCATCAAAAAGATTGTTAATTTTTAGAATATTTTAAGGTGTAAGCTGCTGATTAAATGCATTTCTCTTTCTCATTCACTAGTTAGCAATTGGTTTTCTAAAGGAGAATTGAAACCTATTGTGATATCTGAAGTAGAATTTACCTCTAGCTCTGGAAACTGCTCAGAGAATGCAGGAGCTCTTTGCAGTGGTGGGCGAGAGAGAATTGTGGGGACTTGAAATCTATCTTTGAGCAGGAGGGTCTCATTTTAAGGTTTTTCAGTTGTTAATACTTAAATTATGGTCTCATACTAGTGTTGGTGTATTGCATGTAAGCTGTTTACAATCTTCTATGATATAGTTTCTGAGTATGAAAATATTAATTCTCAGAGTATATGCTACAATTAAAAGGCTGCCATCTGACTTTTGAAAAATATTCCATGTCTGATCAGTAGGCATTAGACTCTTTAAGAGACATTTTTTTTCAAACTAAAAATCAGTTTTTAAGTGAGTACTATAAATCTCTTGTGTAAAAGGCAGAATCAGATAATGTTCCAATCAGTTGTTTCTCTGAAGACACATCAGTCGATTGTTCTTAAGAAAGAGAATTTTAAAAAAAAACCAAAGCTGGAAGCTTAAGGTTGTTTGACTTTGCAGGTTCAAAACATCACCAATTGATTTTACTCTGCTAAGTTTTCTCAGTAAATCAGTTTTATTTCCTTGTATTGTCTTAATGCTATAATTACAGAACCCAAATTAATTCCGATCATGCCCAAAGAAGTTATAATAAAAATGTTCTAGTGTCTTGTCTTAAGGCAGTAAAATAGAACAGCACTTATATAAGAATGTGTTCTCTTTCTTAGGTTGCCTTTTGCATTTTTTACATATAATTTCTAGGAGTGTACCTTCTGAAGAAGAGAGATTAGCTGTATTACTTTGACATGAAATTTGTCATAATTTTTTTAAGTTCATGGAAAAAATGTTACTTTACATATTTGGGGAAGACATATCATATCTTTAAATCAGCACTGGTGCATCCAGTGTACCCGATTGCAAGCTCAGCCTTAAATATAAATTTGCTCTCCTAGTGCCTTTAAAATTGCTTAAGTAAATGTTAGAAAACATTCTTCCTGTGTTTTGGTGATTTGTTATTGTCTGGGATAATTTAATTTAGTAAATTTCTATCTCGGTTGTCTTTCTCTTCTAATATTAGTATTTTATTTGAAAATTGTTGGTAAATACGTGTGATTTCAGCATTAAGATAGAATCGGACGTACAGTAAAATAGGCTATCCCACGAGTGGTGAAAACAGCCTGCTGCTCCTTACTTGGAAGTCCCGGTGAGTACAGTGTGCATCTGTAGGACCGAGTGACAGTGGGTGCTCTGCTTCCTCTTAAAGCCTCTGCATCCGCAGACCTGATGCTGTGCAGATAGCTGATTTTATTCTCTCGCGCATTACAGCACTGTATGTGAAGATGTGTTGGCCATAATTGTTTACCCAAACTGAGATGAAAACAAACTATCAAATAATAAACTTAATTGGACAAAGAAGAGATTTAAATATTTATCTGAATAAATTGGTTTACTGGTGAAATGACAGAATTTTAATCAAAAGAATTGAGTTTTGTTCTTGAATCTGTTTTTCAGTCCCACAAGTTGTAAATAAAGTAATTGTTAAAAGTAATAATAATAATAACAATAATAAATCAAAAAGTATGGAAGTCTGCAAAAGGTCTTAAACATTTGTCCTTTGATAGTAAACATATTTTAAATGGCCAAAATGACGTCAAAGAACTTAGTATCTTCAATCATTTTGGTTATTTTTCTAAGAAAAGTAGTAATAGCCTAGTACCAAACTACACATGTGTTGTATTTAGGAGCTTTAATTATTACGTTTTTACTAGGACAGTGCTATTTCATTGTTTTTTAAAAGTACTATTATCAGTGTTTTCCTCAAAAGTCCTCTCTGTGGATATTAAGACTTAATTCAGTTTTATTAAAGCTTTTCGTACTACTTTTATTTCTTAAGAATGCCCTGTTCTCATAGCATGCTGTTCTTAAAAGAAAGTGCTGTCCTGAAGCACTTTAAACCATAGCTCAGGTTAGCTCAACATAGGCACTGCAGGTTTAGCTGTTCTGCTCAACATTGGCCCAGCGTCATACTTCAATGAAATTATACTCAGTTCACCCATTATGGTCACTGCGTGAATAGAAGGAAAAAGCAGCTGAGAAGAGAAGAAAGAATCCCGTTCCGAGGCTGACTCATGATAGCCTTCCTGCAGTCCATGAGTCCCTTGCCAGAATTAAAAGGAACTTGTTAATTAGAACCAAAATGCCCATGTGTCTCCGAACTTTCTTCTCCTCAGGATTCAGACACACTGGTGTGTTCCTTCCATTGGCATCCAAGTGTGCCTGCTGCTTGGCTCTGCTCTCTTCTCAGTGCTGCCACCCTGTGTATGGCAGTGCCGCTGCGGCAGGCACACATTGGCTGTGTTATCTATCCAGTGGAGAAGAAGCATGCAGGCTGAGCTGAGCGCAGACCCTGCTGTGTGCGCTCTGCCTCTGTGTGTGCTGCTGTACTCCAGCTAGGTTTTTAAAAGTTGTGCAGCTCAGAAGTACGGTACTCAGCTGCCAAAAAAGGGAGACTTTGGAAAAGCCTTAAAGGTAAATGCTGTTGTTTGTCTAATCTGCCGTTTCCCTAAAATAAAGCAGAGTTAGACTCGTGCTTCAAATGTGGCTTAGAACTAGTCAAGTGAGAACGCAGAGGTTCAGAGTGTAAAGATGAGAAACGTCATGAGATTTCTAATGTTGGCCAAGTTATAATTACAAGTTCTTCCTAGTAAAAGCAAAACCAAAACAAAACAAAAAAACAACAAAAAAAAAAGGTCTCGGTCTCTCTCTCTCTCTCTCTCTCTCTCTCTCTCACACACACACACACACACACACACACACACACACACACACACAGGATGGGGGACTGTTTCTGCTTGAAAGGAAACCTAACTTGATTGGTTACATTATTCTCTAAATCACTGACCAGCATGGCTTAAATGACGTCACCATCATTTTTAAGCGTCTATGCTGCGCTGCAGCCGTACAGCACTAGGGCTGGCTCACAGGGTTATTCACTTGCGTTTACCTGTCTCAGCTCATTTCGCTTTCAAAGCAGTCTGTGAGTACACAAGTGTGTGAACTGCAAGCACTAAGCAAGCCTCATAGACAGATTGCAGACGCTAATTATAAAGTGATTTCTTAGTGTAACCCTAAGTTATGTCAATACCAAGATCAGCATATGTACAGTTGTAAATAAGTTTCAAAAATTAAAATTTTAGACTTAAAGTTTGCAGAGTAGCTCAAGTTAGGAAGTGTTGTAAGAATACTTATTAAGAAATAAGGGATCGGTGAAAAAATGTATCTGTTTTGTAAGTTAAAGGAGATTTTAAAATGTTCTAAATCTAAGCTTTGTTTTACAGTATGGATGTCAGACACAGTTTCTTTCAGACAGATTTATGGCCAAACCACCTGATTTCAGAATGGTCACTGTTTCTTTCAGAAATTTTGAATGGTTTTGCTCTAGTAAACAATGTAATTCTGTATGGAAGCAGAAGAAAGTATTGGTTAGGTTGGATAATTTTAGATATTATGCTCCTAAAACCAAAATATATGGATAGGCTTAAAAGGAATCATTACAGTGTGTGTGCTGTCCCCTGACTAAAAGACCAAGTTCAAGTGCTTCAATTTGTCCTATTCCTCCTATTTAAGGGTTGGAAATCTCTTTCATCTCCATAAATACCATCTTATATTTTTAAAAAAATATTGCCATGAAAATGTGATTAGATTTTAAATCCGTACTAAAGTGTTACCACTTTAAAAGAAACTTAAAAAAAAAAAAAAACTATTTGCTTCATCTTGTTCCTCTTCATAGAAATCTCAGATAAGACTGGATCAGCTGGCCTTGTTTTAACTGCAATGTAAACAGTTGTGCAGATTTATCTAAAATCACACGATTTTACAGTGTTTTAAATGCAGAGTGTAACTTTCTCACCTTCACTCAGCTGCAGAGCACACTGCCACTGCTTAGAAAGATAATAGGTAGCTGACAGTGATCCCTTCTGTTGTGAGACAGAGTTAGCACTGCTTTTATTCTGCATGCTGAGGTTATACACTTTACTCTTGTGCTAAGGGGGAGACAAGGTAGGAAGGGTACCAAGGCCACTCTTTTGGGGTACCTGTATTATTGCGTACTTTTTTTGCTTGCTTTTAAAATTGCCATTTAGATGGTGGATAGAGATACCAAAAGAACACAAAGTTCGTGCGTGTTTAAATGTCCAGTGAATAATAGAGTTATCAAACACTATAGTGTTCTTGGGAGGGAGAAGGGAAACTCGAGATGGGCCTTGGGAAAGGCACGAGTTAGAAATAGGCAGAGAGAGAGAGAGAGAGAGAGAGAGAGAGAGAGAGAGAGAGAGAGAATGACATCTAGGTGAAAGAAATGGTTTCAACGGGAGCAGGAGGCAGAAAGATGTGCTGTTTGGCTGGCACCCCAAGACAGTCGGACCAAAGAGGGTGTTTCTGAGGTGATGCGTGTGCTGAGGTCTGACCAGAGCAAGCCCTCACAGCCAGCCTCTGAGTTTGCTCTGTGTACAGCAGAAAACTTTGAGCTGTTGGAGCAGAGGATTTGGGGTTAGGAAGTTTAAGGTGCCTCTTAATGCAGGAAGATGTGAGACGTATCTCCCACTTTGACATAGGAGCCTCTGCTCTGATATTTCCCATTAGGTCCATGCTCACCAGAAAGATCTGAACATTTATTTTCTTTCTTTTTTTTTTTTTTTTTTTTTTTTGGTTTTGGTTTTGGTTTTGGTTTTGGTTTGGTTTGGTTTTTGGTTTTGCTTTTGGTTTTTCGAGACAGGGTTTCTCTGTGTAGCCCTGGCTGTCCAGGAGCTCACTATGTAGACCAGGCTGGCCTTGAACTCAGAAATCCGCCTGCCTCTGCCTCCCAAGTGCTGGGATTAAAGGCGTGTGCCACCACCGCCCGGCTGAACATTTATTTTCAATAATGCCTGGCTCTCAGCACCCCTACAGCTTGCAGCTTAGACATCAGTAATGACCCTAGGACTCATGCTTCTGATCATAAAACTACCCATGATCACTCACTTGGGACTGGAGTTGCACTTCTCTTATAGGGGAATAATCACAGTAGACAGGTGGGGGAAGAACAGCAGAGCCAGGCTCACAGCGGAGTAGCCCCGGTACACAGGTACACAGCTCCATGGAACTCTGTCCTGTGGCTAAGTATCCGGAAGACAGTGGGCAGACACTTAGCAAGGGAGGCTAGCCATTGAGACCAGGTCTGAGCTCTATCAGGTCTTCAGCAGCACCTTGTGGGTTTTTATCCTGATTGGGAAAGAGACTCACTGAGTTTCAAGCCGGGCCTCTGGTAATGCAGTGATACTCAGTACTGTGCTCAGTCCTCTCCCTGCAGTCTCCACCCTTAATTTCTGCTGACCACTTCTCCAGAGTCCTGCCTCCACTCCAAAGCAGACTGCCTTCTACATAGTCTCTACTTGGCAGTTCTTTGCTTCTGGATTTCTGTAGTGTTGCCTAACACTTCTTCAGAGCCCCAGGGAGAAGATATGTAGCTGTCTAGCTATCTGGCTGTGGTGGCTGTACCCTATGCTATGCATGGCATGTAGGGGCTGTCGCAGACAACCTGTTATGCCAGCCCAACTTAGGCTGCTCTTCCCGGGCTGGAATTTCCTACTTGTCCTCTCTCCCTACATCCCAACCCCGGTATCTTTTTCCTCAACAGAGCCAACCTCATGAGAAAAGTTTGTGTTTTGTATGTGGTCTCTTTCCTTTATCTCCCCATTTTTGCCATCCAGCCTACCATGAAAGAAACAGTACACCCCCAAGCCCCAGGAGTCAAATCCAGGGACATCTTTATGATCCCTGTGGGTCTGGTTTGTAGTATCATCACTATGCACATTCTAGCCTCTTGCTTTCCTGACTCCGTCTGTCACCCCCTTTGTACTTGGGTGGCACATTCTTCCACCTGTCCTAGCTCACTAGCATGTGGGCATTTCCTGGGACTTGCCAGGCTCCTTGACCATCTCCCTGTCTGTGCATGCTATCCCTGGGCACTGGTTCCCTTCCATGGTCCTGTTTATGTAATGCTTTATGCTACTGAAGCCACTAGCTCTCATTCTTTTGTGGGCCTCCATACTTCTTTCTATATAAGTCAACTCCCTACATCTCAGGGTTTTCCTCCTGTGTTTTATGCATACTGCAGACCGTGCAGTACCTCCTTTGAGTTAGATTCTAAGATGTATCCTATCAGATTATAAACAGGGCTTCCTCAGACTGGCAGGGGATAGGAAGGCAGTAAGAAGGAATCCAAGGATGAGTAGTTCTGACGGGCTAGATGAACAAGGACCACTGGAGACAGCAGCAAAAACAAAAGAACATTTGTATAGGAGCCTTAACAATGAGAAACAGCCTGGAAAAACCTGGGTCAGATAACCAGACACTTCCCCCCTGCTCTAGTTAGGGGGAACTTTACACACTGGACACAAAGGGAACAAGTTAGAAGACCAGCCTGAGAGCTACCTTCACATATGCCTTGGGGACTATTTCAGATGTCTTTGAGGACTACTAGCCCAAAGGTGAGTAGACCTCCTGAACCATTTGGAGATTGCCCTTTGTAAGGTGACTGTGACTACTGTCCTCTTACTTGTCTTGTGATCATCTTCTGCTCTGTGGCTAGAGGTCAGGGGCACTTGTAGGTATAACACCCTGAAAGCACAACTCCTTCAAACAAGAGAGCCCTCTCCTCTGTATCCCCCATCTGCATTTTGAGATGTAGTGATACTTCCTCATATACAGCCACCTTGTTAACCTGCTAGGAGCTCAGTCCCATCCTGTGTGTATCTAGTCTTCCTACTGAACTGGCATTGGGGGGCAAGGACCATAGACCACCAGCTTTGTCTTTACTCTAAGGATAAGGCATATAGTAAATGGCTGGTACAGCCTATAAGATCAGTTGTGGTGAAGTGTCTGAACAAACATTGTACAGCAGTTATGAGTTATTGTGATAAAACATCATCTTCCTGGAAAGCTTCCTAAGAGTAACTACTCCACCCATCCCCTTACCACCACCACCTCGACCTCCAACCCCTGCAAAAGCTACATTTGGAGGAAGGCTGTGACTACTGAAATTGTGTATTACATGTTACTTGTATATCCATCTCATGCTAAGAAATTAAGTATTTAATTTCTTAGCCTCAGTAATACCAGCCTCAGTAATACCAGCATCATAATAGAATAACAGGTGACTAGTCTGAGATCTTCACAGCAGAGTCAACATCTCAAAACCAGTTGTGTGCATTTCTTAGTTCCTGAGAGCTTTGAGAACCATACATTATACATAAGGTGTTTGTCTTTGACATGATCCATTATCTTTCGTGACAGAACGAAATGTTTTTAGCATGCAGACAACACTAAAGGGAGTGCTGCCTTTACAGGTCATTTGAACTCTTTATTGTTGGCCAATACAAGATAGACAACAGCTGACAGAGGAGTAGAATTAATTCATGTATCATAACCAGTTCTGACAACAGCAGAGCTGTGAGACTTCAGCCACTGCCCCCCATCCAAATACAGCCTCTCCTGGAGACTGTTTGATACAAAACTGATTCATGTTATGTGTATATTGTTTTAGGTCTTTCCAAAAAGTACAGACTCTAAAAGTGTGATAACAATGTACCTATTACATCCTGGAAAAACAAGTTTCTAAGTCTTACCGGATACCTTGGTGTTCTCATGTTCGCGGCTATCCCTTAATCCTTTTAGCAATTGCATGGCCCGTATCTCATAAGGCCTGTGTCTCCATGCCTGCAGTTAGCTGCTGCCGGGTTTGGCCCACATTCCTCCTTCCCCATTTTTACCCTTAAAAATCATTGACATTATGTTTCTGTTTTTGCCCTGAGGCATTGCCAACACTTAGGGATTTTATGGTGTTTTTGGTTTTTTTTTTTTTTTCTTGACACATTGTAATGGTTCCCTCTATGTTAGGAAAACTCAGAGTTTGCTTTGTGCTTCCCAGTAATCTTTTACAGGGAGGGAGTTTAAAAGAATAAATTGAGAGAGGTAACATTTAATTAAATGTGATAGACATCAGGATATCTTAAATATGAACAGAGAACGATACCTTATTCCTCGTACAACATTAGGGGTCCCACCACTGCATAGAAGATATGAATGGATTTTTCCTTTGCATTTTTTAGAAGTTTATAATAGTTAATAAAACTGAATTGGGTCCTCCTGTTATAAAATACACTTTAAATAAACAAAAACAAAGCTCACATTGAATAGTTAGCTTCCTGTGTTCTCCTGTGCTGCTTCTTTTGTTTCTAAAAAGCTGGGTCTTTATGAAAAAACATCAGACTTTGTGAACAAGCATCAGACTGTAGAGCTTTCTCGCAGTTGGCCAAGTAGGGTTATAGTTTTAAGTGGCCTTTTGCAGATAGCATTGTTTACCTCCCTAGTAATTCTCTTTAACTTCATTCTTAGGTATAAAATGAGTCCACAGAATAATGCCTGTTTTTTTTCCCTGGCATGTCAGTCACATGGTCATTTGGACATCTAGGAAATATCCACGGTAACCAGGTAGTCCAGGAGAACATCTACATCTGAACTCTAACGTGATCCCATTGTTCACGCCTTTGCTTGCTTGCCTGTATCTGGCACTGCTTCCCTTTAGCAGTCACCTGGGTGTCATCCTTACATTTGCCATTGATCTAGGATTGCTAATCGTCCCTGTACTCCAAATCCCATCATCCAACCTACTAGTGTACCCAAAAGACTGATTCAGAACCCACGTTTCTCCACCATATTCAGAATCATCACCATCATTGTTTTATATTGAAATTACAGGTTCATGTTAAGGTAGAAAGGGACTCCTGTCAAACAATTAGAATTCACAAAGCAGGTAAACTGAAGTGAGATTGTGCACATTACCAACAACAACAAAAAAAATCATTTAAAAATAATCATTCGAATTAGAACTTTAGCTTTCTGAAAGATTTCAGTTGAGGAATCTGAAGTATCAGGACTATTTACAAGTCATGATCATGGTTTTTTTGTTTGTTTGTTTCTTTTATTTTTTTTGAGACGGGGTTTCTCTGTGTAGCCCTGGCTGTCCTGGAACTCACTCTGTAGACTAGGCTGGCCTCGAACTCAAAAATCTGCCTGCCTCTGCCTTCCAAGTGCTGGGATTAAAGGTGTGCACCAACTGCCGGATCATGGTCCTTTTAAGTTAAAGTCCTGCAAACATTCCACACCGCCCAGGATGCTCTGCAGCCCTCACCGGGTGCCACCTGGAAGCCTGCCCCCTGCTTTGCTCTCTTGGCCACCATGATGACTACGGGCAGTGACATTACCAGGTGACATGGAAGCAGCAAGTGCAAAGGGACAGGGAGTTCCGCGCCTGTCGGGATCTGAGCACCTCCCCGTCCTGGGTCACCTCCCCATCCTGCCCCCAAATATTCCCCCCCTTTCCTCAACTGTGGACGCTGCTGTTCCCTAAAGACAACTCTTTCCGGATTGCTCAGAGCTCGGGAGAGACAAGAGCAGCAAGGCGGGAGAGAGGAGTCCTCTGAGTAGGGAGAGGTAAGGAAGGCTGCTTCCAGAAAGGAGCATCTCTGGAAGAGTAGCCAGAGCCAGCTTGGTGGCAAGGAGGGGACGAGCACTGAGGGGTGAGGGGGAGCACCTTGGACGGTTTCTTCCTGGCAGGGCCCCGCCCCGTTTTCCTCAGGCCATTCAGCTTCTTGAATTTTCACCCTGCGTAGCAAGCGTCCTTACAGCTCCTTGCTTGTCTGTCCTAGCATCGGGTTCCTTCCCACAAAATGTCACCGTGCTCCTCTCTCCTCACGTGTGCTGAGCTTTGTTTAGTTGGATTATTTGATGTGTATTTTTGCAGCGCCGGCTATTGAGTACTGGCCATCCATGCAAGGCGAGCATCCCACCACTAAGCCGCATCCCAGTCCTCACCCAGCTCTTTGCATCTCTGATGACAGTATGGCCTCAGCCTCGGACCCAGCCTCCACACATGCCATCCGGCTACCCCAAGCCCTCTGCTGGGACAGGGCCTAGGCCAGGGCTGCCTCCCTCTCATGGGGCTTTACCTCTTCTGAGGTCCCAAGAAGAGGAGCCTCCCTCATAGCCCCCCAAGAGGAGGAAGAAGAGACAACCCCCTATACCTTGTTGGCTATGATCACTTTGGAAATGCAGGCTGTAGCCTTCCTTCTTCTGGCTGAAGCTGGCCCAGATCATCCATCAGGTCCAGGTGGTGGTCCCCTTCAGGGACAGCTGTGAGAGCTGGAAGGACTTCATGCACCGCAACCTTTCCTCTGTCCCTATTTCTTAAGGTGCCCGAGGAGCGTGTGAAGCCCCAAGCCACGGGCAACTTCTGGGCAAGGGTCTGAGTCTGATCCCCGCATAGCTATCTTGCCTTCAGGACACTGCCCTGTGCCAGTGATGGCAGACCTGGGGCATGTATACAGCTTTTGCCGAGGACCTGAGCCCCTTTGTGCTCCATGGCCTTCCCGACAAACCACCCAGGATCCCACAACCGTCCAGGGAAGGTTTCCGCATCAGATCTCTGCTCCGGGACCCTGGGAAAAGATCAACATTCCTCACCAGCCTGCACATGCAGACAGAGCAGCCCAGCTGAGGCCTTCTCCCCTACCCCAGAGCAAAGCCCCAGGTCCCTTCACTTACTTAGGAGGTCCCCAGATGCCGTGGCAGTGTCCAACAGTGAGTGCAGGGCCTCCCTGTGGGGGCAGCTACTTCCCTCTTACTTATCTACATTCTCCTTGTAGTAATGCCCTCGGCCGCACTACTTCCTACCTCTTGTCCCTACTGCTAGACTTCGTCTTCAAGCACTCCGGCCTACTAGACTGGAGGCACTGAATTCTAAGGGTTCCAGGGTCCCTCTGCCATCTCGAATCTTTCTTTAAGGGAATACCATCCAATAAGAGTATCTGTGATGTGTGGGTCAATCACCGTTGGGTCCTGGCTGCCCTGGTTCAGGCTGGCTGCTCTCCTCAAATAGCCTGGCACAGGCTGCGTATTCCTCCCACCATGGATACAAACTTGATGGAGAACCAGACCTAGGAGCACGTCTGCAGCAACAGCTTTAAAACACCAGGCACAGCCAGGCTAAAAGTCCACAACTTTAATCTGTCTACTCCAGAAAGGGTTGTGGCCCTGCTAGGTATTACAGGTCTGGCCAATCATGCCTTCACCTTTCCCACACACAGGGACCAGGTCTGGAGAAGCAGGGCCAAGCCTAGAGCAGTGCTTCTTTTCTTGATCTTCTCCTTCTCTAGCGCTCATGCTGGCCATCTGCCCATCCCTCTATGTCCATACCTTCCTGGTTCTACTTAGAGAGGGAGAGCCAAAAAGTGACCCTAGCCTGAAGTCTTGTGCTCACTCAACTGCCTAGGAAGGCACAGCACTGTTTTGGAAAGGGTTAAGAGATGAAAGACTGGATTTTGAGGTTGATACAGGTTAGGGGGAAATAACAGTAAAGGAATTGACATTAATACAACAAAATAACTGCTCATTGTCCAGGAGCTATTGAATAAGCTGCAATTCAGTGATTTCACTTTTGCTCAACTTATATAACGTTCTACTGACTGCTACACATTATAGAGTGTGTCCTACTCCCTGTGCTTACTTATTGCCCACAGCAGACCAGTAGGGTTTGCTCTCTCTCGCTTTATAGCTGAGGAGCCTGAAGCTGCAAAAAGCTGAGTCCTCTGCAGACTACATTGTCCTGCTTCCCCAGATGAGATTACTTACACTCACACACTCACACACTCCACACTCCACACTCTAGCTGCTGCTCTTGCTTTGGTCTTTACAGCCTCCTTTGACACTCCTTTCCTAAGACCCCTTGGCTCCCGTCAAAGGAAACCTAGTTCCTTCATGCTTTGCCTACCCCAGCTCCAGTCCTGTCCTCTGTACCTCCACTCTGAAACACGCCCTTCCCCAGATCTGCTCGCTCTCTGGATTTTCTTTGCACCTAACCTGTATTTATTTTGTGGAGTTTCTACTTTCTGTTTTTGTTTGTCAGTAATGACAAAGTTTCCACACTCCTTTGGCACACATCCCACTATAGACCATGGATCTTTGTGTTTCCAGTGACACTTCACGTGGGATGATTGACATTTGCTTGTCTAAGTGTCTTCTAATGCATTCCTGGGGCCTTTGTGCAGGTGAGGGGGAGGGGACTATCTGTTCCATTAAGGAAAATGAACTTTCTAGTCATGACCACAAGGTGGCACAAGGACTACAGCTTCCTGGTATCCATTGTGAATGGGCCAAGTCAAGAAAAGGGCCTTAGCTCCTTAAATGCTAAATATGCAGAGGAATATGCAGAGAGTTTTCAAATCTGTCCAGCCTCACTCATTTGTGGAGACAACTCTCTTCATCATCCGTTGGCCAACAGAGGGGAAAGGGCCCTCTTCTTCCCCTTCCTTCCTCTTCCTCTTTTCTATTCAGCAAATACACGATCACATTCCTCCTATGAGTTCCAGATTCTAAATGCTGAGATGAAGACATGGGTAGTAGAAGCAAGACCATGGCTCTTGTGCAGTCTAAATCCTGTGCTTGGGAGCATCTCTGCTGTTCCTTGTCACCTCTGAAGCCATCATTAACTGTCTTCCCCAAGCTGAATCAAACCATAGGTTTATATCATATGAATCCATTTTTGTTCAGCATGCAAAAGAACTACCAATCAGCATCTAACAGTGATTAATTTTGGTTTATTTGTGATTATCTGTGACTTTTTCTACTTCCCATTTACTCATTTAGTTAAGAATTGGTAGCATGTTCCTTGCAACATGCAAAGTTACATTCAGCATTGCACAGATATAAATATATGTAAATGTACACATTGAAGTCCACATGTCATTGAAGGTCAGAGGACAGTTTAGTGGAATTGATTCTCTGCTTTTAGCTTTTACTTAGGTTCCAGGGACTGATCACAGGTCACTAAGCTTTCTCCGCAAGCATCTTTTCCCACTGAGCATCTTCCCAGCCCTAGTCCTATACATTGTAGAGCAGCCCTCTGCTGACTAGCCCACTGCATGCAAGAGATGAGTGTATTAAGCCCTTAGGACTATACTAAAGACTATATGTGTTACTCTGTTTAGCCAACACAACATCGTAGATTTAAGTATTCACTCCCATCCTTCTAAGGAAAATGTTGAAGAAAAATAAGCTTCCCATGGCTACCACCAGTCCTATTGGCCTGAGTCAATCTCCAGGACCCACATGGTGAAAGGGTGGAACCAATTCCCACAAGTTGTCCCCTGACTTCTATAAGTGCCACATGCATACATACATATATACATTACATACATGCATGCATACAATTTTTAAGAGAGAATAAACTCTACAAAGTTATTTGTCAGTTCGGTCAGGCAGTTAAGGTCAGGCAGGATTTGGACCAGCCCTTATGCTCAGAAGTAGTACATCTTTGTGGTTGTCTCCTGCAGTGCTTTAGCCTGAGTCAGATTGAGAATTTTTGTTTTCCAAGAAAACTTTTAAAGGAACAGTGTGCAAGGGTAAATGCCAGAAGATTGCTGTCCTCTAGTCACACTGTCTAAGAGTGTGAAATGACTCTTCAGCGTGTCAGAGTAGGAAAAGGGCCCAGAGGTGTGGAGCAATCGGAAGAGTTGGGGTGGCAGGAAGGAGCTGCCACCGCTGCTGGGCCCTACACTGCTTCCTGGAGAATTTTTGTTATCCCTCTTGGTTATCACCTGTTAGCAAGCACAACAAAGTGAGTTTACAGTTTTATAATTGAAGAAGTTCTTTGTTTTTTTTTTAATGCTAAGCTAGCTATAAACCAGAAGGTAATGACCACTCCAATCTGTTTTGGAAAGCAGGGGCACATATAGGTTGACTCCCACCCTACAGTCTTGAGAATGGGGCCAGCATGCAAATTTCAAGAGGAAACAGGCCAGGCACCTATGTTTGGGATACTTTGTAATTGATCAGGATAATTTTCAGTTTTTCATTGTCTGGTAACATGATTCCTTCACTCATCTAAACACATAGCTCCAGTCTCCACCTGTTGTATTTTGTTTGAAATATAACGTATCTCCTGCAGTTACTGAGCCATGTTTCTATCTCCTTCTACCTGGAATTCCTGCCCACGTGGGGCTCCCACTAGTCCTTTGGGTCACGCTTGTATTGGCTCCGGTGTTTAAAGAATAACAGAAGCATAATTCATAAACATTAAATGTCACATATTGCTTGTCCTAAAACTAGATGAAGATGTTCCTGGTGGAACATGTCTACCAGTCACCACTGACGTCTTGAGCACACTTTAGGTTCTGCAATAAATGGACCACAGTCGATTACTGTAAGCTTAAAGTCCGTCAGTGCTGCAGGTGGAAAATTTAATTTTCAAGTTTGTTTTCTAAACTAGCATACAAAGTAATGTGCTTTATTGTGGCAGAAAATGTATTTATTATGCCTTATCAAGCAAGCATCATGTTAGCCTATATTGAGCGAAATCACCAAACACAAAGGCAGTTTTATAATGAGATGTTGAACATCTCATGTCATTGGCCAAATGCTGAAAGTAAAGTCAAAAGGATTGTCTAGGTGCATAGATCTTTGTAGAATGTAACGTTAAAAAAGAAATCAAATTAAATAGTCGTTGGAAGTCCAGGTCTAACACCCAGTCACTGCAGCAGATACTTCCTTGGTATTTAATAAATGAAATGTATCCTAGAACTATTTATTATCCACAGGTCTCAGTTCCATGAGAGTATATTCCTGGAGCCTGTGAATCATGTGGTATGATATGCCAGTTCCTCAGCAACAGGTGAGCCGCACTGGCTCCTCCAAGCAGAACAGCTGAGAATGCGGCTCCAAAGCCTCTCAGATGTGTGTCCTTGGGACTCAGGACTCAAGGCCTCGAGCTTCACTCGGCTTTCTCACAGTTGTCCCCCCTCTGAATGGGAAGGAGAGATTTCAGTCATTTAGAGACATTGTCCTTAGAACGATCACGGCTTGTCTGTTCTTAGAGTATTTTCTCTTGAGAGTTCAGTAAATTCATCTGGAGATTTGGTTTTTTTCCTGTCCAATGATATTTTCAATACAGAAACTGCCATCTTGTTTTCGCATTGCTTTGTTTAGGTATGGTTGGTGTTTATAGAGTAGACAGATGTGAATCATACCGTGTACCATTTGGAGCACCGTGAGGCCATCAGGGCATCACATACTAAGTTTACCTACATTGCTGCTGGCCTAGGAACAGCCTTCCTGGTCACTGCTCCCTGTCTGCCTCCGGTCCTCTACTTGTAGTGTATTTCTCATTCCTACACAATATGTATCTTTTCTTGCCTGACTTGTTTCAACAAGCATAATTAACTATTTTGAGATTTATTTGTTTCTGCAAATAGCCATCGGTCATTCCTATTGCTACTCACTAGTGAATTGTGTCCACATCGATAGGCAGTTGGGTTATGTCTCATTTTGACTATTAAAGCAAAGCCGCTTTGGATGCTCATGCACAAGCCTTTGTAGAGATGCATGTTTTCATCTCTTACATACGTAGATAGAAATGAAATCAATGGTTGTCACATGGCAGGCCCATGTTTGACTTTCGAAGAAGCCAGGACTGTTCTCAAAGTGAGTTGCATCATTGTTACCTTCTCATTGATAGGTGTGCCCACTGGGCAATACAGTTTCAGAGAGGTCCATTGCACAATATCTGCCAGGTCCAGTCAGCCACTTATGACCCATGGAGTGATCTCACTGCTATTAATTTGTATTTCCCCAATACCCGTGATGCCAAACATCTATTCATGTAGAGTTGGGTTTTGCCATTTGTGTATTTTATGTTTTTTTAAAATATATATATATATATATATATATCCGTGTAAGTATGGGCATATGAGTGCAAGTGCCTACAGAGGTCAGAAGAGGGCATCAGATCCCCAGGAGTTATAGGCAATTCTGAGCCACCCGATAGTGGTGCTAGGAACAAGACGAGGATTCTCTGCAAAAGCAACAAGAACTCTTTAATGACTGAGACATCTCCCCAGACTCTATTTATTTATTTATTTATTTTCATGATGAAATGCCTGTTCATGTCTTTTTTTTTATTAATTTTGAATTGAATTAGTATGATCTTGTTGAATTTTGGAAGTTCTTTTTCTAGGTAAGTTCTTTATCATACCGAGCCCCTAAAAAGGTTCTGTTCATCCTCTAGCACCCCAGATTTCCATTATTTGGTGATATCTTTTGAACATTATTTGTAAGTTTTACTGAAATCCACTATATCAATTTGTTCTAGTAAGGGTTGTGGCTTTGTGGTTGTAAACAACTTTCTTACTGTTCACAGATATGTTTCTTTCTAATATTTTCTTCTAAAAGTTTTAGAAATTAGATTTTACACCGACTAGATCTTATATTTAAGTCTCTGATCCATCCCAAAGTAAAGTTCTCTATGTGGTTTAATTTCTTATGTGGGCTCATTTCTTGGTATATGAACATCAAACTTTCCAGGGCATTTGCTATAAACATTCTTTTTGGTAAAAATAAAATTTTCTAATTATAAAAATAAGACATTATATAATATGAATGAGTGTTCACTCTTTATGTTACCAATCATTTAAATGTTGTGATGAAAGTGAATTTAAATGCACAGTTTACAAAGCTACAATTATATATTATACATTAATTCCATGTACCCGTGGTTAAATCTTTTCACGTTGTGGCTGGAGAGAAGCCTTACTGGTATTGCTTTTACAGACGACCTGAATTAAATCCCCAGCACCCACATTAGGCAGCTGACAACTACCAGTAGTAACTCTGGCTTAGTGGAGAGATAAGGTGCCCACTAGGTCTAGCCTCTGAGGATGTCTGCACATATGCACACACAATTTAAAATAATAAAATTAGTGTTAAAATTAACATTGTATATTTTCCCATGGGACCTAATATATTCAATTCTTTAATTGTTCTTTTTCGTGTAATTTCATGATCTTAAACTGGGTAATTTTTTGGTTGGTTGGTTGATTTTGGTTTTTGAGACAGGGTTTCTCTGTGTAGCTCTGGCTCCCTTGGAACTTACTCTGTAGACCAGGCTAGCCCCAAACTTACAGAGATCTGCTTGAGATAGAAAATGCCTCATGAGTTCTGGGGATTAAAGGCATGTGCCACCACCACCAGGCAAAACTTGGTATGTTTTAATAGCTGTATACTATCCTGTCACGTGTACACTGACTTCCATCCATTTTATGAAACACCAATTCTATTCTTAAAATGTCAAATTTTGACTTTATGCTTAAGTTCGTTCCCTCTCTCTCTCCTCCTCCTCCCTCCCCTCACTCTCTCTTTCTCTTTAACTTTCAAAAGTAAATTATCAAGTCAATGTATTTGGATTTTAAAGAACTTAATGTATTTCCACAATGTATTCCAGGAAAGATTCAACACTTTAATTTTCCACCAGCAGTAACTGAGATTGAGTTCTTTGTAGCAAATTGTTGTTTTATAAAACTGGAGGATGTTCTGGTTCCCCATGTTCTTTCTTGGTCTGCTATCTTGCTCTTTATTCTTAAGCTACAAACAAAACCCTCTGTTCAGCCCTGGCCAATGTGAGAAAACAAAATTTCTTCATTCTGGAACACGAAAGGGTCAGTGGGTGAACAGACATACCGCCATGTTAGCTAGAGAAGTGGGTCTCACACTCCACACTGACAGCTGACTGGTCTCTCTGGCTCCCATTCTGATTTGTGACTCTAGAAGGCCTCCCTGCTTTCCAGGACTCCTTCCCTACATCTGGCCACACCCAAGACACACATCCAGCCTCCCGGTCCTCTTGCTGACTCTGTCCTCATCCTTCCCTCCATCTTTCTGGAACGGTTAGTGCTAGTTAAGAAGACCTGAAAACCCTAGGACACAGCTTCTGGGCACACTTGTGAGGGGTTATCACTAACCCCTCACACCTCTGGCTGTGCCTGTGAGGCATCGCATTGCCCAGGTGGGAAGTATATCCTCAAACTGGATGGCACACCTTTCCCAGCCGTTCATTCCTGGGCTTGGGTCTGAGAGTCTATAAGGAGGAGGACTACAGACATCCCCAGCTGTCTCCCCCCTGACTATGGACGCAGAGGACTGCTTCCAGCTCCTGCTACCATGGTTTCCCTGTGTGATGATGGACTGCACGCTCAAACTGCGACCCAAAATAAACCACCCTTAAGTTTCCCCTCCTGCCCTCCCCCTCCCTCTTCCTCTCCCTTCTGTTAAATGCTTTGAAAGAAAGTATTCTCTTACAGGAAGCCCTTCACCTCTAGGCAGCCAGGCCTCTTTAATCTCCTTGCTGTTCCTCCTGTCATTCTTAAAACACACACACACACACACACACACACACACACATTGTTTTTAATCACTAAATGTACTGTTTTTCTGCCCAAATAGCTACTGCTCAGCAGTGTTAGTGGATGGTTCTGTGGCTTAGTAGCTTGTTTTTTAAGGTTTGCCACCTTTTCCTTCCTTCCTTGAGAAATTGTTGTCTTATCCTAGTGGCAGCCTTGGTTGTGTCTAAGTGTACCTCACTACCTTTGGTTCCCCTCCTCCTACTGCTCTGAGAATACTAACGTAGGCGGTCTTTCTTCTGGGAAATGTTCCTGTTGCTGGTTGTCACTTTGTCTTTGGACTGTCACTCTAGTTACCTTTCACTCGAGGACACACTCTTCTCTCCTTCTGCCTCCCCTAGTTTTGTTGTTCTCAGCACTTTCATTGTGTATCTATTTTCCCAGGCCCTGATCCTTCTGGTAGTACATGCATGTGGGCCTGTCCACACCATTGGAGTGCACTGTCCTTGTTTCAACTCTTGGAAAATGTGTGACCAACATTAAACAAAATCAGCAAAATCAGCAGGCATCTTAGACTCCAGTGCTGGTGCTTCTAACCCATTGGTCTCCACATGCACATACTTTTGGGGGGCTAGGGAGTTTTTTAATGGAACATTCTTCTAGGCAAGTCATGAGAAACGAGTACTATTTCCCTCCTGGGATGTACAATAGCACTTGTACTGAATAATACAGTTTCTCACTGATCTCACCAGCACCCCCTCATGGCAGTGTTTATTAACTGGACCGAAGATAGACACTAGTTTGCACACTCCTAGAGAGCAGAGATCTACCTGTCAGTACCCATGGTGATTCAGATCAGTACTGTGTATAATAGATGCTGGTGATATTTATTACATCCGTGTCAGATACTCATCTTAAAAGAGTGGTATAGAACTGGACATTGGCTCTTGTCTCTAGATAAAGCAGGTGATTTTCTATGTAGAACTTGGGGCCTCCCTTTTCTGTCTTGATTATGCTCCAATATGTCTTCATATTGTGTCTGTAGGATCCAGGACACCTTTTGTTTTCCTTCCTATATTGTCGATGGTGGATTGGCCCAAGGAACTCTCATAAGACTTGTAACGGGATGAGCTGAGGAAGAGTTCATGCCCCTGCTCCGCTCCACTCTCCGCCATCTACAATTTGCACTCTTTCTGAGACCACTCATGGGGCACAGTTTTTCCTTACTCTTTGCTTAGAACAAGAAGGATATGACAGAAGACTTTTTTGAAAATGTTCTGGAGAAAACTGGATGTGTTTAGAGTATGTAAAAAAGAAGAAAATGATCAATTTGAAAAATAACCGCAAACTTAAGAATAGCCAAATTAAATACAAATAATCTAGATAACTGTGATTCAGAGGGAAAAATATAGAAGTTGTAAATATTCACATGTTGGCTTTTTACTTTCTAATACATTATAAATATTTTGTTTTACATTTGCTTCTAACAGGATTTAAGATTAATCCACTCCCTAATAAAGTACAAGCAATAAGTGATAATGAACGAAAAATAATCTGGTTGATATGGTAATAATAATCATTAACCAGATTTACCCTGACTTTTGGAATCTCAAACTGATTCTTCTTTTCTTCCTAGGTTGCCTCTCAGTGCTGCCTTGGTGGTATTGGGCACCCAGAATGCTTCAGTCTGTGATGGTCTTTTAGTAAGGTGGTCTTACTAGAGTTTGGAACAAGGCCTCAGGTAGGTGGTTTTTATCATTATATGGCATGATTTTCAAAGTGATCAGCTATTCCAGATCCCTAATTACGTATGCTACAATAGTAAAAGCTTTGAAAAGTGTGCCACATAATAAGCATGCCCCTGAAGATCTTAGGGCTTGACAGTACGCACTGATCCTTGGGACTTCAGTAAAATCTGTGGCTTGTAAACGGCCCAGAGCAGCCGTCTTGCTCAGAATATGAAGCTTCTGGAAAGCTTGGGTTTTTTCTCCTCACGGAGACCGCAGATGAGCATCTAGATTGCCAACGTAGTGGCACAGAATCAAGGTATAGCGGTACTTGGAAACCCAAGCACACATGGATTTAAGCCAGGTAAGTCTATCAGTGCAACCTCCAGCACAAGGCTGGAATTTAGAGACCGGGACTCCATACTCCAGGATAAGGAGGTTGGAAACAGCAGAAGTGATTACGTTTGATTAAGGCTCAAACTCCTAAGCTGGTCATCTCTTGTAGACAGCCCCTCCCCTCAGGAAACTAGGCTTTGGGCTGAGAACCAAACAGGGCCTCAGAAACATGAAGAAAACTTAACAACTAAATTAAAGGGGCATAGACTAATCCTAATAAGTACAACATTCTATAGAGAATTCAAGTTAGCATAAAATTTTAGCCACCTGTATACTGCAAATATTTTTAATGAAATTGCTAGTAATAATTTCAGTTTTATGGGTTATCTTGTAAACTGTATTAATGAAGTATTTTAGGTTTTTGAAAATGTCATACATGTACACAATGTATCATATCTACCTATACCCCCCAATTCCAGTTCACCCCAGGACTGCCTCCCCATGTCATGTCTTCCATTTAGAATTATTTGTCATTTTAGCCCACTGAGTCTAATTAGTGTGACGCTATCTTTAGTAACTAGAAAAAGGAAAAACGCTAACTCTTTCTGAACCATGCACTGTTTCTACAAATGTTACCTTTTTTGACTTCCCTGTATTGTAATCAGTTATTTTTTTTTTATTCCAATACTTTCAGTGCCATCCTCATATCTTAATCGTGTATGAAGGATATTCTCTGTAAAGGATTTGGAATTGTGCTTTGTATGATTTTTTCCCCACAAACTGAATTTGTATGCTTATGGAGTTGCTAGGACAGAACATCTGCCCACCAGTTAGTTTTCAAGCCTGTCTAGTCTGAGTATCATGTGCCTGAGTCCCCTGCTTTCATGATGCCTAGTCAGAGCTGCTTATAGGGTATAGAAGCAGCGTTGCGGTCAGATGGCCATACTGTGCATCTCGGTTCCTACCCCTCTGCCAAAGCACAAGAACCATTTATCGGTGCTGGGCTTTTTTCTGGTCTTGTTTTATAACCCATTGGGATTTCCAGAGCTCACAACATAGTTCCCCTTATCACATTGATTCCTGAAGCCCTATCACAGTTGTTCTCAACAAGTATTTGTCAGCTAAAGCCAGGTATAGTGGCACACATCTTTAATCCCAGCATTCAGAAAGCAGAGGTAGGCAGATGGATCTCTGTAAGTTCAAGGCCAGCTTGGTCTACAGTCAAATTCCAGGACAGCCAGAGATGTTACACAGAGAAACCCTGTCTCGATAGATAGATAGATAGATAGATAGATAGATAGATAGATAGATAGATAGATAGATAGATAGATAGATAGATAGATAGAGAGATAGAGAGAGAGATAGACAGATAGATAGACAGATAGATAGACAGATAGATAGATAGATAGATGATAGATAGATAGAGAGAGAGAGAGAGACAGATAGATAGATAGATAGATAGATAGATAGATAGATGATAGATAGATAGATAGATAGATAGATAGATAGATAGATAGAAAGAAAGAAAGAAAGAAAATAAATTTATCAGATCACTGCTACTATATGGCAGGGCAACAAAGATCACTATTAGCTTTGGGGGTAAAGGATTCAGTCACTGAGAGATGGTTTTCAAATGATTGGTCAAGGAGTAGAACTGTCATGTTTCTTGATATTGCCCAAAACAAATCCTATTTACCTCAGTGATGTGGTAATAAAGAGTAGTCTTGTTTCTAGATGTGACTTTATCCTTGACAGCCACACAGTGTAGCACAGGGTGGACAGGCTGGTGGCAGGTGCAGAGCCTTCCCTGAGGACTGGACTCTGTGTCTATGCATTCCCTGTTCCTTGAGCACTAGCACACAGCCTGCACAGTGTTTATACCTCTTCATACCACACAGCCTGCATTTATGGGTGCACACTACTTTAAGACAGCTTGACACTGATTTTTCACATGAATGTTTCTAACAAAGTGAGCTGGTACTTAGTCCTTTTCTCACAGTCCATATGCTCTCTGCCTTTTCCTGAACTCATCCAGGGATTTGGTGTGAGTGCCTGAGAGATCAGATATGAAACCCGGATTCTGCTTCTGTGATTTAAATTGTGTGCTAATTACTCATTCTAGAAGGCATACCCTAAATGTTTAAGGACTTCATAATAGTTGATGTCAGAAGCCCTTGTGGTATCCCAGCAACTCACTCGGTCAATGGCAGTAACGTTGAGCTCATTACAAGTTGAGAATGTGACCTATGGGCTTCCTCCTTTCTAATGTAGCTGCATGGAAAATGTGGAAATGTTTTGTGCATTTTTAGAAGCCCAGAAAATTCTGTAAAGATAGTTAGTTACCAGTGTTGGTGAGACACTGTCACTCTGCACTGTTACAGTCGCAGTTATCTGCTCCTCTGCCTGCCACCATCACTTCCGCTTTCACAATTCCTCTCTTGCTTCCTGTTTGCAAGGACTGCTTTCCCTACATGAAGAGAAAGATGCCTAGTATACTCCATGTGCCTTGGTTTTCATTTTCATAATGACGTACAATCATAGAATATCTCCCATACACATAAGACATAAATGCTGAGCCGGGCGATGGTGGCGCATGCCTGTAATCCCAGCACTCTGGGAGGCAGAGGCAGGTGGATTTCTGAGTTCGAGGCCAGCCTGGTCTACAGAGTGAGTTCCAGGACAGCCAGGGCTACATAGAGAAACCCTGTCTTGGGGAAAAACAAAACAAAACAAAAAAATTTTTTTTAATTAAAAAATTAAAAAACTAAATGCTGACTCCTGAGTTGTACCTCTTTAATGCTCTTTACCTCACTGGCCTTTTTCCTCCATAATATGAATAACCAAGGGAAGTATTTGAGTTGGAAAATCTCATTTGTTTGCTTTGTCCATGTTCTTGTGTGGCTAGTGTTCATGTGGGCCCTTTACAGCACGCATGACCAGAATGTGACCATTGAAGACTAGGAAGAGAATTTCTGGGAACTTTGTTGGGCCAACTTTGAAATCTGTTGACATTTCCCTACCTGTCCTTAAAAAACAAAGGTGATGAGCTATTTCCTTCACTTTTCTTTAGTTTTTGATCTATATTAAATACAAGATGCTTCTAGACATAATTAGGGCAAATTTTATGGTAAAGTTTAAAAAGATTATCCTAGGACTATATTTTACCAAATTATTCAAAAACGAATACAAAAAAAGTAAAATGTAGAAAATATTTAAAAGGCATCCTCAATTTTACTGGTTAATTAACTACATCTAATGTAGGAAAGTAAGTACTGTGGTCTTGCTCAAGTCTCAGGACTGAGTTCTTGAGGACCCATAATTCAGGTGAGTTGAGTTTACATCTTGGCTGCGCCTGCCTCCTGCTTCTCCGTGAGCTTTCTGCTCCTCTCTTCTCTGTAGATACCACTAACTCCACCCAAGAGGCTCGCCATCTTTATCCGCTTCAGCCCAGGCAGCCCAAGTACCAGGCATGTTTTCACTGTAAGAACTTTTTATTAAGAGTGGGGATGAATTGATACTGTCTACTCATGCCAGTCAATTTTGTAAGAATACCGTCAGTGAGAGCATGCTAGCAAAATGGATATTTTGCATAGCTTTTAAATTATTATAAGCGCTAGTGTTTCTCTTGGACATGAATATGTATTGTCTTCTGTCTGCTATGCTGATGAGTAAGCTTCTAGGTGGTTATGGTAGCGGTGAGCACTTACTCTGTTCTTAATCTTTCTTGTTCATTCAACAGTGACTTTACTGTCATTTATGGGAAACAGCAGTGAATAGAACTGGCCTGAGCCTGCCCTGAGCTGCCTACAGCTGACTGCTCATTCTCTGAAGGTCTTTTTTTTTTTGTTTGCTTGATTTTTCATTTGTTTTCAATTTTTTGACAGTCTAATATATGTATTCAATGCATTTTGAACATACCCCATTACCCTTTCTTAAGTTTTTGTAAATGCAAGATAGTTAATTTTTTTTCTTCATTAGCAAGGAACTCTATAGAATGAGAGCTAACTGATAAGAATGTCCAAGTTCGGATCAGTGATGTTTTAAAGCAATGTTCCTAATATGGTGGTATGTCTCCTTCAAAGTTGTATTTAGTTACATAATCTCCTTCATATAATTCAAGATTCTATTAGTGTTTCATACATAAAAGCATTATCACTACTAAGTTTCCTTCTGTGATCTGCCCTGTTGGAAAATGTTTTAAGCAAACATTGATATTTTTCTGAATTGTGAGCTAATGGTATGTTATGATTAGTATAAGGAAGAGTAAAGCCTTGGTGATTGATAACATTTGCTCTAAGCAAAATCTGACTTTTAAAAGTGAAAACACTATTAATGCTGGTAAGTATTGTTCAAAATTCACAACTGTTAACAGTGCAACTCTCAAAACCATGGGATATCCAACTAAAAAAAAACAAAACAAGCAAAACTTGTTTTAATATATACTCATTCTTTGGCTGACATCTCCTAGAAGTTGGTTTCAGTAGACCCCCTGATGTACAGTGTGTTTACTTGTTATTTTCCCTCATGAGCCACTATTTCCCAAGAATAAAATAGAGCACAAGAAGATGAACCTTTGTGCTCAAGCATATAACCTTCCCCCTTCTCCAGCTTCTAGTGGATGTAGAATCGCCTTTGGAGTCGAGGGTAGAGGCAGTGTGTCTGCTTGGGTATCATCAGAAGCTAGAGTGTAGCATTCTGAAACACTTCACTGTAGAGCAGTGTAGAGCGGGTGTGTGTAGTCTGCCTTGCATTACAGTCTCACAGACAACAGCAAAGTGGAATTTCCATCACTAATGGAGCCAGTCTTTGATAAATTAGTTTAACTAGAAAAAACATGAATTAAGGTTTTTTTCCTCTTTAGTTATACACTTTTTAGAGCAGAAATAAGATTTCTTCCCCTACTGCCCCTTTGGCTGCATAAAGAGGATACACATAGACTTTAGTTACCATGTTAGCTAGGATTATATGAATATAAACTATTTAATTTTTATGTTTATTCTGTTAAACAAATAATTCTAATCAACTTGATGTCCTGTGTCTTGGGAAAAATGAAAAGTTCTTTGAAATTATTTGGCAACTAATAAAAAATTCAAAGTAAGGTAAAATTGAGAGAAATTAATCATAATTTGGGAGTTCTGTTTTAAGATAAATTAATGTGATGGCTTTATTTACAATTTTATATGTGACTATAAGATATACACTGGAGGTGATTTGTAGACAGCTGTATTTGTGCATTGTTTGAAATACTTAGTTTCTAAAGTGTTTCTTTTGATAAAATGCCATGGTACAAATCGGCAGAGATAGAATTTTATGAATACACAAGTCTATTATTTGCTTGTCAGCTTTAGTTTTAGATTTAATTCTGCTTAAATCATCCTCTCGAATTGCTGATTATTTTAATGCTTAATTAAAATATTTAAAAATTTACCTAGGAAATTGTCTTTTAAACTCTTTAAAAATTCTTTCTTTTTGGATATTTTATTTGGAAGTTCTCATAGAAAAATAACACAGACCCTTCTTCTGTTCTTTAAGTGTAGTGACAGCATTTATCTACACACCGGTTGGTTTGCTAATCTGCCCTTGTCATAGATTACAATACAATCTAAAAGAAGTGGAAGTCTAAGACAGAAGTCTCATCTTGACCACACAGATGCCATCACATAGCTCAGAATCTTGGGTCATTGACTTCAGGGATGAGAAAAATATGAAAATACTCTATTTGTGAAGTATTTATATTATTCAGATAACAGTATATAAAATGATCTTTCATATTCATAATTACCATACCAAATATTCAGTGTATGTCCTGGGCAAGTAAGTATTTACAAAGCTGACTTTGCTATTTTGCAATTTTGATGTTCTTCCACTTATGCATGTCCTGCGCTGTATAAGAATGGGGCTTTTGCTTGAACGTTTAAAGATATTTTTTTATCTAAAATTTTATTTTTCTTTTAAACAATAAGAATAATACTGGTTTCTTATGTACACTCAATAATTTTGTAATGATGCTTGAATGTCCTCTATTAAATATTTTTGCTGCATATCATCTTTACATATCAAATTCTGAAAGTATGTAAAGATTTTATTTAAAATAATTCTGTTAGATTGTTATACATTAGAAGTTTTTTAGCCTAATCTGTCATTGACATATCCTTTTATTACTGATTTTTAAGTATTTGATTTGTATTATCTCACTCAAGTTCTTCTAATTAATACTTCTGAATACTTAATTAAAATAATCATAAGTTACTAACCACTGTTTGCCTTACATTCTTTGTAATAATTGTGGGTCTTTTTTACCTTATACCATTCTTATTCTTGCTTTTTCTTTCCTTTATAAATATTAACACAGTTTATATGTGTGCTGTCAATCTGCTAAAGACCTTGCTACTAACAGGCATCTTTAAGCTATCTTTAAGATTTCTCAACAATGGTCTCATGCAACAAATACTGCTTTTTCCTGATACCTGCCTCCTGTAGCAAACCTATACTTAACCTCCCTCACGTGGGCCTGGCATCTGAACAGCAGAGTGGTTGCTGCACTCCAGCCGTCCTTACAGCATTCTTCAGTCTAAATTGGCAGTTCTGCAAGTAGTGGAAGGGTGGCTCTAAGAAGCCCCAGTCACAAGTGTGGCAGTGTGGGAGGCAGTGATGAGGAGGAAACTCAGTTCCACTGCATTAAACTCAATGAATTTTTATCAGTTTCCCTTACCATCATTAACTCTTGCTTAGATTTCTATTTTATTAACAAATGGGGAGGCATTCAGCATCACAAATTGACATTTTTTTCCAGGTAATACTATTTTTTTTCTATGTATGCATTTATTTGGTCATGGAAAGTGTGCTTTCAACTAATCACAACAAGCAGTTGGTGGGAATTAATGCACGACTCTCAGCAAGGCGGAATGTGAGCATGCGCTATGAAATGCAGTTTGCTCGTGCTTTTTTCCGGTCATCTACAGTCTAGTTTCATTTATATTATAGTCCATTCCTTTTTTTACTTCTTCATAGATTGGCCAAAATGGGAAGGACTGGATTCTGCTCTCTTCCACGAAGAGTTAATGGGACTGGCTAAGATCAAAGTCTGAGCTTTTTCCATCACTAATCAGGTATTTATTGAATGAAAATCACCAACTGTGCATGTGCCTTTCAAGTATTTGGTTGATAAACATATTATGAATACAATTTTTATTAGACATTAAGTTTACAACATTATATTGATCCTAAAATTGTAAATGTACCTATGATATATAATTTGAATTTTGTAATGGATTAAAATATAAAAGCATTATCAGCCATGAAAATTTTCAGCTGGTCTTAGAAAAGTGTAATATTTGGTATCAGTGCAATTCCTCATTGCTCAGTATGTACATCCAGATACATTCCATTTGTTACATCATATTGAATATCACCACGTTAATATGATCAAAAGCTTGTGTGTTGTTTCATGGTGCCCTTGTAATATTTTGGTGGAGAGTAGTCACATTAAAGTTGCTTTTGTCTTCTGGAATTCTCAACATCACAACTGTGTTTTTACAGTGGTGATTATGACCAATTTTCAGACCTAGTTATTAGGCACCTTGCATTCTCTTTTGATTTGGCAATTGGAAAATGATTGACTTCTGCACAGTCTAAATACCTATGAAAGCATCAAGTGAGGAAATCACAATGAAAATTAAAGCTCTATACTAATTTACTGTCATTACTTGTCTGGAGAGTGGCTAATTAGCCCTGAAACAGGAGGGAGGCAAAGCATCTGTCTCTTGAATGAACTCACAGAAGGAAAAGCTGAGCTTCAGAAAACCTACAGCCAGAGCTAACAGTAGCATTAGTGCTGTAACATCATGGCTCACAACTGCATTAGTACTATGACATCATAGCTAACAACTGCATCAATGCTGTGATATCAAAGCTAATAACTGCATCCGTGCTATAACATCATAGCTAACAGCTGAATCAGTGCTGTGACATCATAGCTAATAACTACATCAGTGCTGTGATATCACAGCTAACAACTGCATCAGTGCTGTGACATCAGAGCCAACAGCTGCATCATTGCTGTGACATCAGAGCCAATAGCTGTATCATTGCTGTGACATCATAGCTAACAACTGCATCAGTGCTGTGATAGCATAACTAACAACTGCATCAGTGCTGTGACATCATAGCTAACAACTGCATCAGTGCTGTGACATCATAGCTAACAACTGCATTAGTGCTGTGGCATCATAGCTAACAACTGCCTCTGTGCTATGATATCATAGCTAACAACTGCATTAGTACAGTGATAATAGCTAACAGCTGCATCAGTCCTATGATATCAGAGCTAACAGCTGCATCAGTGTTGTGATATCAGAGCTAACAGCTGCATCAGTGCTGTGACATCATAGCTAACAGCTAAAACAGTACCATGACATAAGAGCTAATAGCTGCATCAGTTCTATATCAGAGCTAACAGCTGCATCAGTGTTGTGACATCAGAGCTAACAGCTGTAACAGTACTGTGACATCAGAGCTAACAGCTGCATCAGTGCTGTGACATCAGAGCTAACAGCTGTAACAGGACTGTGACATCAGAGCTAACAGCTGCATTAGTGCTGTGACATCAGAGCTAACAGCTGTAACAGTACTCTGACATGAGAGCTAACAGCTGTAATAGGACTGTGACATCAAAGCTAACAATTGCATCAGTGCTGTGACATCAGAGCTAACAGCTACATCAGTGCTGTGACATCAGAGCTAACAGCTATAACAGAACTGTGACATCAGAGCTAACAACTGCATCAGTGCTGTGATATCAGAACTAATGCATCAGTTCTATATCAGAGTTAACAGCTGCATTGGTGCTGTAACATCAGAGCTAACACCTGAATCTGTGCTGTGATGCTGGTTGCATCATATTAATTTTATTTGTAAACTGCAAGAAGAACATCCTGATATTTAGAACAGTGTAAAGGCCTGCATCTGTCTTACAGAGAAGAAACTATGTCTTCACTTTACCTGAATGCTGTACTGCTTTAATCAGAATAATGGCTTACTGTTGTTTTGTTTGCTTAGGAATGGCTGCTGTGCTAAAGTACAAAAAGATGTAACATACAATTAAGTGTTACCAAATTGCAGGTATTTAGAATTCCTGAAAAAATTTAATTAAAATTGGGAAAGTAAGTGTAACAAACCTAATTGTGTAAAGGCATGTGTCAATCTAACACCAGAACACAGGCAAGATAAGGAAGTTTGTTCTTTTCTTTAAAATGCATATAAATATTTTAAAATATAATAAATAAAATAAATAAATAAAATATAGTTTAAAATATTTATAGGATAGCAGATTTTTCCTCTCTGGGCTGTAGCTTCTTCCTTGGACTCATTAATTGATAAGTTACTTAATTCTATTTAATAATTAGATCCTTTTAAAAGAGGTTAATGGGTGCTATCATTTCTGTGATTTATTAGACGAACCCCTTTAAATTACCTTAAGAAACATATAACTCAGTGGTTCTCAACCTGTGGGTCTAGACCTCCACCAGAATCACAGATCAGATATTTACACCATGATTCATAAGAGTAGCAAAATTACAGTTATTAAGTAGCAAGGAAAATAATTTTATGGTTGGGAAATGTGAGGAACTGTATTAAAGAGTCACAGCATTAGGAAAGTTGAGAACCACTAATTTAAGTTATACCGCAGTAGAATCTTCAAGGAGTTGATTTTCCTACTCTGGGTTATATTTACTATTTCATATCTGAGGAGGTTTCTATGTCGTTTTATTTCGTTTTAACAATATACCCTTCATTACACAAGTGCACATTTCATTCTTTCTCACAGCATTGATCATGAATTAAAACTCCAACACATCTTTGACCAACCCGCAACACCTTTGTGAGGTTACATTCTAGAACAGGCGCTGTGCAGTAAGAGAAAGAAATCTCCACAGCTCTGCCACACTTAGGTTCAGGTGTGGCAAAGGCCGAGCCCTTCTCCTGGGGAGGCCTGATGGCTCTGGCCAATTAACCTTAGAGCACCTGGTAAGAATAATCTTGTGTCTGGTGTAAAAGCAGCTGAGGGAGACTGGCAAGCCTCCACAAATGACAAGGATCTTCATCCTTCACCTCACAGTGTGCAAAGGCTTTACCATTTCAAGAATATCTGTTATGAAGAGATGTCGTTCTGCTTCTGATCAGAGATCCTTGGAGTGTTGTAGTGCTGCTTTAAAAGGTCAGGCCTCACTTAGGGTAGTGAACCCTCTCTAACCTACAGTGTCTGGGCTCCAGCTTCTTCCATGGACACAGTGATTGCAAAATGTCAAGTGCTCTAAGCGCCTATAGTTCATATGATCCGTGTGCACAGAGTGATGTGTGCAGATTGAAGTGGGTGTTCAACTGTAAGATGTGTCTTCTAATCGCTGCTGAAAACTCAAGTTTCTGGTACCACCTTTAGAACAATGCTTTGGGAGTTCCTGAATTCAGTACTGTTATGCCTAAGTACATTTGTCAGGTGGAATTTCGGGGGTATGTATAAACTGTTCATTCTGAGCAATGCATTTATATCTGTTTTGGAAAATACCAAGAAACCTACAGATATTACATTGGACCAGCTGAATCCATTTTATGGTTTCTTTTTTTAATTCAAAAGCATCACAAAGCAAGTAATTTTTTTAAAAATTTGAGTTTAGTTACAAACTAGTTGTTTCTTATTTTTTTTTCCAGTCCCTTTTTGCTTTCTTTTACGACCACATGAAACTTGAGAAGCCACCTAAAGCTATATCACTTAGTGGAGCTGGGCAGTTCCCAGGTGTCCAACGAGAAGGCCTGGTTTAGGCTGCGATGGCCACTGTCATTCCTGGTGATTTGTCAGAAGTAAGAGATACCCAGAAAGCCCCTTCAGGGAAACGTAAGCGTGGTGAAAGCAAACCAAGAAAAAACTTTCCTTGCCAACTGTGTGACAAGGCCTTTAACAGTGTTGAGAAATTAAAGGTTCACTCCTTCTCTCACACGGGAGAGAGGCCCTACAAGTGCACACACCAAGACTGCACCAAGGCCTTTGTTTCTAAGTACAAATTACAAAGGTACTACACTCTATTTGTCTTTCAGATTATTCTTTCTCTTGTGTTGGCCCTCTGAAGCCATTGTAAGTGTGTGTGTATCTGAATACACATTTCTCAGCTGATTTGCAGAGAGGAAATGTTAAGTAGATTAGATATTGGCTAGCTTGCAGTATTTTAAATCACATACATTTGTGTTAGTGTCTTTGAATTTTTTTAAGTAAAATGCTTAACTCGAGTAGAATTTCCATTTATAGAGCGAAGTTTCTACATGAAAAGGGTGTGGACAGTTCATGAGAATGCTCAGGCTTGCTTGCTTACTTTCGTAATGAGCTAACAACCAGTCAACACTGAAGTGGCAATTAGATGGCTCAAGTTTTGCAGTGTGTTAACTATCCTGTGGTGTGTGTTAGTTAGGTAGATCCTTTACTGAGAGAGCTCTGTCTTAGCATTAGTAGATTATCTGCCCGCTTTAAAAGTGAATACATACCTCTGCTAAGATAATCACTCACAGAATATATCTATGTTTAAAGGCACATGGCTACTCACTCTCCTGAGAAAACCCACAAGTGTAATTATTGTGAGAAAATGTTTCACCGGAAAGACCATCTGAAGAACCACCTCCATACACACGACCCCAACAAAGAGACCTTTAAATGCGAAGAGTGTGGCAAGAGCTACAATACCAAGCTTGGCTTTAAGCGACACTTGGCCTTGCACGCTGCCACCAGTGGTGACCTCACCTGCAAGGTGTGTTTGCAGACTTTTGAGAGCACAGGTGTGCTCCTGGAGCACCTGAAATCTCACGCAGGCAAGTCATCTGGGGGTGTGAAAGAGAAAAAGCACCAGTGTGAGCACTGCGAACGCAGGTTCTACACCCGGAAGGATGTCCGGAGACACATGGTGGTGCACACGGGAAGAAAGGACTTCCTCTGCCAGTACTGTGCACAGAGATTTGGACGAAAGGATCACCTCACTCGACACATGAAGAAGAGTCACAATCAGGAGCTTCTAAAGGTCAAAACTGAACCAGTAGATTTCCTGGACCCATTTACCTGCAACATGTCTGTGCCTATAAAAGATGAACTCCTGCCGGTCATGTCCTTACCTTCCAGTGAACTCTTGTCAAAGCCATTCACAAACACTTTGCAGTTAAACCTCTATAACACTCCATTTCAGTCCATGCAGAGCTCTGGGTCTGCTCACCAAATGATAACAACGTTACCTTTGGGAATGACATGCCCCATAGACATGGACGCTGTTCACCCCTCTCATCATCTTGCTTTCAAATGTCCATTCAGTTCTACCTCATACGCCATCTCTATTCCTGAAAAAGAACAGCCACTAAAGGGGGAGATCGAGAGTTACCTGATGGAGCTACAAGGTGGGGCACCATCTTCATCCCAGGATTCTCAAGCATCGTCATCTAAGATAGGCTTAGATGCTCAGAGTGGGTCCCCAGATGATAGTGCTGGGGACCTCTCCCTGTCAAAGAGCGCTCTCTCTATCAGTGACCCCCTCAACACACCAGCATTGGATTTCTCTCAGTTGTTCAATTTCATACCATTAAATGGTCCCCCTTATAATCCGCTTTCAGTGGGAAGCCTTGGGATGAGCTATTCCCAGGATGAAGCGCATCCTTCTGTTTCTCAGCTGCCCACACAAGCACAGGACCTTCAGGATCCTGCCAGCACGGTGGGTCTTGGTCCTCTGCACTCGCTGTCAGCAGCTCTCAGCGGCAGCCTGAGCTCAAGCACTACCCTGCCCCGTTTCCACCAGGCCTTCCAGTAGAGGCTGGGCCTAGGGATTTACCCGAGGTGGAGCACCTAGGGAGGTGCTTGTGTAGCCCCACCTGCGATGACCATTTATATTCTAGTGCCTACTTCAACACAATACAAAAACTTCTGCTTTTGTATAATATCAGGTTTTATGAAGCCAGTAAATAATAGGAACTAGCCTCTTTGATAAGCTTTGAAATCGTTCGTGTTTAACTACATTTGCTATTTCTCCTGATTTCCTGCCAGTTGTCTTAGTCTCAGAGTTTTATTTCATATAGGAGCACCATTATTATCACTAAATTTTACAAGTCCTATGTTCAAATTACTGTTAGACCTTAAATTTTTCATTTTTGTCTAATAGCAATGGGCATTGGACTTTTTTTTTTTTTGCAAATATGCAGTACAATGTAAATCTTATGAAATGTGTGTGAAGTGTTTCACATTTTTTTTACTAGCCACTAAATGGATTCATAATCAAGTGTGTTTTAAATGAGTTAAGAATCCAGTTTGAGGAGAGTATAGTGGTTTCTTAAATATACCATCATTTCAGATCAATATATTTTGAAGACTGCTATTGTCTGGGCTAAAATATTATAAGAAGTTTCAGTATCTATCTAAAAGAAACCTAGAGAGGCCGCAGAGTGTCTGTGTTAGCACTAGCCCTCAACTAGTTTGCTGCATTTCAACATTAGCAGTGTGTGGCCTCAGAGTCGTCAGGATCAGTGTAGAAATGCTTTATTGTATGCCCTTCACCTTTCATACCCCAGGATGGCTTCAGTATACCAGCGTTTTTACTTTGCATATTGGTCCACAGTCAGTCCAGAGTCTTAGAGCCATTGTGGGACAATAGACAGTAAATATGTGAAACCCAGACTGGCTGGGATATCTCAATCGTCGGGGTGATAGACTCCTCAACAGGAAGATGGATGTAAAACATACAGCCAAACCCCAGAACGTGTCTAGAGAATTTCCACTGTGGCCAGAGCTGAAAACTGGACTCCTTGGGTGCAGAGTAAAGTCTGTTGCAACTCTTCTAAGACAGCAGTCTTGCCCTGGTACGCTCTTGCTCAGTGCATATCCATCTTTCCCTGCTGTGTTTGGATGGACAACTTAAGAATTAGACACATCAGAAAGCAACTTGAGGAGTTCCGCAGTTTTACACAACCAGAAGTTGTAAGACCCCACTTTTACACATCTCTGGGAAACAGGAGGAACATTAGAAATAAGTTGAAGTTATAGAGGAAACAGGAAATAAAGCAAACACCAAATGAATAAGAGTGGGCCAAGGATGCGGCGCTCACTGAGCAAGGTAGCGGGGGCTTCCTCTTGTCAGACAGCCAGCAGCAATGTGATCAGTAGTTCCGTGTATATTTTTCTAAGGGTTACTTGTGGCATCAACCTACAAGACTTACCTATTAAGCACTTGTTAACACCTTATTTTTGGACCCCTTCTGTTGGGGCAGGGGTAAGGGGAGATTTATAGAAGAGTATGTATCTCTTTAAAAAAAAAAAAGAAGAAGAAGAAGAAATAATTTTTTAATTTCTGAGCACTCGTTAGCCCTGTTTGGGGAAGCGCCTTCCCTTCGGTAAGGGCCAGTTATCACTGCATATTGCATTGTTTACCCATCATCCTAAGCGTAATTACAGATTACTGACTATAATGCATTATTTACAATGCCTGGGAGTAGTCTAAATTGAGGAGGTGTGAACTGTCATGTGAATGGGGCTTTCACTCACTCTGTCATACACACGCCTAGTGCACTTCATAGAATCAGAGTTGCTCTCCAGAGGGCTCACGCTCTTGGTTCTAACCCTAGAGCAGTAGTGTTTAGACTTATGTATTTAAATTTTATTGTGAAAAATACATTTTATTAAAAGTGTTCCAAAGGCATTAAAATTATATATGTTAATAAGGAAATACATGTTTAACTCTCCAAGCTGCTCCTGAGCTGTGAGTGGGAGCACACTCACTCTGATCGTGGGCTCTTAGCGCTGCTTTGTGACTGCTTCCTTAGTTTCTATGAAACAGATCACTTCCCTAATGTTCTAGTTGGATGGTTAGTGTTCAACATTGCTTTAATCACCACTTAAAAAGGAGGGGACATTTGGTGACAGAGCACAAGTAAATAAAAAACAAAAAAACTATTTTTTATGTAGAGTTCACAAGCACCACATATGAAAGCACTAGTTTATTCTATCTAAAATTTGCTTAAGAAGTTACATTAAGGACCTGAGACGTTGGCCTTCATAGGCTGTATGTATTTCACTGCTAATTGAAAAAAGGGAGTACCAGGATATATGAAATAACGCATTTTGAAATGGGAATGGCGCCATATATATGTATGTATATATATATATATATAATAATAATTATATTTTTATCCTAACTCTTGCCCTGCATCGAACTCTAGTATACATCTTCCAGGGTACCAGTGTTAAAATGTAGTCTTAATTTTCTTTGTATGTACACCTCCTTGCCTGTTGCTGCCCCCACAGACTTGAATAACACTTCAAAGTAAGAGGGAAATAAGCAAATTTGTTTTTGTTTTTGTTTTTTGACTGCAGTGGTCACTAAACCCTTTTTTGATAGATTGTCTGTAAGATCAGGCAGCTTTTTTAATTGCACAATGTTTTAACAAGGACGTAACACAGAATTGGCTACCCCTCCCCTCCCCATAGAAAATACTGTCACTTGTTTTATTTGAAGTAGGACTGCTTAGCAATAGGTCTTGCCAATGCCCTTTTCATTCTCCATGGACCTTGGAATTTCTGATAGTGCCTTAGCATGGCTGAACGAAAAGGGATTAACATTGACTAAAACAGTTTAGCATGGAGTTTGGACCTCAGCCGAGATGCTGAGCCCCATTCAGTTTGACTTCCGCACGTGCGTGCAAACGACGTGTAGCTGCAGGAGCATGAGCGTGGAAAGGCCTGGCACTGTAAGCAGTGTAATCCATTGATAGTTACCAATACTGCCTTTGTAGTTATTGTCTCTTAAGCGTTCAATTAAAATCCTATTACTTGTTCAGTTTTCTACAATTTAAGTTACCTTGGCGGATCATGCGCCAGCCTATATGCAGCTTTTTTTAAATTTCAATCAGCATTTCTTTCAAACTGTGTGATTTTTTTTGTTTTTTTTTGTTTTTGTTTTTGTTTTGCCTATTTGTTGCTTGTTGCTTTAGTTTTCTAGTCATTTGTGGAATATAGTGATATATTGTGTTAATTTGGACAGTGACGGTTTTTTGAAACCATATACTGACTGAAACATGAGCCAGAGCTGATTGCTTTATTAAGCTAATAATGAATGTTATAGAGTACATATTTCAGGATCATTCAGTACACATATAGGCCAATTTAAAAAAAATAGAGCTTGGTCAACCTCTATACTTCACATACTACAAGATATAGCACTTTCAAAATGAACCTAAATTTCTACAGAAACTTTCCTCTATGTTATGCCTTTTATTTTTAAGACTTATATTCATTTCAAGTGCCATTAGATGATATATATGTAGGCCTTTGATATATAATGCTTGTGTACAAAAAAATGGTAGATGATATTTTAAACAGGTACATTTTTACAGTGTTTTCTTATCGATTTGCTATATTGCACAGAATCAGTGTGTGTCTTTTCATAAGGTTTTACAATGGTTTATTTTTTTACAAGGTTTACGTATCTCAAAGCACACTGTCTTCCCAGTCCATATGTAAGTTAAAAGATACCAGTTCACCCAAGTTGCTTCTAGCCTACTGAGATCCATGTGACATTGAAGGAGATCTTTTCAATGTTGAGTATTCGCCCTTAATGAAGGCAGACTGTTTTTTTCTGTCAAATGAGTTCCTTAGTGAGTTTGTCTTTTTATTCATGCTGTCAGCAGCCAGGTCTACAACACAACAGAGCTCAATTGTGTGGGCCTATATAAATACCTAAATTGTGTGGTACTCACAGAGCACTCCTTTGAGATTATGCAAGATAATGCCTTCGTAGCAGACACAGATCACCAATAAGCCTTTCTACAATGTTAGCAGCCCCTGGGGATGGAAGGCAGTGTCTTTTGATGAGCTGTTGATCTCTAAAGATGACACAGAATTGTTCCTGATGTATAAGATACTTCATCACCTAAGCTTCAGTGGTGCAGATGAACCAGAATGAATGTCTGTCTTCTCAGAAGCCCTCCTTCAACATATGGGATCATGCTGCTACTGTCACTTGGGATACAACTCTTCATGGTGCTACAAACTTCTGTCTCATTCAGTTGTATTTTTTTATCCATAGGAAAAGGACTATAGAGGTGTAAAGGTGTACAATATATTTTTATACTGTGACTTTAAATTGTCATTAACAAACTTTTACACCACCACAATGTATTCATGTGCGCTTGCAAAAGGAGATCTTGGATGTGCAAATGTTACCAGAACAAACCCAGCTTTTGTCTACAAAGTGACTGTAACTCAGAATGGAAAGTGGTCTTGACATAGGGTGTGGAGTGAAGAACATGCTGTAAGTTACTAACAGCCCTTTGAATTTAACAAAAACTGGGAGTCCATTAGAGAAATGGATTGCATCATGCCTGAACATAAGCTGACTGCTGAATTTTATTTTATTTTTTTTAGCTAATGAAAAAGTGTTTGGACTAGTACTCTAAAAATGTTCTAATGGTAAAGTTTTGAGTCAAATAGAAATGAAAAAACTCTGCATTCCAGACTGAATTTTGTATATTTTTATTGCATTTTAAATTGCTATTCTGTGATATTGGGAAATCAAGTGGCTTATCATGTATATCATGTCCTTAAAATGTATTCACAAACTGCTGTTGTATTTGTATAAAATATAGACAAAGATTGTCTGTGTGTGTGACTTCTGTACAGCAGCTTACGTCATGAAACTTCAGTGACACTGTGTCTTAGAAACCTACATCCAAAGAAGGAGGCTGCTTATTGTCCAGACACCCACCTGTCCATGCTCACTTGCTGCTACTTATCAGCACAGCTTATGGCCTGCAGTGGAATTTGCTGTAAGGGAAAAGATTTATGAATTCTACAGAATATTGGAAAAGAAGTACAGAGTAACTTTAGATACTAGAGATCCACCCCAAATCTTCATAGATGATATTGTACTGTAACATTTTTCTTCTACTGTTTTAAATAGTATTAATTCCTTGAGAATTTACACACAGACACACAGAGACAGACAGAAAGAGAGAGAGAATCAATCATATTTCCCCTTAACTTCTCTCGGAACCATTCTTTACTCTCTCCCGAATATATGTCCTTTTGTTTTTGGGTTTTTTTTTAAAAAACCATGGAGTCTGCTTTGTGCAGTCCATAAAACTCATGGATGGAGGATCATCCACCCACAGCTACTATCTTTTTTCACTCACTGATAAAAGGCTGGAACTGCAGACTCTAAAAAGTTATTTGTTTTATATGAAATAAAACAATTCCGGGACATTTGGGAGAGGGTGAAGAGATTACTCAGCAGCAAGGAGTCTTGCAGAAGACCAAGCTCCATTTCCAGCATACGTGATGGCTCACAACTGTTTGTAACTCCAGTTCCAGAGGATCCAGCGCCCTCTTTGAACCTCCACATGCACCAAACACACATAGCTACTTCTCTGTGTACTTTGATCGGGTAAAGGAAATAGGGGTTCCAGTATTTATAATTTTGCCTTTCATTTAATCTCAGCAAGTATGGAAGTTTCCCACATTAATCCTTAGAATTAACACGATATATTCTTATATCAATCTGATCATGTGAGGCACTTCAAGGGAAAATGTGGCTTTTTTTCCCCTTGATTTTTTTTTTCCCAGAGTATTCTCAAAGGCAGAATACTCTGAAAGGGGACAGCTAAGATGAATTTGTTTAAGGCATGATCTCCGCTGTGAAAACTTCATTAGATGTGTAGTTTTCTTCTTGCATCTCAGACTCAGTGGTGCCAAATCTTTGGAACTAAATGACAAACTCCTAACCACAGCTCATCACTAAGAAGAGCAAAGGCCAATCCAGCTGTGTAGCCAGAGCTGCCAGGGTTTCTTACTAACATTTTCCCACCTGTGCCTGAAGGGCAAGGGCACTCACTGCTTAGCTACATCCTGGAACTCCAAAGAAATCAGTTTCATCAAAAGGAGAAATGCATTCCTTGGTGAAGTATCCAAGGCAGGTAGCAGAGTCTTTCCTGGAATCAAAATCCAAATGTTGATTTGAGCCACTCTGAAGGATCATTTTTCCTAGAGCCAAAGTGATTAAGAATTTGAAATTTTGGCCTAAAGCAAAAACATCAAAATATCTTCATTACAACTCTATTGTCCTCCATAGAGAAATCACATGGTCACTCGACAGTCTATTTGACAAGGCTTGGTAGTCTCTGGTCAACCAATCTAGATGTCACATTGACCATATATACATAGTTAGTATTTGAATTACTAGATTTGGAGTGAAGTTACTCTTCATTATTTCAGTAGTTCTCTTGTGAGGTCTCACAGCGAATGCTGCCCCTGGACAGCGATCAGCCTCCATCAAGAATATGAGCTCCTCCCTGGCTCTCCCTCCTCACCTACCCTATAAATTAGTACTTGCCAGCCCCTAAATGGAGCCAGTGCTTTAACCACACGCCGATTTGTTTTTCTGTAGAACCCTATTACAGCTGGCTTTAACTCAGTTTTTAGAGGGTACCTTAATGAAGTAAGTGCCACTGCTTTGCTCTAATATCCTGTGGCAAAATACACCAATCCCCCAGGTTCTGTCTGCTTCAGAAAACACATAAAGCACAGTGTTTTGTGCAGTTTGTGTGCACAAAGGAATTCTCAGAATTCCCTTTTGTACTGGTCATAGGCTGCCTTTACTGCAGGTGAAAATAATTTTCTCTTAATAAGAAAAATAATATAATGAAATTCTGTCCCTGGACAGCATCAGGTGTGCTCTATCACTTGTTTTCCTCAGTGCTTGGGAATAAACACCAATGTGTATTATAAATATGTAAGTGAAAATGTCTGTGAATCAAATGGTTTTTTGAAACCTAATGATTCATTCATTACAATGCTGTGGTCAAATGGGCTGAGGAGACAGCAGAGTGAAAGTACTGGATAAGCTTGAGGTCATGAGTTCAAGTCCCAGCACCAGAAGGGGAGAGGGGAAGGAAGGGAGGGAGAGAGAGGGACAGGGAGGGGGGAAGGGAGAGGGAGAGAACGAACTGCATGTATCTGTAACCCAACAATGGTAGGTGGGAACAAGCAGATTCTGAGCTCTCTGGCCAGTCAGTCAGCACAGCTGAAATGAGATTTGACTTCAGCCAGAGACCCTGTCTCGAGAGTCTCAAGAGTATAAGGCAGACAGTGATAGAGCACACCTGACGTTTGTCCCTGGCCTCTGAGTGAGTGAGCATGGGCCTGCACAGTCAACATACACACACCTCACATACAACATAAAAATGAACATTACAGTCAAGACCCCAGGCTTTGGCGAGGATGAGAAAGACGCAAAGCTGTTTTCGTTTATAATATTAAAATTTCCAAATGATTCTACCTTTGATCTGTTTATTCTTACAGAACTTTAATCTTCCTTGGAGATCCTTTCAAAATCTAGCCTGTGCTGTCAATCATCTTACACGTTAGCAAACTGCTGTTTCTAAAATAAATTTTCTCTAATGATGGCATTCCTACGCAGGTTCCTGTAATCTGCTTTTTATGTTCTGGGAATGCTCACTGTCTGACAGGTTAAACTCTTGGCTATGGTGCCCTGCGGAAAAATTGTAAGACACAGCAGCCTTCCTACACCAGAATGAGCCCATGGTTGTAACAAACACAAACTATATGCATTTCATGGTGGCTTTAACACAACCCTAAGTACCTTTTGCAAGGGTAAAGTACTACTTAGTACTAAAGTAAATTTTCTGCCGTAAACCCTTCCATGGAGCATGATCATGTGTCTTCCTAAATGCTAGCTAGAGTTTCAAGTTAGTGATTTAAATAAGTCCAGAATTTTTCTTTCATTCTTAGCAATATCTGCCCATTTCTTCTCTTGCTGTCCCTGCATATTTACTGTCATTTCATGGAGTAACTCCCTGGTATTATAATAGACCCTGAGTTTTTCCAACACTTTGTCTTCAGATTGCCTGTTCTCCATCCCTGGGATGCATTCATTCCTTCCTCCTACCCTGGAATTACACATGCTAAAACTTGACTCATCTGCCATCCAAATGATTCTTCTGTAAAGATGCTTCTGGTCTCACCTACTGAACAATGATTTCCCTCCAGACATTACCTATTATCTAATCTTCAGATACTGTACAGCCCAAGCACTTGTCTACACCTATAACAGGTATAGAAGAGAGTGAAGACTCCCAACATAAAGGGCCAGTAAATATCTTCAAGAAAATAACAGAAGAAAACTTCCCTAACTTAAAGAAAGAGATGCCCATGAACATACAAGAAACCTACAGAACTCCAAATAGATTGGATCAGAAAAGAAATTTCTTTTGTCACATAATAATCAAAACACCAAATGCACTAAACAAAGAAAGAATATTAAAAGCAGTAAGAAAAAATGGTCAAGTAACATATAAAGGCAGGCCTATCAGAATTACACCAGACTTCTCACCCAGAGACTATGAAAGCTAAAAGATCCTGGAGGGATGTCACACAGACTCTAAGATAACATAAATGTCAGCCCAGGCTACTATACCCAGCAAAACTCTCAATTACCATAGATGGAGAAAACAAGATATTCAATGACAAAACCAAAATTACACAATATCTTTCCATAAACCCACCTCTACAAAGGATAATGGGTGGAAAATACCAACACAAGGAAGGAAACTACACCCTAGAAAAAGCAATAAAGTAATATTTGAACAAACCCAAAAGAAGATAGCCATGCAAGCATAATCCCACCTCTAACAACAAAAATAACAGGAAGTAACAATCACTTCTCCTTAACATCTCTTAATATGAAAATTAATATTACCAACATATCCTAATCAATTGAAATTCAAATGTTGGTCTTGCTGTGTACCACATAATGGTCTTGAAGTCATGCTTCTCCTATCTCAGCCTCCCTATTAGTTGATTTGATGTTTTTACACTGTACTATGGTTTTCAGAACACTTTACATATTTCAAAATTATTTATACAGCCAAAGAAATCGAAGACAATTAATTTGGGAGGCGGCTTGTAAGAGAACAACAAAGAGTGAGACTGAATGTTTTGCTTGATATTTATAATTATTGTATCAACTTTGGAGAAGACCCTATAAGTTACTCTTTTTTTTTAGATGAATACTTTTCAAAATCATCATAGCCAATGAACCAGAATCTTACCCTCACCTAATGTCTGCGCCACCTTCCAAGCACCCTCCATTGTTCATTGAAATAGTTGATGAATGACTTCATGGATAGACTATCTTAATACACACAACATTTCTTAAATGTAACTTGTTCCCTGTGGGCTGAGAATGATAACAATCACTCAACCAAATTGCTTTGACCATAGCAGGAAATCTCTATCCAAAAAATTGTGCCTACAATTCATTCCTTGGTGCAACAGAACTGTCAACTCTGGATAAACATCACCTCAGGATAGCAAAAACTAAGAACTTCTTGACAGAGGAATCTCTAGTGGCCAAGAACACTTAAAGAAATGTTCAACATCCTTAGTCATTGTGGAAATGCAAATCAAAATGACTCAGAGATTCCATTTTACACCAATCAGAATGTCTGAGATCAAAAAACAAGTGACAAAAAAAAGTGTGGAGCAAGGGCAGCACTCCTCCTTTGCTAGTGGAGTACAGTAACTTTGAGATCAAGTTGGCAGATTCTCAGAAAATTGGGAATAGTTCTTCCTAATGACCTAACTGTACTACTCCTGAGCATAAACCCAACAGATGTTCCACCATACCACAAGGACTTGCTCACTATGTTCATAAATGCTCTGTTTGTAATAGCCAGAAACTGGAAACAACCTAGAAGTTCCTCACCTGAAGAATGGATAAAGAAAATGGATTAGAATTACACAATGGATTACTCAGTATTACTAAGCTATTAAGAACAATGACATCATGAAATTTCCAGGCAAATGGTTGGAACTAGAAAAGATCATCTTGAGTGAGTTAATTCAGACCCAGAAACAGAAACATAGTATGTATTCCCTTATACAAGGAGAGCTTAAGGGTGGATTCTTGAATCTCACTGAAAAGGGGAAATAGATTAGACATGAGGGGTGGGTTGGAGGGAGTGAAGGTACTGGTGTAGGGGAGGGGTGGGAGTGGGAACAGGAGGGAACCAGTTAGGGGAGGATGGGGAAAGAGAGTACTCAAAGAGACAACTGCAATGGGGGGGGGGGGGAGAGGCATCTCTGGGACAAGCTAGAAACCTAGGACAGTGGCAACTCCTGTGAATCTTTGAGGGAGATCTTAGCTAAGACTCCTACCAACAGAGGAGTGGAACCTGAAATGGCCATCGCCTGTAACCAGGCAAGCCTTCCAGTGGAGAAATGAGGACACCAAGCCTGCCACAAAACCTTATTCCTGCCTACAAGAAGTGCAGGGGTAAAAGATGGAGCAGAAATTGGAAGAATGCCCAACCCATGACTAGTCCAGCTTGGGACCCATGACATGAGAGGGAGTCCAGCCCTGACACTATTAGTGATATTCTGATATACTTGCAGACAGGAGCCTAATATAACTGTCATCCGAGAGGCTTCACCTACTGATGGACCCACAGCGAAATATTAGGTGGAGCTTAGAGAATCCTGCAAAAGAAGGAGAGGAAGGATTGAAGAAGTCAGAGGTTGTTAAGGACACTACAAGAAAACCTACAGAATCAACTAACCTGAGCCCAGAGGTGGTCATAGAAACTGAACAGCCAATTAGCATACATGGAATGGACCTAGGCCCTCTGCACATGTGTTCCATTTGTGCAGCTGGGTCCTCATGTGGGACTCCTAACAGGTGCAGCAGGGGCTGTCCCTGACTAGCTTTGGATCCCTCTCTCCTACCTTGGATGTCTTATCTAGCATCAGTAGAAGATGAGCCTACACGGCCAACCAATAGACTGAGCATAGGGTCCCCAATGGAGCAGCTAGAGAAAGGACCCAAGGACCTGAAGAGTTTTGCAGCCCCACAGGAAGAACAATAAGATGTACCAGCCTATACCCCCAGAGCTCCCAGGGACTAAACCACCAACCAAAAAGTACACATGGAGGGACCCATGGCTCCAGCTACATATGTAGCAGAGGATGGCCTTTTCAGACGTCAATGAGAGGAGAGATCCTATGAAGGGGAATGCCAGGTCAGGAAAGTGGGGAGAGGGGGCTGGTAAGCAGGAGGAGGGGGATTGAAATAGGGGGTTTTCAGAGGGGTAACAAGGAAAGGGGATACCATTTGAAATGTAAATAAAGCAAATATCTAATTTAAAAAAAAAGATGAGCCTAATCTTACTGCAACTTGATATGCCAAAGCTGATTGATGTCCAGGGGAAGCCTCCTGATTTCTGAGGAGAAACAGAAAATGAGTTGAAGGTGGGGAAGAGAGGAGAGATGAATGGAATGGGAAGATAGGAGATAGGGGAAACTGTGATTTGGATGTAAATAAGTCATATTTAAAAACAAAATACTCAACAAACATAATTGAATTTGAACATGGAGAAGAGGAAAGATAGATTGTCCACATGTTCTGCATCATAGTAGATTCCTTGCCTATAAAGCACCCATAAAAAAAAATAAAAAAGCAATAACCATATAAATAAATAAATAAATACCTGTACTCCACTAAATGAGAAAATCTAAAAGAAATGGATACATTTCTCAGTACATAACACTTACCACAGTCAAATCAAGATCAGATAAACAATTTAAACAGACTTACAGCCCCTAATAAAATAGAAGCAGTAATTAAAAGTCTCCCAAACAAAAAGGAGGGGCAGACAGTTTTAGCACAGATTTCTATGACTTTAAAACAAGAGTTAATGCCAATACTCCTCAAATTATTCACAAAATAGAAACAGAAAGATGTTTCCCAATTCACTTTATGAAGCCACAGTTACCCTGATAACTAACTATAAATACCCAATGAAGTGAAAGAATTTAGATGAATTTCCCTTGTGGATTCTCCCTCTCCCTCTACCTTGGACCCCCTCTCTCCCCAGGGTTTTTCTGTAGCCCCTGGCTGTCTTGGAACTCAATTTGTAGACTAGTTTGGGCTTGAACTCAAGAGATCTGCCTGCCTCTGCCTCTGCCTCTGCCTCTGCCTCTGCCTCTGCCTCTGCCTCTGCCTCTGCCTCTGCCTCTGCCTCTGCCTCTGCCTCTGCCTCTGCCTCTGCCTCTGCCTTCTAAATGCTTGGATTAAAGCTGTGTACCACCAAGCCCCTCAATAAAATACTTGCAAACAGAATCCATGAACACATCAAAAAGCATATCCATATATATCCATACATAGTCAAGTAGGCTTCATCCCAGAAATTCAGGGATAGTTCAATATACAAAAATCAGCTAATATAATCTACCATATAAAAAACTGAAAAAACACATTATATGCAGAAAAGGTCTTTAACAAAATCCAATACCTCTTCATGATAGAAGTCCTGGAAAGATTAGGGATACATAGGATATACCCAAACATATTAAAGACAATTTATAGCAAGCCGATAGCCAATATCAACTTAAATTGAGAGAAACATAATGCAATTTCACAAAATTAAGGAACAAAATAAGGCTGTCCATACCCTCCATATTTATCCAATATAATACTTGAAGACTTAACTAGAGACATAAGGCATCAGAAGGAGATCAATGGAATATGAATATGAGAAGAAGTCAAAGTACAGTTCCTTGTGGATGATATGATGATATACATAAGTGACCCTATAAATTCTACCAGGGAACTCCCACATCTAATAAACAAAAGCAAAGCAGCTTTACTTTATTAAGATTCACTCACAAAAATTGCTACACCTCTTAAATACAAATGACAGACTGAGAAGTCAGAGAGACAAACACCTTTCACATAAAGTGATCAGGAGATAAAAAGATCCCCCGTGCTCATAGATCAGTAAGACTAATATAGTATAATGGCCGTCCTACTAAAAACAACCAAAAGATTCAATACAGTTCTCATCAAAATTCCAACACAGTTCTTCACAATCCTTGAAACACACACACACACATGCCCATGCCCGTGGAGGCAACAAAGAAACAAAAACAAACAAAAAATTAAAGCAATGGATGGTTTAAGCAGCAATCCTGAATAGTAAAAGAACTATTGGAGGCATTGTCATCCCAATTTCTACTTGTACTACTGAGCTATAGTAATAAAAATACCATGGTGTTTGGACAAAAACAGACACTTGATCAATGGAATTGAATTCCTAGATATAAATCCACATACCTATGAATATCTGTTGTTTTTTTAATAAAGAAGCCAGAAATACACACTAGACAACAGGCCGCACCTTCAACAAATGGTGCTGGTCAAATTGGATGGCTGCAAGTAAAAGAATTCAAATAGATCCATACTGCCCTACACAAAAGTCAACTCCAATTGGATCAAAGGCATTAACATAAAACCAAATACACTGACCCTTATAAAAGGAAACACTAAGATCAACAATTAATAAATAGGACCTCAAGAAACAAAAGCTTCTGCATGGCACAGGACAGGATAATTTAGACATAGCGGTAGTCTACGGATGGGAAAAGATTTTTCCAACAACATATCTGGTAGAGAGCTGCCATTCATCATTTTTTGTTTTGTTTTGGGGGGGGCGATTCCTTAGTGAATTAACAAGTGGGTCTATGATTCTTGTATCATTTCTTGGGCTCTTTTCCTTCTTTTTGTCTCTGTTGTCAATTCTGACGTGTTGGGTTTTTCTTACTTTTATCTTATTTTATTATTATCCCTTAGAAGCCTGTTTGCTTTCTAATGACAGAAAGGAAGTGGATCCGGATAGAAGAAGTGGGAAGTGGGAAGGAACTAGGAGGAGCAAGGGTCAGAAAAAACACAATCAAGATATATTTTTTTTAAAGATTTATTTTATGTATATGCATACAGTATAGCTGTCTTCAGACACACCAGAAGAGGGCATCTAATCCCATTATTACAGATGGCTGTGAGCCACCATGTGGTTGCTGGGAATTGAGTTCAGGACCTCTGGAAGAGCAGTCAGTGCTCTTAACCACTGAGCCCTCTATCTCTCCAGCCCCCAAGGTATATTATTATATGAGAAAAATATTTTCAATAGAAGGAACAAAGGAAAAAAAGAAGAGACAGGAGGGGAAGACAGGGATGAGACCTGTGGGAAACGGAGAAGGGAGAGAGAGGAGGGGAGGGATGGGGAGAAAATTGTTTTTTTTTTTTCACATATAGCTTACCATTATTGATGTTTACAGCTCCTTTACACCTAGTCTCTGATTATTAAGCATTTCTCGCTTTCTCATGCTGTATTTTTAGCAAGTCAGCAACTGGTAACCATCCCACTCACCCTTTTGAATTTTGATGGCTCTTTGTCAGTTTTCAGCCAACCCGGCACTTCCAATCCCTATCCCCAGGTCTTGTCATCCTCCGTGACCAATTTTCCTTTTATTTGTAAGCAAAAGCAACAAGCCACTGATGGAGACACTGCCCACAGCACAGCCCCACTTCACTTCACACCTCCTTGCCCCCTACACAGTGCCAGGGCTTCCGAAGCATCCACTTAACACATTGTTAACTCTCAATGTATATATATGGTAGTAGTTTGGCTTGCTAATGTAGTTGCAGTGCTGAGAACTGAAGCCCGAGTCACATCCATGCCAGGCATGCTCTCTTCCTGACCTGACATCCCAGCCTGTGCAATGGTTCACTCTAGTCGTATAATTTTAGGTTCTAGAACACTTCAGATCTTTTAATAATTTCTTTTTCATTATTGAAATTTACAGCTGCTTATTCCATATACACTGTTTTTTAGAACCCGTTTACTAATTCTGCTGACTGTTCCTTCCCGGAGTCAAACTCCACGAGCCGCCTTATTTGTGGCACATGGGTTCCTGTTTCTTGGTATTTCATTATTTGATTGTTTCTCTAAAGCAGTGAGTGGTTCTCAACCTGTGAGTCGAGACCCGAGGAGATCACATCAGTTATTTATATTAGAATTCATACCAGTAGTGAAATCACACTTATGAGGTAGCAACAAAATAATTTTATGGTTGAGGGTCACTATCATAAAGGGTCCCAGCAATAGGAAGGTTGAGAACCACTGCTCTAATGCGTGTAGAGGGTCATGTTTGCTTTAGACTGATACCTCGGGTAGTGGGCTGCTACTCATACAGAAGTTCTTTTAGCCTACCTGTGGCTGCTTGGAGTCTGCCCAACACAGAAGTATGCCAGGAATTCACAAGAAATTTGGTCAGGGTAAATGCAAAGAATTTGTCTGAGAATTTCCCTTTCTGAGATTTTCCTGCTCAAACTATGCCATCCGGTTTTTCATGGAGGTAAGACTAAATCTTATCTCTATTTTAGTTGCCCATGAGATTGTCTGATACTTTTAAAGTGAGTTTTATTCACCTTGGTTCATACTATCTGCATCTGAAAAGGCTATGGAACCATTAGGTCTTAGGAAAGCTTCCCTGATTTTGTGGGTGTAACCTTAGTCTAGCTTAGCCAACAACATGCATAACTAGATAATAATACTAAATAACAATAATAAAATTGTTTTGTTTCTGTTGTCTTCTGTGTAATCCAGCTTGTAGCAAAGATTCTGTGTCACGACTAGGTTTTAGGACTGTGTTTCCTTTTGTGATTATTTTTTTTATCACAGATTTCCATGCATCTGTTTTCTAAAGCACTCTTCCTTGTCTTGCCCAATAAGAGTTCTTGCTGCTTTGCATCTTTGTGGTGTCTAATAGTGTCGAATGTAAGGATTTCCACTATATTGTCTCATTGTGATTTTCCTTGTAGTTCTCTTTTTTAAAGATTTATTTATTTGTTTGTTTGTTATTTATTTTGTTTATTTATTTATTTTATGTACACTGTTGCTGTCTTCAGACACACCAGAAAAGGGCATCAGGTCCCATTACAGATGGTTTTGAGCCACCATGTGGTTGCTGGGAATTGAACTCAGAACCTCTGGAAAAGCAGACAGTGCTCTTAACCGCTGAGCCATCTCTCCAGTTCTCCTTTGTATTCCTAATTACAAATGATGCCCAGGACTGTCTCAGTTATTTGTTTGCCAACTGTAAAAAAAATAATTTAGGGAAAATGTTTCTTCAGATTGCTTTCCCATTTAAAAATATTTTATTAGATTAATTTTTATTGTTGAGTATTAAGAATTCTTTAACATTGCAGGCATGATCAGATAAGTGATCTGCACATATTTTCTCACATCTGTGGCTTGTGTTCTCATTTTGTCAAGTCCACTTACATGTTTCTTATTCTTTCTTGAAGTTCTATTTGAATCTAAAAGGTCATCACTAAACGTAAAGTTATGCAGATTTTTCCTTAAGTTCTCTGTCGAATATATGTAGTATTATATTTTCAATGTAAATTTATGATCCACTTTAAATGAGTTATTTGTTTATATGTATTGTTATTTTTCCCTACATGTATGTCTATGTTCCATATGCATGCCTGATGTCCTCAGAGACCAGAAAAAGCTGTTAGATCCCCTGGTGCCAGAGTTACAGACAGTTGTTAGCTGCCATGTTGGTGCTGGGAATTAAACCTGGATCCTTTGTAAGAGCAGCCAGTGCTTTTAACTGCTGAGCCATCTTTCCAGCCCTAGGATTCATTTTTATGCAGTATTTATAAGACCTATGGTACATGTTAAGAACCTTTTAGACTTTTTTGGTTAGTTGATTGGTTGGTTGGTTGGGTTTTTTTATTTGTTTGTTCATATTTCTTGTTTGTTTTATAAAAGATCTCACTATGTCAACCTTGCTAGCTTGGAAGTCATTATGTAGACCAAGGTAATCCTCAAAGTCGGAGAGGTCTGCGTCTCCTGAGTGCTGGGATTATGTGCATGCACTAGCACCTATTTTTTTTGCAGTTCACAGGATTTGCAGCTGAGTAGCACTGTTCATTACTTCTCTTCCACAGTACTACACACAGCACCTTCTAGCACTATGAAAGCTACCCATTTAGGATGAAGCTTCCCGGTCATTGTCGGGTGAATTTCTCTGTGTTCCTTGTCTCAATACATGTTAGCTTCAGCAATAAGTTTTTACTATCAACAATTCTGTAGGATAACCAAGAGCAGTGACAATCGCCTGTACTGTTTGTGGAGGTCTACAGAACCTCACTGACCAACAACTAGAAAAGAGGTAACCCACACCTAGCACCATGTTTTTGCTTGGTAGCTACAGAACCTAGCAGAGCCATTATGTCCTATGCAGGGCAACTTTATTTAAAATTTTGTTATATATGAATATGGACATATTTAGAAAACTTGTAAGAGTGTTCATGTGGCTTCTTCAAAGGTCTTCAGTGGTAGTTATCCTGTGGTCCTAAGTTAATGAGCAGAAGAACCTCGTGAATGTTAATGTTAGGTACTGTGACCTTGTGTTCTTGCAACATTAAGATAGAACCCAGGGGCTTTGTGTCTAACTAAGCAAGCACTCTACCTCTGAGACACTTTTCCAGCCACCAGATCATATTCTCTTGCTGTGTATGTGTTTGTCAGAGCAAACCTGGGGCCTCATATATGCTAAGCAGCATGTCGTTATACTTGGGAGTTCCAGGAATTCTTTATGTATATCTTGATTGGAGGTGACGGTGTCATTTCTTACTTTCTAGTCTATCTGCCTCCAAATTCTTTTACGAGCATGTCGCCTAAATTACTTGAAGTTAACACTTTGAGTATGATGTTAAATGTGAATAATTTAAGATTACTCTCCAAATGGGTCATTTAAGGTATTTTTGCCTTGTTCTCCAGGTTTACAAGAAAACATCTAGTATCTCACCATGAGGATTGTTTACTGTTTTTTAAAACAACTATCTTTTATTATGTTAGGAAAATAATCTGTTCATATTTTATGATTTTTATTATGCTGTCGAATAATAAAATGTCGAACGTTCCTATTTTAATTAATATGATTGTGTTTCTTCTCATTTAGTGTTCTATTAATATGGTGAATTATATTCATTGATTTTTTTTTTGAGACAGGGTTTCTCTGTGTAACCCTAATTGTCCTAGAACTCACTCTGTAGACCAGACTATATTCATTGACTTTTGAATGATTGACAACACCTTGAATTCCAAGGATAATGCTGTTGTGAGGTGTTGTCCGTTTTTATACACTGCTAGATGTGATTTCTTAGTATTGTGTTAGGGATTTTTATGTCTAGGTTCATAGATTTTTTTCTTTCACTTTCTTTTTTGTAATAATATATGCAAAACATATGTAGATATTCATCTTAGTTAGGGTCACTATTGCTGTGACAAAACACCATGGCCAGAACAACTCGGGGAGGGAAGAGTTTCTATGGCTCACATTTCCACATCACTGCTCATCATTGAAGAAAGTCAGTACAGGAACTCAAAAAGGACAGGAACTTGAAGGCAGGAGCTGATGCAGGGCCATGGAGGGATGCTGCTTACTGACTTGCTCCCCATAGCTTGCTTAGCCGGCTTGTTTCTGCTAGTGAGGATTCTCATTCTAGATATAGATTTTCTTCCCTGCATTGCTATTGCTAAAGTTACCATCTATGAACTGCAAAATGTTTTAACCACTGCCATAGTGTCTCACATAGTATTGCTTCCGGTCAAAGAACTCAGTTCATAGCAAAATAAACTTGATAAGGTCTCTGGGACCTCTGAATGTCTGCAGTTGTCTCCAAAGTGATGTCAAGAGTGTTATACCCAACTCATGCATTATGGCGATGAACAGAGGTCATCTCAGGTACGGTCTGTGCCCCACCCCCAGGCCTATGCAGCGTTGACTACTGATCATCTCGGGCTTGGTTTCTTTCTTTCTTTCTTTCTTTCTTTCTTTCTTTCTTTCCTTCCTTCCTTCCTTCCTTCCTTCCTTCCTTCCTTCCTTCCTTCCTTCCTTCCTTCTTTCTTTCTTTTTTTCCAGGAATGTCAGGCTACAAATCATTATAATGTTCATAGGTCAGAACACTGAAACTCTCCTCTCTGCCACCTACTGACACTCATGTGACACAGCAGTCACACTTGTAATGCCTCTGGGGTAGGCCGTTAAACATTTTAAAAATGGTTTTATTTGTATTTATCCTTTTTTATTATAATTTTTATTTTATATATTCTTTGTTTACATTCCAAATGATTTTCCCTTTCCCGGTCCCCCCCTCCCCATAAGTTCCCTAATCCCTCTTCCCTCCACCCATTCTCTTTTTTTAATTGTTTTTTTATTTGATATATTCTTTGTTTACATTTCAAGTGATTTTCCCTTTCCTGGATCCCCCCCTCCCCGAAAGTTCCATAAGCCCTCTTCTCTTCCCCTGTTCCCCAATCCACCCCTTCCCACTTCCCTGTCCTGGTATTCACCAACACTGCTGCACTGAGCTTTTCCAGGACCGGGGGCCACTCCTTCCTTCTTCTTGGACATCATTTGATATGTGCATCGTGTCTTGGGTATTACAAGCTTCTAGGCTAATATCCATTTATCAGTGAGTACATACCATGAATGTTCTTTTGAGACTGGGTTACCCCACTTAGGATGATGTCCTCCAGTTCCATCCATTTGTTTAAGAATTTCATGGATTCATTGTTTCTAATGGTTATTTGCATTTTTCCAATTTCATAAATATATATAATGACTTTTGTGCATTTTCACCCCACATTACCCCACTGAACTGCTTTTTCCCAACTAGTCCCTCTTCTAGTTCCTTATCTATTTTTGACAGGAGGGACTGGAGAAATGGCTCAGTAGTTAAGAGCAGGGGTCATAGTCAGTAATGAGTGTCTTCTCTATTGCTTGTCATTTTAGTAGAGATCAGCCTAAATTGTTGAACTTTTTGAACAGCTGCCTTTGTTCTACAGATGTTCCCAGTTGACTTTATATTTCTCTTCTCTCCTTCTGTATTCTCCCTCCAGGCTCTGTTGATTTTGCCTTTTCTAAGTTTTTGTGGTGAATTGTAGATTATTGATCTGAGGCTTTTCTTCTTTCGGGATATCAGCATCTAGTTACATTTTAGCATTGCTGTGCCTAACTATGTCCCACAAAAGTTGATTTACTGCAGGTTTTTTATTAAGTTTGGTGATTTTATATTTTTCTTTGAGATTTTCTTTCCCTCTGACATATAGTATACTTTGAAACGTGATGTTTAGTTGCCACAAGTTTGGAAATTGTCCATAATTATGTCTTCTCTTCTTTTCTATTTACTATTACTTTCTAATTGAATTCCACTGTGATCAAGGAACAAAACTTGCAATGGGTTACCATCATGTGTGCCAAGACCTCAAGAAATTTTTTTCATGGGCACAGATGCATAAAAAGAACATCTCTTCACTTATTGACAAAGTTTAAACATTTTTACAGAGAGCCACCATGCCAACTCACATTATGATGATAAGCTTTTGGCAGAATAAAATTCACAAAGCATGCATAGAAAGAGTTAGAACTCTTAAAAGCCATTTAAACAGCTTATACTCCTGTTGTTGGTGATAATGCAAAGATTAAATGTGTAGATTAGCAAGTCATAGCAAATAATTCTGGATTCCACATAGCTGAGAAGCTGCGTCCGAGTTGCCCAATTAAGAAGACTGAGAACAGGGATAAATAGACTCTATTTTGAGATGAGAGGAAGAACTTCAGAACTTCACTAGGTATTGATAAGATGCCTGGCAAGTATGGGAAACCATGTGGGCAATACACACAGAAGAAGCCTTGTTGAACACAGCTCCAGATGTACATTTCCCTGATACAGGATGGAGAAACAAACAAACAAAATCTCTAAAAAGTAAGCCAGGCAGCCCTGCTAGAAAGAGCCTGGCAATCCTATCTTCATAACAAGCCTACAGCCCTAACAGGCTTTAAACCCAGTCGCAGGTTTTGGTGAGAGAGTGATTCCTCTGTTGTTTTAGCAGTAGAAAGAGATACCACATCACAGAGCTGAATGTTGAAGACAGAAGGAGCCAGATGCTATGTTGAGAAAAAAAAAAAAACATAATGTTTGAAACTGGATCAACTTGCAAGTCTGATAATGGGAACAGGCACAATAGAGGAAGCCTGAATTTAACCTGTAGTCCCAAGGAAAGAAAAAATCCTGGGGTGGGAGACAGTTGTGGAGAGTGGTGGGGTGAACGGAGGATAGCAAGTGAAAAGCATAGATGGCTTAAAGCACAACTTGGACAATGAACTACCAAGGAAAGGGAATTTTGCCGTTGGTTGCTGGGAGATGAGATTAACGCTGGAGTTTAATAGCCCTGTGACAAAATTAAGCAGGTAGACCAACCTCCAGAGCCATCTATCTGCCCTGGCATTAATAGAGAGCCTGAAAACTCTAAAGCTCCAGGGCTCTACTTGATACCTATGGATGCACTTCTATCACGGTGACTGAATTATTTAGGATGTCTCAGAGGTAGGAAGACAGGTCCATTGCCTATAGAGGTCTCAGGACTGTGGTTGCTTCCTATACACATAGCACAACCAGGAAACACCCAAGCTGGATCATTAGCTATCTCAGGGGGTACAACCTGAGGAATCTAGAGAAGATGACAGAACCTGCTCGCCCATGGACCACAAAGCTAAGTGAGGCCATCAGAAACCAGTGATAGGCAGAGAAGGCAAAAGCTACCGAAAGAAGACAGTTCTGGAAGATCTCAGATGCTTTTTGAAATTTGGGATCAATACCAGCATAAACCATAGGGGAAAAAAGAGCCCACAAAGTTCAACTAGCCCTACCCCCATGATCATAATGAGTCTACTATGTCCAATAACCAACTCCCAGACAGCTTGCTCCAGCATCTTCCCCCTTTTCTTGCTCCTGTTCTTCCATTGCTTCATTACATTTTAGAATATTTTCCAGCACCATAGTTAATACTGTTTTTAATTCCCTTCTATACATTCATCTAATTTTATCATACATTTTTTCCTTACTAGACCATCTTATTTTCTTTGCTTTCTTTGATTTTTTTTCATTCTTGACACTTGTGAAGACTCCCTTCTCCCTTTCTGCTATGATTTTAGTAGTGTTATTGGGGGGGGGGGTGTTGTTATTGTTTTCTTTAAAATTCCTATTGTTATTTTGTGTTTCCTTTTTATTGATCCAATCTGAGGTTGAACTTATTGTTGAGAATCTTACTATTGAGATTTTTTCCTTGTTCTTTCTTTTTAAAGATTTTTTTGACAATTACTTTTTCTTTTTCTGTTTAGTCACATTATTCTCCTGTCCCTTTCTCGTGCCTCATTCATGTCCCCTAGCTTCTTCCATTTGGCACCCTTCCCTGCCCCCAAATAAGCCAAGCAATATATTCTACAGAGTTTTGCTACTTTGTTTGTAATCATTGGGATTTCTTGGTGATGTTTAATCAGTGTCACCTGTTTAATATGTCTTGTATAATTTGATGATACTCTTAGAATTGTTTGTCTTCTTCTCACTGAGTAGGCCTGGAGAATGAGACCTCAAAAGAAAGGTGCTCAACAAGAAGACATCCCACTCCCACCTCCCTCAAAAAAATTAAAGAGATAGTGAAATAAACAAATTACTTATACATCCAACAGAGGGTTAATATCCACTATATACAAAGAACACAAGAAGTAGACTCCAGAGAGCCAAATAACCCTATTAAAAAATGGGGTACAGAGTTAAACAAAGGATTTTCACCTGAAGAATATCAAATAGCTGAGAAACACCTAAAGAAATGTTCAACATCCTTAGTCATAAGGGAAATGCAAATCAAAACAACCCTGAGATTTCACCTCACACCAGTCAGAATGGCTAAGATCAAAAACTCAGGAGAAAGCAGGTACTAGCAAGGATGTGGAGAAAGAGGAACACTCCTCTACTACTGGTGGGATTGCAAGCTGTTACAACCACTCTGGAAATCAGTCTGGTGGTTCCTCAGAAAACTGGGCATGACACTTCTGGAGGACCCTGCTATACCACTCCTGGGCATATACCCAAAGGATTCCCCAGCATGCAATAAAGACACCTGCTCCACTATGTTCATAGCAGCCCTATTTATAATAGCCAGAAGCTGGAAAGAACCCAGATGTCCCTCACCAGAGGAATGGATACAGAAAATGTGGTATATTTACACATAGGAATACTACTCAGCTATTAAAAACAATGAATTCATGAAATTCTTAGGCAAATGGGTAGAAGTGGAAAATATCATCCTAAGTGAGGTAACCCAGTCACAAAAGAACACACATGGTATGCACTCACTGATAAGTGGATATTAGCCCAGAAACTTGGAATACCCAAGACACAATTCACAGACCAAATGATGTCCAAGAAGAAGGAAGAGCAAGGTATGGATGCTCTGGTCCTTCTTAGAAGGGGGAACAAAATACCCACAGGATGAGATACAGAGACAAAGTGTGGAGCAGAGTCTGAGGGAAAGACCATCCAGAGACTACCCCACCTAGTGATCCATCCCATATACAGTTACTAAACCCAGACACTATTATTGATGCCCGCAAGTACTTGCTGACGAGCCAGATATAGCTGTCACCTGGGAGGCTCTACTAGTGCATGACAAATACAGAGGGGGACACTCTCAGCCAGCCATTTAACTGAGCACAGAGTCCCCAATGGGGGAGCTAGAGAAAGGACCCACGGAGCTGAAAGGGTTTGCAGTGCCATAGGAGGAACAATAATATGAACCAACCAGTACTTCCAGAGCTCCCAGGGACTAAATCATTAACCAAAGACTTTTTTTCTGTGTGATTACACATGGTGTTACCCATGGCTCCAGACACATAGGCAGCAGAGGATGGCCTTATTAGACATCAAAGGGAGGAGAGGCCCTTGGCCCTAGGAAGGTTCGATTCAGCAGTGTAGGGGAAGGCCAAGACAGGGAAGTGGAAGGGGGTTGATTGAGGAACGGGGGAGGGGAGATGGTCTGGGGGGGAACCAGGAAAGGGGAAATGATTTGAAATGTAAATAAAGAATATATCTAATTTAAAAAAAAAGCAAGTTTCCATATCAAAACAAAAAAAGGTTAAATATTTATATTTTTAACCAATGTATCTGTCAATCTCTTTATCAATGCACTATATCTAGTTTATAATTTTCACAGTGTTTTTGTTAATAAAACTTTTATTTTTTTAATATTTAATAGGAATACATGAAGTATGAAAACCCAAGGAAGTGTAGCTCCTCCAAAGGACTGTAAGTCTTCAACCATTGAGTACAAAGATACTCAAAGAGATAAAGAAGGAGAAAAAAATTAAAATGTTCATAGTAAAAATGATCCATGAGTTCAAAGAGGATACAAGTAAACAAATGGATTCCCTCCAGAACCTGGGCCAGGGGATCAGAATCACACAGAAAAAAAGTCATAGAAGTGAATGAGAAAGCTGACATCTGGATGGAAAAGTCAACAAGGAACGTGGAAGAAATCTCAACAAGGAACTTGGGGTTTTAAAAAATAGAAAACCACCAAATAGAAATGCTAGATATAAAAAACCCAGTGAGCCAAGGCAAAACACAGTGAAAATCACCACAGACCTGATTGAGCAGAAGAAAGACTGCCAGCAAAGGAGACAAAGTGAAGAAAATGTGATACTCAAACTGTAAAGGAAAAAAATGAGCACTGTCCATGTGCCCAGAGAAGCTTTGTTGCTTGGCCTGATTTCTTCCTCAGCAACCCCAGGATGTATCGCTGCCATCTTCTTAGGTGTCCCATCTGTTGTGGCTTAATGCATTAGAACCCATCTCCAGTTTCCATTAAAGTCTTGGAGGTCAGGGCCTACCTTTAACTCACCCTCACTGTTTCCTAGCTGGACCTAGAACACCACCCTGAAGACATCTCAAACACCTGCTGCTTCTCCGGGATGCACAGGCCCCTTACCAGGGATTTCATTGCTTCATGGTTGCCTCACAAAAAGAAACATCATCATCAGAAATGTTCTGGATTTCCAGTGAATAAGGGAACACTAAGGTTATTGAATCAAGTTATTTATATCTGTTCATATTTGTACCACAAATGCATTAAAAACTCAAGTAAAACTTAAATAAAGATCCTTAGAGTACTTGAGTAAGGTAGTTGGGTGACAGATGAGCCTCTATATTTTATTTTTTATATATAGTAGTAGTAAAATCACACATTGCTTCAGAACAGAGATATAGTCTAAGGAGTGTCTGGACAGGTGATTCCATCATTAGAATGTACTTACATAACCCTGAATAGGGTGGCCAATTTTCAACATGGGCTCTTGATGCATTGAAGATAGTGAATCAGCCTTTGGCTAAATTCCATTTGGTTTTACAGGAAACTTCTCTTAGACACAGGCATTATTGCAAACTAATAAGAATAGTATAGCAGCACATGAACAAGAATTGCATGCTGCACCTAACTGTATTGCTTTCATCTTACATGGTTAAGAAGGCAGTAGGCTGCTTTCCGTTAGCATCACCACGGACGTGTGTGCTGTGCTAAGATGTCAGCAAATACTAGGAATTTTCAGTACTTTATAATCCTCTGGGCCCACCATCACATACATCATCTCTCACTGGCCAGAATGACACAATGTAGTGCATAATATAGCTGAGTCCTAACGCTGGAAACCAAGGTCTTTATTTGCACAAAGTGGAGCAAAGGAAAGCCTGAATTCATCCAAAAAAGGCTACAGATAAGCCTGTTGATGTTATAGAATTTATTTTTTTGTATATATATTTTTTTATTTTCTATATTCTTTGTTTACATTCCAAATGCTTTCCCCTTTCCCAGTCCCCCCCCCCCCCCGCCCATATGTCCCATAAGTCCTCTCTCTCCATCCATTCTCCTATCTTTCCCCCTCCCTTTTCTCTGTCATGGTACTCCCCTACAATGCTGGATCAGGCCTTTCCAGGATCAGGGTCCTCTTCCTTCTTCATGGGAGTCATTTGATATGCAAATTGTATCTTCAGTATTCAGAGCATCTGGGCTAATTAATATCCACCTATCAATGATGGCATTCCATGTGTATTCTTTTGTGATTGCGTTACCTCGCTTAGGATGATATTTTCCAGTTCCAACCATTTGCCTAAAAATTCATGAATTCATTGTTTTTAATTGCTGAGTAGTATTCCATTGTGTAAATATAACACAGTTTCTTTATCCATTCCTCCACTGAGGGATATCTGGGTTCTTTCCAGCTTCTGGCTATTATAAATAAGGCTGCTATGAACATAGTAGAGCATGTGTCCTTATTGCATGCCGGGGAATCCTCTGAGTATATGCCCAGGAGAGGTATAGCAGGGTCCTTGGAAGTGTCATGTCCAGTTTTCTGAGGAACCGCCAGACTGATTTCCATAGTGGTTGTACCATTTTAAAATCCCACCAGCAGTGAAGGAGTGTTAAAAAGTGAGAAATTAAAACTTGGGGCACCCCTGGTGTGTCCAGAAAAGGTTCTGGTGGTTACTTCCTGTTATAAACAAACACAAATGGAGGAGCGCTGAAAACTCCCCGCTGGTGTGTGGCAAAGTATTTTTTGTTACTCATTTTATTGAAGTTTTAGAACTAGTTTAACTAGTTAAGTATAAGCCTGTTAATGTCCTAAAATAGCTAGAGAGAAACCACCATGTCAAATAAACTAATTGATGATAAGTATGGAACGATGAGGTTGTAGCAATAACCCTTCCATAAAGCTCCTTCTCCATTTCTTGATGAATGATATTAAAAAAAAAAAAAAAAGTAGATGCTGACAAGATGGTTCAGTGGGTAAAAGGTTCATGTTACCAAGTCTGATGACCTGAGTTCAATCCCCAGGAGCCACAGAGTAGAAAGAGAAATCCTACTCCCAAAAGCTGTCTTCTGACCTACAGGTGGTATTGTGCACTTGGGTGCACACACACACACACACACACACACACACAGAGAGAGAGAGAGAGAGAGAGAGAGAGAGAGAGAGAGAGACTGAGATGGGTAGGGGAGGAGAGAGGGAAGGAGGGACAGAGGGGTGGGACTGGACTGATAGCTCTGCAGATAAAGCACACATACTTGTAGAGAACCCAGGAGGTGTGGTTCTCAGGAACCACATGATGGGTAACAATGGTCCATAACTCCCAATGCTCTCTGACAGTTTCCTGAGGCACTACACACATATGGTGCCCAGACATACATGCAAACAAAACAATTCATACACATAAAATAAGTAAGTCTTTATTAAAGAATTTACATCTACTTATGTTATTATGTGTTGGGGGCACACATGTGCCACACATGTGGAGTTCACAAAACAACTTGTAGGGTGTGCTCTTGCCCTCACCATATGAGTGCTGGAGAGAAAACTAAGGCTTAGTAGCAGCAAGCTGAGCTGTCTCTCCTATCTAAGAACCAAGACCTGATAAGGAGGTCTTCCTTCACCACTCCCCAAGCCCCCTAGACTCCGTGTGGAATTCTAACACATTTCCCAATGCTTGAACTGCCAAGATGCCTGGCATGGATGCTTCAAATATCACTGTGATAGTCCTCTTAATCTTGTACACATTAAACCCCAAATTATTAGCCCTAAAGTCCTCAAGGCATTAAGAAGGCAAACACTACAAACAACTAGAATTGTTTCTTTTGTCTAGTAAGGGCAGTATATTTGGACATTTTAGAAAAGATTAAAAGTAAAATCTCGTCTCAGATAAGTCTATATTGCCAAAAATCAGAAAACAAATCTTTGTGAAGAAAGAAAGGCAGAAGAACCATTGAATGAAATGTTTATGTATAAACACGCAGGAACAGGGAAGGAGAGGAAAAGAAATAAGGAGGGTGGGTGTGGCGAGAGGGGGCTGACATTGGGTTATAATAAAATTAGTTTAGAGAATCATTTTGTTTTCTTCATGGTAACATTTAGTGATGTGTGATAATATTAAATTGAGAAAACCAAGGCATGTGTTAGAAAGGAAACTCAAAAGAAGAAAAAGCAAATTTAAAATGCTTCTTACAGTTCCAGAGATGTTGTTGGTTAACTAGAAGGCAGTTTTGTTTTATTTTTTTTTTTAAAGGTAATGATTTTTAATGGTTTGGAGCCAGATGTGGTGGCACGTCCACAAGTCTAGCACCCAGGAGGCTAATGAAGGATTGCTGCTAGTTTGAGGCCACTATGCGTTACAGAGTGAATTCAGGACCTGGGGTAACAGTTAAACTCTGTGCTTCTCTCAATTTAATATAATCACACACCACCAAACATTACCATAATTATACATGCTGTATATCATGTGTAAGTTATTATGTAAGAAAATAATTTGACTGTACATCTTTAGTGACTTATGGTGTAAAGACAAAGTTACTGCAAGAAACCTTGAACTGTATTTATAGTTTCTGAGATAAAAAGCCGGTAATTATGTTGTATCTTCTTGGACTCAGGATGCTATCTATGACTAAGAACAGAGGAAGAAAAAAATAATAATGAACATATTTAACTGAGAAATATACTACTAAACCTAAATTCAAAAAAATCAATAGGAATATTTGCCTTTAAAAGAAAAAATGACTACGTTTTTCCAACTTTTGTTTCTTAAAGTGAAAGGAATAGAAGGGAGAATATGAACTTACCTCTCTAAAGTTTCCTCTGCAGTCATGATTTCCAGCTGCATTTTGCTAGGGTACACTTGAGAAATGGATTCTACAAGGTACTGTGAACCTTGCCCAACCCGCAATTAGGAGGATAAGACATAATTCCAGTCAAGGGGACAGTGCCAGACAAAGAGAACATCACCAAAGTGGGTCAGTTTGAGCTATAAAAGGTCATTATTACTGTAGTTCATTTAATCACATTGAATGCATGAAAAAGAATCATATGTCATATTAACACAAATGCAAAAAATGAATAAACATGATAAAGTGATAGCCTGTATTAGTTTTGAATCCTTTAATCAGAAATGTTATTATTTTGATTTACTTTCCATCAACAAGAAATAGACCTTATAAATATTAAATATATAGTGTTTTCTGGTTGAAAGATGCCAAAAAAAAAAAAAAAAAAAAAAAACCCTTAAGCTGCGATAAAGAAATTAAGAATCACCAAATTAAAGTCAGGTGTGTTTCCAATATCCATAAATAGCTATTTGTGGTCAAGAAGATGAGAAAATTGGAAGGTATCATTAAACTCGAAAGTCTATATAACAAATGTTGTTATAAAATCTGTAAATGTGTTGAAATCTTAGCAGGTGAAAAGATATCTCAATACAATGTATATCTTCAGAGTTAAAATAAAAAATTCTAGTGATCAGCCCAGATGGAAGCAGGTAACCCCTCCATGAGGGACAAAACAAAGTATTATGCACAAGTTCCAACCCTCGGGCTTGCTTCAGACCTACAAAATGTAGACCAGCCTCTGATATTCGAAATCTATCGCAGGGAAATGCAAATAATTCTATGTGCACTTCACAGTTTTGGAAACAAGTCAGTGTTCTATCCCTAGCCATAAAATTCAAATTTCAGAAGAATATTAATAGCATAATGTTTGTCATAAGTAGATTGAGAAATCAATGATATGTTTTCAAGTTTGACTCGAATCTCTGCGTTGGAATTTTTAGTACCGATGTGTATTTTTCTACGTTTCAACGTTTGGGTGTTTTGAAAAGTCAAGAGGTTTTCAACCGTAATAAGCATTTGTAAAGGGGACGCGGGGCGGGGGAGAGGGGGGCGGCTCCAAGGGCTCCTAGACACCACTTCTTCCAACTTTGCCATTCGGAAATCCTGCTGGATGTAACCTGAGCTCGCTGAGGCCGCCCAGCTCCCCGAGCAGCCTGTGTTCGGGACTGCGCGTGCGCGAACGTGGCGGTGGCCGGCTCCCCCACCCCACCCCACCCCCACCCCTCTCGGGTCTCGAGCGTTGTCGTGACGTCTGTGGAGTTTCAAAGCCTTTTAAAAAATGTCTGTCAACGGTTAGGCGACGACCTTGAGACGCTCTAGCCTGCACGGAAGGGCGGGGAGCTCCTCGGTGGCCTCTGCGGACCCCGGGGCCTTAGCCACTAGCCCCCGGGCCGGGCAGCGGCCATCGGGCGGGTCCGAAGGCGCCGCCGCTCGACTTCCGGAACCCGGAGCAGGAAGGAAAAGCCCGGAGGGGCTCCAGCCCGGGCCGGCGTCCCGGGAGCCGTAGGTGCCGTGTCTGTTGTCACACCTGATAAACGTGCTGGTGTCCGCAGATCTCGAAGACGAAGGAACAGATGTGCACACTTCCAGGGGCGGCCAACACCCACGCTGCCTCCGTTACCTTCCTGCGTCGCACCTGCCCTGTTACCTTCAAATGCTGCCTTTTGTCTTTGGAAATCACAAAGCCTTACTGCATCTGATCAGATTAAAGCTCTGTGAATTGGACTTTTACGGATAATACGGCGTGCTTTTCAATCTTTAACTTCAAAACGAAAGTGCCGGAAAACACACTTTAAACTTTTAACTTAACAATAAAATGAATTTATTTTGCCCCAGTAGATTATTTTAAGCTAGTGATGTTTAACACGTCTGTGTTTCTTACATGGTATAAGCCCCCAAATACCAGAGTTTTATTTCTATGAGTTTCATAAAAAATTAGTCGTTAAGTGCCATCTACTATAAATCCTGAGCAAAGGAGAAATTGGAATCTGTGAGTCTTCCTCACAACCTAAGGTTGGGTGTGCTTTTACTGTCTTTTCCAGGGATGGAAACTGAGGTGGTGGGACAGTGAGAAACCCCAGCCATCTAACCCAGAGCCTTTGTGCTTTATCTCTAAAACTAGGCTTTATGTATTTCTGAGATAAAAATTTCATTTCTAATCTCAGTATTTATCCAAAATGTAAGGTATTTGTGAAAGTACGATTCACATTGCATGCACAAATCTCAAGCCCGTTGCTTGAGATCCACAACATACCCACAGACCCAAGGACATTGACTGCCTGTCTGCTATTCCATCCGCACTCATTCTCCTTTACAGGTATTTGAAACTGCAAATGGGTTACACCCTGATTAGCCAGCCCCATCATAGGTTAAAAATACCAAAATATTGTATACATATGGACACAAAGTTAGCATTAAACAAAGTTAATTGAAATCACAATAAGAACGTATGTGATAAAGGAAAGAAAGTTGATAAATGGTGGTAGATCTTTTCAGAGCAAGAGCAGTAAAGTTTCCCAGCTTTCCATGGTTTGATGTGTAAGACTCCAAGCTACAGTGTTTTAACTTTATAAAGATCTGGCACCCTTATGCACTCAACAGACTTCTCTTGAGCTAAGGCTGCCCCTCCAAAGCACTGCCATGGGATCAATAACCACCTCTGACATTTGCTAGGTAAAGCATTTAATATATGCATTTCCACTCAGTGTTTGCAGCCTGTGATGGGGTTATCAGGGTGTAACCCGTCTGCAGTTTTAAATACCCACAAAAGGAAACACACGGAGAGCAGTGGACACGCCCTTAAACACCTTGCGTAGATGGCTCATGGGCGGAATGAGATCAGGTCTGTGCATACACAGTGACTCATACTTTCACCAATACCTTCCATAAATACTACACTGGACTTCAGAAGCAAATTGTTTATGAAGTTGTCTTAAAACTAGAAATAACGAGATAGTAAATCACATTGTAATGTATTCTGTGTGATACCCAGAAGTTTTTAAGGTGACCTGTTACTCGTATGCTCCTAAAGTCCACAGCTCGGAGTCCTGAACTATAATTTTATCTATGTGATAGCTGGACAAATATGCAGTATAATTCCAGTGCTTTTAAATTTTGTCATGCTCACCATTTTCCTTTATTATTTGAGTTTGATACATATGTGCAGAATGGAGCTTCTATTAAAATGGTCCATGGCTTACATTTTTAATATTTTGTCATCTCAATATGTTCAAAACTACTCAGCTTTTATTCTCTCAAAATGTTTACTTGCATTATTCGAATATCTCACATAAAGCATCGAGGCTCTAACAATTATATACTATGTAAAAGATGCCAGACTAAACCCTATCCTTATCATCAAGTAGAAACCTGGAGTTGGGTGAACTTTGAGTTGTTTATATAAATGGTTCTCTTTTATTAACTTGCCTTCTCAAAAGCTGTGTTTCTCAAGTCAGAAGGACACAGCTGTCACATGAAAAGTGATCACTTATCACCTGTATGCACAGGAAACCTTACCAAGTGGCTAAACCGTGTAACTCCTAGCCACTCTGAGAAACTGTTTTTGAATAAACAGAGCAAGTTTGTTGCTCTTCCCCACTCCCCCAAAGATACAGCATGAAAATGAACAAACGCATCACTACCAAAAAGATGAATGTGTGGCTTGATGGCCACACCCTGAACTTAGTATGTTCAGCGTCTGCTTTCCACAGCACCGATGGGTACCGGGGGTTCCGAGCCATGTCTGTTTCTCCTGGCTCGCTCCTGTTTCCCACGATTGCTGTTCTTTACAGCCATGGTCATCACAATCACCTTTGTTCCTTTCTTCCTCCCTCCAACTCTGCATTAAATTCCAGGAACTTGCTTGCTGTGAAGTCCAGAATGTGTCTTGAAGCAAGCTCACGGGGTGACCTAACTTGCCTTGGAAAGGAAGGGCTGGTAGGAGGTCAGTGTGTTGTTCAGGAGTCTTAACTTGCCGTGTCAACCAAACAGTGTCCGAATGCTCCCCTCTGACTGACCTCTGAGGTATGTGATCTGACTTCTATAAGTGATTGTATTTGCATCAAAGACATTAAAGTTACAGATGTTAATTCTTACGAAGGTTGCATCTAACAACCCTGGCAAGTAGTTCAACAAATGTCTTCTGTTTGTCTTGCAACTCTTGCAGCCAATAGCTGCTGGGAGTGATTTAATGCAGCTGGAGCCTAGCACTAACAATCATTATAGCCTGAAAAATGTGCACCAAGTTCACTGAACCTTTTTTTTTTCTCTCTTCGGTCTAAGGACCGATTAATGATCATCAGAAGGTAATGATTTTTTTTTCATTGTATTGTGATTAAAGAATTAGTTGGAAGAAGAAGTCAGCTTTAGGGCAGGCCAGTCCTGTTTAATGGGTGAGAGGTTGTTTTGCTAAGGATTCACTTTAGCTGTGAGAGAGCAATCTTTTCATCTGAGACTACCAGGCTTCCCCGCCCCCCGCCCCCCAACCCCAGCTGACTTTTTATTTTAAAGAAACACCTTGTTGAGTAGCGAGAGGGCTAGCACAGATGGAGCTGCTTTTGAGAATCAAGGAAGAAGGCGAAGGAGCTGTAGTGAAGGCAGGAGTCTTCAGCCGTGCTTCCCAACTTCCCTGGCTGCTCCTACTCTTTTCCCCCTAGTGTCTCATGTGACTGCCCCATCTGAGGGTGTAATGCCTTCGCCTCTAACCCTGTGTCGCTACCCCCCTCGTGAGCTGTCGCCGTCGGTGGACTCGCGGTCCTGCAGCAGTCCCTTGGTGGCCCCGAGGAAGGCAGGGAAGCTCCTCCCGGGGGCCACTCCTCCTCGGGCCCCTCGGCTGCCACGCCGACTGGCCTGGCTCTCCATAGACTGGGAACAGGTATGCCTGCTGCATAGGCTGGGCTCTGGAGGGTTTGGCTCGGTGTATAAAGCCACATACCGCGGCGTTCCTGTGGCCATCAAGCAAGTGAACAAGTGCACCAAGGACCTCCGTGCATCCCAGCGGAGTTTCTGGGCTGAACTGAACATTGCGAGACTGCGCCACGACAACATAGTCCGGGTTGTGGCTGCCAGCACGCGCACACCCGAAGGCTCCAACAGCCTAGGTACTATAATCATGGAGTTTGGGGGCAATGTGACTCTACACCAAGTCATCTACGGTGCCACCCGCTCCCCGGAGCCTCTCAGCTGCAGAGAGCAACTGAGTTTGGGGAAGTGCCTCAAGTATTCCCTGGATATTGTTAACGGCCTGCTTTTCCTCCACTCTCAAAGCATTTTGCACTTGGACCTGAAGCCAGCGAACATTTTGATCAGTGAGCAGGACGTTTGCAAGATCAGTGACTTCGGCTGCTCCCAGAAGCTGCAGGATCTGCGGTGCGGGCATGCGTCCCCTCACCACATAGGGGGCACATACACGCACCAAGCTCCGGAGCTCCTGAAAGGAGAGATGGCCACGCCCAAAGCCGACATCTACTCTTTTGGCATCACCCTGTGGCAGATGACCACCAGGGAGGTGCCTTACTCAGGCGAGCCTCAGTACGTGCAGTACGCAGTGGTAGCCTACAATCTGCGCCCGTCACTGGCCGGGGCGGTGTTCGCCGCCTCCCTGACTGGGCAGACGCTGCAGAACATCATCCAGAACTGCTGGGAGGCCCGCGCCCTGCAGAGGCCGGGTGCAGAACTGCTCCAGAGGGACCTGAAGGCTTTCCGAGGGGCACTAGGCTGACTCACTCCGTCGAGCCTGTGTGGAGATAAGCTTTTTGTTTCTGTTTATTTTTAAAGAAGTAACGATGGTGTGGAAGAAAACATACCCCTAGGGCATATTTTTTAGGAAATAAAGTTACCAGGAACTAAAGCCTAAAGTGCTTTTCCTAAGACTAATGAGGCTACAGATCTCATGGGCATCGCTGTTGGTAAACAACCCGAGCCTTTGTTCGGGTTCCTGGCCCTACTGTAGCATTTCTGTTGTAAGGTTTGCTTCCTGAATGAAAAAAGAAAGGAGTTCTGGGGAGGGGGAGAACATCCCTGCTCCTAGAAAGTTTCTTGTGAATAAAAGGGAGGCATACGGCATGTCAGAGACACAAACCTGACCCTGAGCTGTGAGAAGAGGTAGAATGGGAAGGGAGAAGGAAGAGAGGAGAATCAGGTGTAGCAGCCAGGAGGCCCCAAAGAGGAGGGGTAACTAGAATGGATTATATAGGAAAGGACAGGGAAGGGCAGTCCAGCCCCTGGGCTGGAGAAGTTTAGGGCAGGGGTGGGGTGTGCCAGCCAGGAGCACCCTGTAACTGATAGAGATTGAGTGATGCAGAGAGAACCTGGTACCAGGTTAAATAGGTACCTCAGTCATTTGTTCTGGGGTTGAACACTAAGTTAGTGATAAAGAACATTTTCCCAAAAAGAGAATGCCATTATAAAATGCCACATTTCCCCCTGTAGATTTTCAGGTGTCACATCCCCCCCCCCCCCCCCCCCGCCCAACACACACACCTAAATTCAAGCTGCGGTTTGCCTGCAACAAACAACAAAACCAACGCTTTTTAAAAGAACAGTTGTTAGCCAGCAGTGATGGAGCACACCCTTAATCGCAGCACACAGGAGGCAGAGGCAGTTGGATCTCTGATGGCTAAATTCAAGGCCAGCCTGGTCTACAAAGTGAGTTCCAAGACTACAGGCTACTACTGGATAGCCAGGGCTACACGGAGAATCCTTATCTCAAAAACAAAAGCAGAAACAAAACAAACAAAAATGATTGCTTTCCTTTCCAGTCCATAAGGAAAGGCCATTTGTAATCACTTTCACATAAATTTTACAAATTGAATTATTTTTTTCAAGCAACAAAATTCTAAATGACTTGTAATAGCTTACATTTGAACGTTGTCATGAGCAGAAACGTTGCAAAACCACTTCTACGCTGGGTTTCTTTTGCCTCACAATTGAGCCCAAAACCAGATGGTGAAAATAAAGTTGTGTGGTGGGGGCAAATAGCACACCCAGTGGAGAAGGGGGATCAGGTTGATAGAAAGAAGACACCAGTGAGATGGCACTGCTTCTTCTAGAAGCCACAACACTGGTCGCTGTGGATGGGGTTTAGAAAAAGGAAACTTGTCATTGGGACAACCGTGGCTTTCTCAAAGTGAGAGGAGTCCATCAGTGTCCACGTGTAGAGGGCCCAGGCAAGGACAATGTCTGGGAGAGCTGGTGGCACAGGCTTGGACTAGAGGCTAAGTGTATTGCAGAAAGGAGCGGAACCCTGAAGGAAGCAAGAGACACTGAATGTGCGGTGTGTGGTTGTTTGGTTCTATTTTAGGATGAAGAAGTAAGTTTATTTGCAGACAAAAGCTGAGGAGACAAAGGTAACTGGGAAGCTTTTCAAAACCAAAGAGATGAAAGATGGAACTATGGAAAGGACTGTAGCCTTGGAGAAAAGGGACCTCTCTCCCAGGGTGGGAGGGAGGTGAGAGTGGGGCAGAGAGTACAGATGTGCAGTACAGGTGTGTAGGGAAGAGGCACTGTGGAAGCTCAAGGCTCTGGGCTTCTATTCGTCCTGTCAGATGGTTCAGTGATGGCTACAGAGTGAAATTCTGGTCTAGAAGAATACTGAGAAACACTATATTCAATAAAATGTGAAAGATGCTCAATACTTTATCATTAAATAGATTTTGTTAGGGTATATGATTTTACCCAACTATAGTCCAAGTTAGTATTCTGAACCTGCTACAGGAAACTACGATGGTCAGTAGATCAGGTAAATTTTCAGTGATATTTTCAATTTATGATAGTTTTATTGGACCTAACACCACTGTAAGCTGTCGAACACCTACACTTCACTCCCCAAGAATAACTCAGGTAAAATGTTCTCCTAGAGTGTGCGTGGCCCAGCCCCAACTTCCAGAACTATAAAACTAATTAATTTAAAATATAATTCCTTCTGTTTATTTTAGCAAAAAGGACTATCATTTGCAAATCCTTAAATAGAATACATTAAAATATACATTACAATGAACCTGCTTCATTCTATGGTGTTAAAATATGATTCTAACTATATTGAATGTCTTATTCTCATATCATTGTCTGAGGTAACACATACCCTCAACAAGGGTATGTTTTAAATGCATGAAAATCCAGAATTGACTTCTAAAAGGAACTTGGCCACAACTGAGGTTAGGATATCTTCCTTTTGTGAAAACCATACCAAGTGACCAGTGAACACAGAATAATTAACTCTACATTCTGTAGCCATGGGTGCATGATAAATTCTAGAAGGCAGTGATACCCAATGACTAGACTAATTGCATAGAAGAATGTAGGGATAAGAGGGAAAGGGACCAAATGGTGACAGTTCCTAGAGATACCGGAAAAAAATAGATATCCATAGAATCAGAGCCCCTTGGGAAGTGCAAACGTGTGTGTTTGTGTGTGTGTGTGTGTGTGTAGGAGATTAACTCTGAGAGTAGAACTGAGCTTCCAAGTGTTAGTAGAGGAAGAAAGAAGTGTTAAGTGTCCTAATCACCACAGAGCACAGACAAAGGCAATGAAGAAAGGCTCCTGGCCATGACAGTCACCTTGGGGCAGGGCAGAGTATGAGAGGCTCAGAGGCCTCCTAGGCCACTTGGTTTTGAGAGAGCAGACCTGTGGCTTCAGTGAGGAGCCCTGCAGAAACACCATGTCTAAAGGAAGCCAGCAGGTGAGGAAGTCTGAGCTTTTGGAGCTCGCTGAGACCGAGTGTGAGCAAGGGCCTCAGCTGCTCCACATGCAGTGACCCAGCCAGATGCTGTCCATATCCGAGAAGTCAGCTCGGCATATCTAACCCAGAGATTTAAGAAAGGAAATAAAGACAAAACTAAATGTGTATCACAGTTAGAGAAAACAGAAAAACTGGGAGATTTTAAAAAAACGAGAATAATGTCAAGCATAATGAGTTTTTTAAAAGCAAAGCAAGTTTGTTAAATAAAAATCGACGTATATTCCACTGTAAAAAATAGTCACAAAAGTGGAGAATACAGATCAAAACAAAAATTTTTTATTAAGAAAAATTATGTTTTCATAACTTTGGAAATAAAACTAAACACCAATAAGGACATACAGCTTTCTAGGCAACGAACCCAAACTAACCCCAATGAACACAAATTACAAACTGAGAGTTTGTGTGGAATAAATAAAGTTATTCAACTTCTGGCCTATTTCTCCTATAAGACACGAAGCCACAAGTGCCACTAGCTTCTTCTAAAGGCTGATTGGCCTTTGCTATTCACATAATTCCAAAACCTTCCATTTCTTTAAACAATATATTTATACCAAAACCTAATTAAGATTATTTTAAGTTAGAAAAAGATAGAACTAGGGGCTAGAGAGATGGCTCACAGACACAATGGCCACAGAAAAACTAGTAAAGATGTCTGTCACTATGACAGGTCAGTCAGTGAAGAATGCCCGAATGTAAAGATCAGACAGTCAATGTACTGAAATAGAACTAGAAAGCATGTTTAAATCTTAGGTAAACAGACCAACAAATGCTTTACAAAAAATTATGGCAGAATCAAAATTCTATTTCTTTCCTCAGATAGCTTTTCTTCCAAACTTTATGAAGTTTGTTCTCTTGGCTGAGAGCTTTCTGGCATCTCCCTTCTTTAAGGAGTTCCAGGTCACCTTCCTCAGCTGATTCTGTTTCTAAATCCAAGTGATTTCCTACGAGTTAAGTAGCCTGGAGAGACTAGTTCTCTAGGATGTCTTGATGTGTTGATAGATCCATTACCTTTCATTTGCCTCAATGGTCGTGGGGATGGATTGTTACTGATGCCTAAAAAGTGAGAGATAAAACGTGGGGGGACTTCAGTGCCAGAAAATCTGTGGGTGCACACACACACCCACACACACCTGTCCCACTCCACAATCCACTCTACAGGGTTCATCCCCACAGCAGTTGGTAGCGCTACAAACCAGCAACCACTTCCACATTTTCACTGGCCGCAGCTCTCTCAAGATAAGTGTGTAATTTTTACAAATGAAATTCAAAAAGAAGAATAAATGAAATTTCCATTAACCTGATTCAACACACACGTATAACCAGTGTTCATTTCTTATTTTTATTAAATATTTCATGATGAGATAGGATTCATGAGCTAGTATTCATGAACCCTAAACAGAAGATACACAGTAATAATCTGTATTGTCTTCACGACTCTGAAATATTTACCTGTACATCTTTTAGATTTCCAAATATTTAAATTTCATACAAAGGGCTCGGAGAGATGGCTCAGCAGTTAAGAGCATTGGATGTTCTTCCAGGAGTTCTGGGTTGGGTTCCCTGCACCACATTCAGCTTACTGCTATCAATAACTCCAGTTCTAAGGGATTTGGTCTACTCTGCTGGCTTCTGTGGACACCATACACATTATGCACACACAAACACAAAATATTCATACACATAAAAAATTCACACACAAATATCAGCATAAGAGCAATTATCTTACCAGGAATCATGAAAGTTATTCTCACCAAATTTAGAAACAATAGACTGCCCACTATGCTGTGGTAGAGTTTTGCTTGATCAATAGTACTCAAAAGGAAGAAAATCTGAATTCTGCAACTCTAGCAAGGAGAAACAAATTCTGTTTGCAGATTCGTTTTTAGGATATGTACCTGGGAGAGGGTGAAATTAAAAAAAAAAAAAAAGCCAGAAAATTTCAGAAAGCAACAAGCAAATGGTAGCTGCTTCTATCAGATGTCAACACATACTATAAAGCCTGAGCTATGAAAGCACCAGGTAAGAAGGAGGACTAAGCAGGGCATGGTGGTTCACACCTTTAATCCCAGAGCAAGCAGGCAACGAAAACAAACAAAAGTTGTCAAAAAGTAAAGACGAACAGATACACACACACATACTCGCGCGCGCACGCACACACACACACACACACACACACACACACACAGGAATTCTGAATATGATAAACATGATGTGTGAAGACAGTAAAGAAAAAGACTAGCTTTTGTCTTAAGACATCTCTGTAGCCAACTGGAACGGAAAAATGTGTCTAGAACTCATACTACATAGCCAGGATACATTCTCAAAGGTCAGAATTTTTAAGAGTTAAAATATGGGGGCTGGAGACATGGCTCAGCAGTTAAGAGCACTGACTGCTCTTCCAAAGGTCAATTCCCAGCAACTACATGGTGGCTCACAACCATCTGTAATGGCGTCTGATGCCCACTTCTGGTATGTCTGAAAATAGCAATGGTGTACTCATATACATAAAATAAATAAATCTTTAAAAAAGGAGTTAAAATATAAAGTCATAAGAAGCACCAGAAGGCAGGTATGAATTCCTTTAAAATATCAGAGAGGTAACATCTTCCTAAAGCCATAAACAAACAAACAAACAATCAAAAAAAGCAACAAACATCAACAAGTAAAATCCTGGTATTTTCAACTACAAGAAAAACATAGGCACATCGGGGGAAAAAAAATCAACAGTGCTTTTAAAGCCAAAAGAAAATAACAAGTTGGGTCCTGCAGGATGTTACTAGTACAATCACAGATGGGCAGGTAGTCTAGGGAAAACGACCTAGAAGCATCTATTTACAATCACAAGATCCTTACTCAGTGACCCAGTAATTCTATTTCTGGGTGTTTAAGCTGTTACACTTCTCACGGACCCAAGTCTGTCTGTTACAGCACCTTCACAGCGGCGGAAGGTGAAGTACCTCTCAATAAGAACTGGCCATGACTTATCCCATCATAAAACCCTATGCACTGACTAAAATGAACAAGCTTTTACTTTGTAGGGAAGCTTTCATAGTTTCAATAAAAAAGCAAGGTAGAAGGCTAAGGAACACAGCTAGCATGCCTTTCTTTTGTGAAAGAAAGAGAAAACGCAACTGTCCCTATTTGTTTACATTTTCATACAAACTCCAGAATAAAACTAGAAAAAGGTAGAACATGAGACTGTTCATTGTGTATCTTTTATGGTAATCTGAGAAATGAACCACAGCTCCTAATTTTAAAAAAATATCATTTAACTGTAAAAAGTATTTACACACAGTCAAAGACCTATTTGTGAAAGCTTGTCTTACAACAGTTCCAACACACCTGCCCTGTTGCTGTTTCCTTTCTCCTCCATCAGCTAACAGTCTCCAATCATGCTCTGAAACAGGCCAGCGGCACCGATTCTGACCCCTTCCTCAGGGTCACAGCTGCAGATCCTCAGCAGCCGACATGTCACGGCCTGTGAAGGAGAAAGAGATGGAGACGTCTGGTGTCTGCCCTGCTTAACCATTGCTGCTGTACTGTCCTCTCCCTCATTCCTTAATCTGCAATCACCTTCTTTATTCTTCGTGCAAATCCCCTGCCATCACATGTCTGAAATGTATTATTATATGCCAAGAACTGTGTTTACTTAAGTAAATACTCAAACCACCAGTTTACTATTATTGTTTTTGGGGTTTTTTTTTTTTTTTTTTGGTTTTGACCTTATATTATTTTCACACTTTATTTTTTTGAAAAGCATGTTCTTTTATTGAAAAAAGAAGTAAAAACATATTATGATAAAATTGAAGATTTACATGGAAAATAGTTCTGATAAAATAGAAAAGATATATGGAAAAACACGTTAAAAAAGACAATTTTCATGGAAAATTAAAGAGTAAAGTGGTAGACATAAAAACATTGCTAAATTAATTGAAAAAAGAAGTAGAAACATTTTATGATAGAACTGAAGATTTGCGTGGAAAATATTCCTGCTCAAATTGTAGAAAAATGTAGAGAAACATGTTAGAATTGAAGACTATCATGGAAAATTTTATATAGATATAATAATGGTAGTTGATTGAAAGTGGAATTATAAACATTTTCTGATAAAGTTGAAGATTTACATGGAAAATATTTCTGATAAAATTCAAGAAATATATAGAAAAAACTGTTAAAATTGATGAATATCATGGAAAATTATACAGACAAAATGGTAGGTATATAAATAATTCTAAGTTGACTGAAAGTGGAATTATAAGTATTTTCAGGTAAAATTGAAGATTTACATGGAAAACTCAAGAAATACGTAGAAAAACATGTTAAAATTGACTATTTCATGGAAAATGATAGACAAAAACCTTTCTAAATTAATTGAAGGTGGAATTAAAAACATTTTGTGATAAAATCGGAGAATTATATGGAAAACATTTCTGATAAAATAGAAGAAATATATAATAAACATGTTAAAATTGAAGATTATCATGAAAAATAATGCAGATAAAATGGTAGACATAAAAAGACAATACTAAATTAACTGAAAGAGGAATTACAGACATTTTCTAATAAAATTGAAGATTTACATGAAAAATATTTGTTAGTCTATATCTTTTTATTGGAAAATTGAGTCCATTGTTGTTAAGAGATATTAGGGAACAGTGATTGTTGCTTCCTGTTATTTTTGATATTATTTTTATGTTTGCGTGGATATCTTCTTTTGGATTTATTAGAAGAAGATTACTTTCTTGCTTTTTCTAGGGTGTAATTTCCCTCCTTGTGTTGGCGTTTTCCATCTATTATCCTTTGTAGGGCGGGATTTGTGGGAAGATATTGTGTAAATTTGGTTTTATCATGGAATATCTTGGTTTCTCCATCTATGGTGATTGAGAGTTTTGCTGGGTATAGTAGTCTGGGCTGACATTTGTGTTCTCTTAGGGTCTGTATGAGGTCTGCCCAGGATCTTCTAGCTTTCATCATCTCTGGTGAGAAGTTCTGATAGGTCTGCCTTTATAAGTTACTTGCCCTTTTTCCCTTACTGCTTTTAATATTCTTTCTTTGTTTAGTGAATTTGGTGTTTTGATTATTATGTGCCAGGAGGACTTTCTGGTCTGATCCAGTCTGTTTGGAGTTCTGTAGGCTTCTTGTATGTTCATGGGTATCTCTTTCTTCAGGTTAGGGAAGTTTTCTTCTATAGTTTTGTTGAAGATATTCACTGGCCCTTTAAGTTGGAAATCTTTGCTCTCTTCTATATCTATAATCCTTAGGTTTGGTCTTCTCATTATGTCCTGGATTTCCTGGATGTTTTGTGCATTTTGCATTTTCTTTGACTGCTGAATCAATGCTTTCTATGGTATCTTCAGCACCTGAGATTCTTTCTTCCATCTCTTGTATTCTGTTGTTGATGCTTGCAACTATGACTCCTGAATTGTTTCCAAGGCTTTCTATCTCCAGAGATGTCTCACTTTGTGATTTCTTTATTGTTTCTACTTCCACTTTTAGATCCTGGATGGTTTTGTTCAGTTCCTTCAGATGATTGTGTTTTCCTGTAATTCTTTAAGGTATTTTTGTGTTTCCTCTTTAAGGGCTTCTGCCTGTTGACCCATGTTCTCCTGTATATTTTTAAGGGATTCTTCTGTTTCCTCTTTAAGGGCTTTTACCTGTTGACCCATGTTCTCCTGTATTCTTTAAGGGAGTTATTTAAGTCCTTCTTGAAGCCTTTTATCAGCATCATGAGATACGATTTTAAATCCAACTCTTGCTTTTCTGTTGTGTTGGTATCCGGGACTTGCTGTGGTAGGAGAACTCCTGGGTTCTGATGTTGCCATGTAGGGTCCTTGTGCTTGTTTTTTGCCATCTGGTTATCTTTGGTGTTAGTTGGTCGTGCTGTTCTGACTGGAGCTTGTCCCTCCTGTGGACCTGTAAGCCTGTGTCCCTTCTCCTGGGAGACCAACTCTCTTCTGGCAGGGTCTGTGCACAGAAGCCTGTGGAGCTGCCTGGCTCCCCGGTGCAAATTTCGGCAGGAAACCTTCTGTCCCAGCTGCTCCACTGATCCTATGCCCTGCTCACTCCTAGCTGTTCCCCTCCAGAGAGAAGGTGGATCTCTGAGCTCAGAAGTGAAAGCACTGCTGGGGGATCACTCTGTCCTGGAGTGCCATGCACAGAAGGCTGTGGAGCGGCCCAGCTCCCTGGTGCAAATAGTGTGGGAGTCCATCCCAGCTGCTCCACTGATTGTATCTATCATCATTATTTTGTTTTTAAATATCAGGATACTGAGACCCCAGTGAGGATAGCTTGTCCAGGGTCACAGACAAAAGATAGGCACATAACTCATGTCCCTAAACATCATATTTTTCCACCTGGGATGGTGGTCTTGGCAGGAAAAAAAAGAGAAGACAACAATTTTTAACTTCATTATTTCAAATGCTTAAAGAATATATCTGATTTACATGAAAATAAGGCAATTTTCTTGGTACAAATATTAAGGTACTTACTAGAAGTAAAACAGAAGGAACATGTGAAAATCATTCACATTATCCTGATCATAAAATCATTTTCCAAGTGTTTATATGCAAGCATGTAATTACCAAATATATATCCTCGACAACATTCGTGTGTGGGAGTGCTTACAGCCTCAGATAGGAAGAGAAGAGAGAGGCTCGGATCTCACATCTCTCTTCCTAAAGAGCCTAAGGAACTCCTAGCAGTCTTCAGGATTCAGTGCTTCTACAAGCTCTACCTAAAAACCACCCTAAAATCACAACGGAGCCACCTGGAAGCTTTGGAAGACACAAGCCACATTCAAACTAGAGAGCCTATCATCATGAAATATAAAAATAGTGGAAACAATGGCAAAGCCCCCAAATTAGATCCCAAGAACCAAAGCAAGAACAAGTCAGCTGCCAAAGATAAAGATGCTGAAAGGCCAATGCAGCTACTGCATCAGGACTCTGAGGAAATACACTGATCTGCATGTTCAACTTAGAACTTAGAACTCTGTGCCTTGTTACCTTTCCAGGTTGACGAACAACCTTTCCAGATGAACAGCGCCCCAAAGATGAACTCATACACATCCTTACTTAGGAAACTACTCCAGAAGATATTCTTCCATCACAAGAGCATGCACCAAGACAGAAGAAGACAAGAGAAGGAAACACGAGGATACAGATGGACAGGTGCTGTCTACCATGCATGGTGCAGCAGAGAAGAGGTCAAAGCAGGGTGAAACGAAGGGACCTTTAGATTTGAGTGAACTAGAGAACATTTCCATAGACACTCTGGGGACCATTTAATGATAAGTAAAAGAAAATAAAGCCATTGCATCAAAAAAGTATTAACTTTAGGAGGAACAAACTGTTTGGACATCGAGAAACAAAGCAAAGATGGAGTAATGAATGTGATCATTCAACACTGCATTGGAGATTCAACAAGCAAAACTGTGCAGTTGTGATTTCCTGCAAATAACAGCAGGAAAAAGTTAACTTTTGAGATGGCCTATTGCTGGTTCAAAACTTGTCTGGAGGGAGCTGGGGAAGATGGTTCAGTAGTTAAAGCACTGGCTGTTCTTCCAGAAGCACCTAGTTTGATTTCCTGTACCCACATGGGAGCTCACAACCGTCTGTAACTCCAGTTTCAGGGTATCCAATGCCCTCTTCTGGCCTCCACAGGCACTGCACACATGTAGGATACAGACATACAAGCAGGCAAAACATATACACATTAAATAAAAATACATAAATGTTTAAAAACCTAACCAGCCAACTCTTGTCTCAAATTTGCAATCTTCCTGACTCAGCCTTCCAAATGTTGGTGTTACAGATATGTGGTACAGATTTGCTTAGGTTTAGAAATGAGGAAAATTCCTCCCTTTTAAAAGAAAGAAGACACTAGATTATAGACAAAAAGGTCAGAGGATATTCATTTCAGTGTGTTGCTTGGAGGTAACCTGAGACACCAAAGCCACCAACTAGCATAGGGAGTGCTGAGCCTGCAGGACTGGTGCGCGCACTGTAACCTGATTGTGATTCTGTGATTCTGGTGTTTATGTATAACTGATGAAATTTTAAAGTAAATTTAAAACAAACAAAACTAAAAGCATAGGTGTGCCTTAAGAACGTATTTCAACACAATAACTTTAACCCTAATTCTGAACTATGAAATACTGTTTTGTTCGTTTCTACGACAGGGTCTCATTCTGTAGCCAAGGCTACCTTCTTTTTCTATAAAAGAATTTTTCACATCTTTTAATGAATGTGTGTTTCCACGTGCATACAGTTGCATATGCATGGGACCACAGATAACTTGCAGGAGTCAGTTCTCTCTTTCTACTATGTGGGTTCTGGGGCACAAACTCAGGTCTTTGGGATTGGCAACAAATATTCTGATCCACTGATCCATCTCGATGGTCCTGAGCTGACCTTTAGTTCAAATTCCTCTTGTTTCAGGCTCCCTGGCGCTGAGATTATCACCATGCCATGCTTGAATATGAGTTACAAGAAACAGATGACACTGCAGAGACAAAGAGCATTCTTCTCCGTTGCCTTGATATAAGTACACTGATCACTGATAACCACTCTTTCTACACATACATACTGCTACCATGGAGCCGGTTCCCTCCTAAGGGGAAAGCCTAAAAGATGAAAAGCCCACACTTTCAACTAAACAAAAGAAACTAAAGGAAGCTGGGGAAAATAAAACAAAGGGAATTGGATTGCAAAGAGGGAAAGCAGAGGATCTATGGGATAGTAGAGGGCATGCAGAAGACATGGAAAGAGAAAGGCAGGGGGTTAGGGAACAAGGCTAGAAGCTTGTGCTCTTCCAAGAGGCCAAGGTGTGGAGCTTCCTTGATTTAGAACTTCTAAATCAAACACAAAAAAATTAGGAAAATTAGGTGGATTTTCCTGCTTTCAGGAGCAGTGAAGCACAGGAGGATATGCGGTATAGTCAGTCCAAGAAAACATTTGTCAAATGCTGCCATAGAACCTTCTGAAGAATAAACCATATATGTTTCCTCTCATACTGTTTTAAAAGGGGTGATTTGGTACATCTTGCAGCCATCATTAAAGGTTCACTTCAGTGTAGTTTCCATAATCACTTATGACTTGCAGCTATTGTGATTTTAGCCATAATAATTCCCCACCAGGGCTATTCTGTACACACAGTCAGTTGAATTAGGTCTTGGCTGTCCAGGAAGAACGTTATTCCAGGGTTTCCCTTGGCATTCTTGGTACTCATGCTTTGGCTTATACTTGTTAGTATCTTTTTGGGATGTTAGAGAAAGTTTCAAATTTAGTCAACAATGTATTTTCTAGAGCAGCATTATCCTTTATTGCCTTTAATTAGGTTCAAACATTAGCTACTAAAGGACTACTAAGTTCTTTAAACTCTCTGTTCTCTGAAAATTTCATAGATTCTTCCTTGTCTAATAAATTCAATTTTAGCACATTTTATGGATCTTGCTTTAAACTCCCAGTCAGGGCTGCAATTGTTACTCACAGCTCCAGACACTGATGTGGGAGCAGAAAGACCATACATAGCACTGGTCACTAAGGAGCTGGGCTTGACAATTTCACCCACAATACTACTCCATATAAAAAATACATACATACATACATACATACATACATACATACATACATACATACAGGCAACCAGAAAATGGTTTCTCCTCGACCGGGGAGGTGCTCTTCAAGTAGGGAGGAATTTACCCATATGGCATGTTAACCCAGACAAAGGAAAGGAAACACCAGGATGTGCTGCTGGCCAGAGGCAGGACATCTCCAGGGGTTACAGGAGCATTTTCCTGAGTCTGCAGAGACCTAGGGTGGAAGGTGCCCCCAAGGCCAAGTGGGAAGATGTAAGGACACCAGTCATGTAGATTGTCATGGATACTGTCTCTTCCACACTATGGACTATAAAAGCCATTGTTCTTAAATATACTCGGGTTTCTAGAACCTAAGAAATCAGAGGCTGGATAGTCATGTTTCTGTCTGAGAAAGCCAAGGAACCCCAAGAGTGAATAAAACACGCTTCCTGTTTTCAAAGAGTCTAGCCTAGCACATCAGTTTTACTAAAAGTATTTTTTTCAATAAATACTTTGCATACCACATACCAAAATCATTTCCAGATGGACTAGAGGCCATATGTAACACTGGAAGAAAACAGAATGAAAGGTTATTATAAAGTCGGAAAGAAAAAGATTTCAGAGTATGAAAGCAATGGAAAAGCTACAGAAGAGATTGCCAGGATTAATTACACAGTGGAGAGGATTTCTGAACATCAAAATACAAATAAAACACGGCGAGTGCACTGAGAAAAGTATTTTGTTAAGATGTGACAACAGGGAAATGGAAATGAAAACTCATCTTGCCCAAAAAAGGGGAGTAAAGAAAAGTCTTGAAAAGTGGGTTCAAAATAAAGAAAATGCATTTAAGAGACGAACAGAAATCATAGGAAAATATCATCTCTCAAGTGCTTGGAGATTTGCACATTAAAAATAAGGTATTTTAAAAGACTCATGCACATATTTCTTGGTGCTGATGAGGCTGTGGTAAAACAGGATCTTCCCCACAGGGCTAAGTAACTACAACTTTTTGAAAACCAACTGCAACTTGGAAGTATGGCAAGGACTCTGTAGTTTTAGTACTCAGGGAACTGAGAGAGGGGGACCAAGAGTTCGAGACCAGCCTGACTATATTGCAAGGTCCTACCTCAACAAAACAAAACAAAAATTACAAGATCCCTAAAAATGTTTTGTACTCAGAACATAGGCTTCAGGAAATCTGTCCTGTGAAACACTAACTTTAACTAATGAGATATTCACCAAAAGCCACCTTATTCTGCCAAAATGAAACAACATAAATACCCAAAGTGGTCCAAGTAGATCAGTTGGTTCAGAATGTGATGGTGTCATAGTAACATAGAAATGGCTAATTTACAAGGTAAACTGAGTTGGGGAGATATTAAGATTATCTATTCAGTGTGATTATATGTTTCATTATTTACTTATTTGTTTTTTGTTTTGGTGGTGGTAGGTGGAGGGGTTTTGCTGCTGTTTGTTTGTTTGTTTGGTTGGTTGGTTGGTTGGTTGGTTGGTTGGTTTGGTTTGGTTTTTGAGATAAGATCTTTTGGTTACTTAGACTGGCCTGGAGTTCACTTTGTTGACCAGACTAGCCTCAAGCCCCAGCCTTCTTAATGATGGAATTACTGGTGTGAGCCCCCAAAGATGGATCTACACAAACATCATTGTTTTAACCTAGTACCTCATGAATGCTAAACCTTCTGCCTACAGAGCGACTTCCCATCTCTTTGCCCTTTTTGTTGTCAGCAGTGTTAATTTATAATTTTCACAAATATTATCCTAAAAGCACATATTTAAAAAATAAGTGACCTAACCCAGAGGCATTGCAGGTGTGGCTACTGTGCCACATGTGCGTCAATAGGTGGCAGATGGGAGAGAGGCTATGTCTATGCTCAGTGTTTTGACCTGCAAACACTGACCTATGAATGATTAGCAGCCTACAATTCCCTGAAAAAGTGAGCCTGAGACGACCAGCAGTCCAGTGCCAAGCAGGCCTAGATGGACTTCAAGGAAGGGGAGCAAGCTGGAAACTAGAAGCATTCCTCCTGGGACTTCCAGCCCCAGGTGGCAGTGAGCCCAAGCCAGACAACCACCATCAAAAAGGGCCACCTGGGTGGAATGGGCAAGTATAGAACCCAAGGTGACCACCAGATTAGCACCATAAGACCACTCCTGAGAAGATCCCAGGCACCACTAAGAGGAGCAAGTAAGTGGTGGAGAGACAGAAGAGAAAGAGAAACACAACAGTGTGTGCACTATGAAGACAGGCAGAACTGGTAGTGAGGAACAGATAATGTGAGTAGCCAATGACGCCACCCGGGACCATGATGGGGCTCTGGCCTGTACTGCAACGAGGAGCCACATCTGTGTCTGTGATGCTGCAGCAGCAGGGCTGTTACCCACAAAGGCCAGGCAGATGTCTCTGGTTTGCTCTACTGCTCAGGAACATGTTGATATCTGAGGACTGTGCAGAACTGGTCCCACCCCTCATCTGGGCATCATGGGAGATCTAGCCCTGAGGACAGGAGAGCTGACCCTGCCCCTAGCCAGCTGCAGTACTCATGAAAGCAGGTGCTGTACATTGTGGGTGTGCTAGCTCCAAGGATATGAGCATGGGAGACCTGGCCCTGGTGTCGTGGAAGCAGAAGAGCTGACCTTGCCCTTTATGAACTATAGCACTCAGAAGAGAGAGTCCTGTACCTGGCCAACACAGAGAGCTAGCTTTGGGTGTGGTGGTTACAGGTGAGTCAGCCTGCAGAGGCTCTTGGGCTCTTCACTGTTGGGCAGTGGCAAAGAGAAAGGTGCCCTTCCCCCCTCCCTTGTCCCTCACCATCAATGGCAGGTGGGAGAGCTGGCCCTGGGATCATGAGAATAGACTTGGCCATAACCCTCAACAGCTGCAGCAATTGGGAGAGTGTGCCCTGCACCTCCCCTGGGCAGCAGAATAGAGTTGGCCCTGGTTGCAGGGGTTGCTAGTAAACTGGCTCCTTGGGTGTGAGAGCAGAAGATCCAGCAGACTGACCAGCTTAGATACCTCTCAGGCCCAGATTCAGGGCTTTGAATCAGCCCACCCCAACATCTACCTCATCGATGAACTGCTGGAGTGCATGAAGGGGCTGGTCCTACAGATCCAAAACTACAGGAACTCTATGATACAGGCAACAACAGGATATACAAGAAGAGTCCCAGTGAGGCTCCAGTAATGATAAGAGTAGCAGAAATGAGAGGCCTTGTACCAGAAGAAGGGGTCATTGTAATGAACTCTTGCAAGCAAAGAAGTGTGGACAAAAGGGTATACTGTGGAATACACTACAGCCTCCATAATGAGACTTTTTTTCGGTTGGTGGGGAGGTTGCAAGGGTAGAGGGCAGGTGTGAGGGGAGTGGGGGATGAGCAGGACTGGGGTACATGTTGAAACTCACAAAGACCCAATGCAGAGTTAAAAAATAAGTGAATTGGGGGGGGAGGGTTTATATATCATAATAAGTAAATGAGCAAAGACTTACTTGTGCCTCTGTATGATAGTAGTGAACTACCAGAAAGAGATTTTAAATCTAGTTTCATTTAGAGAAATATCAAAAAGAATATATTTAAAAATGAACTTGACCAAAGGGGGAAAAAAAAGTCTTTGTTCTTCCTTTTTTAGAAACAGCCTCACCATTCCCCGAAGTGATCATTCTCCTATTGAAAGTGTGTTCCAGGGGCTTTCAGTGTATCCAGAGTTGTGCAACTGGAATGGAACTCAGCATTAGAATGTTTTCCACACTTTCCCAGCCGTTCTACTCCCTTGCCAGGACTAAGCAACCACTAACCCACTCTCTGTCTCGACAGAATTCCCTAGTTTTGACATTGTATATAATCTGATTGCATAATGTATGACCATCTATGACTGGCTTGTTTGACCACTGACTTTTCAAAGCTCATTCCTTTTGTAGCATGCCTCAGCACTCTGCCTTCTGAATATAGCACATTTTATCTGTTCACTGGCTGATGGGCATCAGAACTGTTTCAACATTGGGAGATATTATAAACAATCCAGATATGATAATCCAGACAAATATTTTTATAGGGAAATAGTTTCATTTCTCTAGAGTATATACCTAGGACCTGAGTGACGTTTTTTAACCAGACTCAAAAGGTGAATCATGGTATGCACTCACTAATAAGTGGATATTAACCTAGAAAACTGGAATACCCAAAACATAATCCACACATCAAATGAGGTACAAGAAGAAAGGAGGAGTGGCCCCTGGTTCTGGAAAGACTCAGTGAAACAGTATTCGGCAAAACCAGAACGGGGAAGTGGGAAGGGGTGGGTGGGAGGACAGGGGAAGAAAAGGGGGCTTACGGGACTTTCGGGGAGTTGGGGGCTAGAAAAGGGGAAATCATTTGAAATGTAAATAAATTATATCGAATATAAAAAATTTAAAAAAAATAAAAAAAATAAACAGGAAAAAAAAACTATTTTAAAATGCTTCCAAAGGCAGTTGAACTGACTTATATTACAAGGTATATGTGCCCCTCTAAAGGACCAAATCTTCAGATAATAGGCACAGAAGGAAAAGAAGAAATATTTTTCATCTTATTTCTTTAGAAAGAAAGGAACAAAGACAGAGTGTCGTCCACAAGGCATGCATAGTGGCCAGAGGAAAACTTTTGGGAATTGGTTTATTCCTTTTATCATTGGCTATCAAAGATTGAGCCCAGGTCTTCAGGATTGGCAGCAGGAATTTTTATGCACTGAGCTATCTCACTGAGCCTAAAGACATAGACAACATTTTCTTTTAAAAAGAAATAATTATAACAGAAAACATTCCAGTGTTAGAAAAAGAGATGGCAATCTAGACAAAGGAGACATTTAAGACATTAAGATCATGTCTGATTTAAGACACCAATCAGGCATGATCAGAGAAGGACCATATTATAATTAAAACACATAATATACTGGAAAATTTTTGTGAGCCCCAACAGAGAAACATCAAGTCACAACCATCAAAATAACAACAGATTAATCAACTGAAAATTTAAAAGCCAGGAAGCCTGGGAGAAATTACTTCAAGTTCTACAAGACAACTGCCAACCCCAACTGTGATCTCCAAAAATGTTAACTGTCATAATTGAAAGAAAAATAAAAGCTTTCCATGATAAAAAAAAAAATAGTCTAAAAGAATTCATGACCACTAAGTCAGTGTTACAGAAAATATTTGAAGGAATGAAGAAAAAAACCATAAAGCCACAGAAAAGAACCACATAAAATAATAGTAAAGCAAGAGAGGAAGAGGGAGTAGAGGAGGAACACTACAAAAATCAACAAAATTTCAAGATCAATATACAATATTCAGTTATAATACTGAATAATTAATGATCTCATTTCCCCCAATCAAAAGGCACAGATTAGATCAAAAATCAGGAAACATGTATGCCCCAATTATAGGTCTACCCAACTTCATAAAATAACAAGAAGATACAAATTAGCCATAGCACAAGAAGAGGGGAAATGTCAATATTCACTCTCACCAACTGACAGGTCATTCTAACAAAAAAATAGAGAGATGTGTGAATCAACAGACATCTACAGACCATTTCATCAAAACACTGGAGAAGAATTTATTTTTCTCCATTTAACCTTTTCCAAAATAAATCAAATGCTAGAGGGAAGGAGGGAGAGACAGAGACAGAGATAGGCAGAAACAGAGACAGACAGAGATAGAAAGATGGGGAGAGACAGAAAGACGGAGATAGAAAAAGGAGAAAGAACAGGAAGTTGGTGGGTAGGAGATGGAGGTAGATCTGGGAGAGCTGGGTGGTAACTATAATAAAGTGTATAGAGTTCTTTCAGAAATAATAAAAGTATTATTTAAAAAACAAACCATATATTAGGATACAAAACATCTCAACAATTACTTCAAAATTGAAATAATTACTTGTGTCTGACGACAATAGACAATAACTACAAATCAACAGCAAGAGAAACCCTAGAACATACATGTGGTAGTTTGAATGCAATTGGCACCCATAGACACGTTGGGAGTAACACTGTTAGTAGGTATGTGGCCTTGGTAGAGTAGGTGTGGCCTTGTTGCAGGAGGTGTGTCACTGTGGGGGCAGGCTTTGAGACCTTTTATATAATCAAACTATGTGTGTGGTGGAATGGTCTCCTGCTACCTCCATTTCAAAATGTAGAACTTTTGGCTCCTCCAGCACCATGTCTGCCCGGACACTGCCATGCTTCCCACCATGATGATAATGGACTAAACTTCTGAAACTGTAAGCCAGCCCCAATTAAATGTTAGCTTTTATAAAAGTTGCTGCGATCATAATGTCTATTCACAGCAATAAAACCCTACCTAGATTCATGGAGATTAAATAACCCTCAACTGAATCATGAATGAGTCCTTGAAGAAATCAAGAAGGAAAAAATTTAAATCCTATACTCAAATGAAAATGAAATACACAACATACCAAAACTTCAAGGGATTAAGCAAAAGCAGTCTTAAGAAGGAAGGTTTAGCTCTGAGAGCTTACATTAAGAAATCAGATTCAATAACAAAAGAGAATTCCAGACCAATTTCTCTTATGAATATTGATGCAAAGAGTATTCATTAAAATACAAACTGAATCCAAGAACACATCAAAGATATTATCCAACACAATCAAGAAGGCTTCATTCCAAGGATGCAAGAGTGGTTCAATATATAAAAATCCATCAACGTAATCCACCATATAAACAAACTGAAAAAAAAACACATAATCATCTCAGATGCCAAAAATGCATTTGACAAAATCTAACACCTCTTTGTAATAAAAGTCTTAGAAAGAGCAGGGATATAATAAAAAGATCTAAACATAATAGAGGCAATATACAGCAATATAGTCAACATCAAATTAAATGGAGAGAAAGCATTTAAAGCATTTCCATTAAAATCTGGGACAAGGCAAGGCTGTCCACACACACTCCCCATATCTCTTAAATATAGTACTTGAAGTTGTAGCTAGAACTACAGGAGATCAAAAAGATACAAATAGAATAACATAACAGTATACATAAGTGACCCCAAAAATTCTACCAGAGAACTCCTACAGCTGATAAATACCTTCAGCAAAGTGGCTGGATACAAAATTAACTCCAAGAAATCAGTAGCCATGCTCACTTCTGCAGCACATATACTAAAACTGGAACAATACAGAGAGTATTAGCATGGCCCCTATGCAAGGATGACACACAAATTGGTGAAACTTTCCATATTTTTATCATGGATGGAGAAAACAAGATATTCCATGACAAAAACAAATTTACACATATCTTTCCACAAATCCAGCACTTCAAACGATAATAAATGATAAACTCCAACACAAGGAGGGAAACTATACCCTAGAAAAAGCAAGAAAATAATCTTCTTTTAACAAACCAAAAGGAAGAGAGCCACATAAACATAATTCCAGCTCTAACAACAAAAATAAAAAGGAAGCAACAATCACTTTTCCTTAATTTCCTTTAATCAATGGACTCAATTCCCCAATAAAAAGACATAGACTGGATATGTAAACATTTTGCTACATACAAGAATCCCATTTCAGTGACAGAGACAGACATTACCTCAAAGTAAAAGGCTGGAAAACAATTTTTCAAGAAAATGGTCCCAAGAAACAAACTGGAGTAGCCATTCTAATATAAAATAAAATCAACTTTCAACCTAAAGCTATTAAGAAAGATAAGGAAGGAGACTTCATACTCATCAAAAGAAAAATCTACAAAGGAGAACTCTCAATTCATAACATCTATGCTCCAAATGCAAGGGCACCCACATTCATAAAAAAAACTTTCCTAAAGCTCAAAGTACACATTGCACCTCACATAATAATAATGGGAGACTTCAACAATTCACTCTCATCAGTGGACAGTTCATGGAAATAGGAACTAAACAAGAGAAACAGTGAAACTAACAGAAGTTATAAACCAAATGGATTTAACAGATATCTGAGGAAGTTTTTAATCATAAAACAAAAGAATATACCTTCTCATCACCTCATAGTACCTTCTCCAAAACTAACCATATAATCAGTAACAAAATAGGCCTCAACAGATACAAAAGATTGAAATAATCCCATGCATTCTATCAGATCACCACAGACTAAGGTTGGTTTTCAATAACAACAAAACAATAGAAAGCCCACATACACATGGAAACTGAACAACACCCTACTCACTGTTAACTTGGTCAAGGAAGAAATAAAGAAAGAAATTAAAGACTTTAGAATTTAATGAAAATGAAGGCACAACATACCCAAACTTATGGGACACAATGAAAGCAGTGCTAAAAGGAAAACTCATAGCTCTGAGTGCCTCCAAAAAGAAACTGGAAAAGGCATACACTAACAGCTTGACAGCACATCTGAGAGCACTAGAATGAAAAGAAGCAAATATACCCAAGAGGAGTAGGAAATAAACTCAGAGCTGAAATCAACAAAGTAGAAACAAAATGAACTACACAAAGAATCAACCAAGGGGGCTGGAAAGATGGCTCAGCGGTTAAGAGCACTGACTGCTCTTCTGAAGGTCCTGAGTTCAAATCCCAGCAACCACAATGAGATCTGATGCCCTCTTCTGGGGTATCTGAAGACAGCTACAGTATACTTACATATAATAAATAAATAAATCTTAAAAATAAAAAGAAGAATCAACCAAACCAGGAGCTGGTTCTTTGAGAAAATCAACAAGATAGATAAACCCTTAGCCAGACTAACCAGGGTGCCCAAAGACAATATCCAAATTAATAAAATCTGAAATGAAAAGGGAGGCATAACAACAGATACTGAGGAAATAAAAAAAAAAAATCAGACAAAAGCCTATACTAAACAAAACTGGAAAATCTGGATGAAATGGACAATTTTCTAGACAGATACCAGATACCAAAGTTAAATCAGGACAAGATAAACCATCTAAACAGTCCTACAATCCCTAATGAAATAGAAGCATTAATAGTCATCAATATTCTCCCAACCAAAAGAAGCCCAGAACCAGAGAGGTTTAGTTTAGAGTTCTATCAGACCTTCAAAGAAGACCTAATACCAATACTCTTCAAACTATTCCACAAAATAGAAACATAAATAACACTACCCAATTTGTTCTATAAAGCCACAATTATTCTGATACCTAAACCACACAAAGATTCAACAAAGAAAGATAACCTCAGACCAATTTCCTTTATGAATATCGACACAAAAAATACTCAATAAAATTCTCACAAACTGAATCCAAGAACACATCAAAACAATCATCCATCGTGATCAAGTAGGCTTCATCCCAGGGATTCAGGTATGGTACAATATATGGAAATCCATCAACATAATCCACTATATAAACAAAGAAAAAAGCCACCTGATCATTTCATTAGATGTGGAAAAAGCATTTGACAAAATCCAACATGGAATTTTGATGGGGATTGCATTGTCCCCTTCATGTCAAAAATCTTGGAAAGATCAGGAATTCAAGGCCCATACCTAAACACAGTAAAAGCAATATACAACAAACAGTAGCCAACATCAAACTAAATGGAGAGAAACTTAAAGCAATCCCACTAAAATCAGGGACTAGACGAGGCTGCCCACTCTCTCCCTACCTTCAATATAGTACTTGAAGTCCTAGCCAGAGCAATTAGACAACAAAAGGAGGTCAAAGTGATACAAATTAGAGAGGAAGAAGTCAAAATATCACTATTTGCAGATGATATGATAGTATATTAAGTGACCCCCAAAATTTCACTAGAGAACTCCTTAACCTGATAAACAATTCCAGTAAAGTGGCTGGATAAAGAATTAACTCAAACAAATCAGTAGCCTTCTTATACTCAAAGGATAAAGAGGCTAAGAAAGATATTAGGGAAACGACACCCTCCACAATAGTACCAAATAATATAAAATACCTTGGCATAACTTTAAACAAGCATGTGAAAGATCTGTATGACAAGAACTTCAAGTCTCTGAAGAAAGAAGATCTCAGAAGATGGAAAGATCTCCCATGCTCATGGATTGGTAGGGTTAATATAGTGAAAATGGCCATCTTACCTAAAGCAATCTACAGATTCAATGTCTTCATAGACTTAGAAAATTTGTCTGGAATAACAAAAAACCCAGGATAATGAAAACTATTCTCAACAATAAAAGAGCCTTTGGCAGAATCACCATCCCTGTCCTCAAGCTAACATACAGAGCAATAGTGATAAAAACTGCATGATATTGTACAATGACAGGCAGGTAGATCAATGGAATAGAATTGATGACCCAGAAATGCACCCACATATCTATGGTCACTTGATCTTTGACAAAGGAGTTAAAACCATCCTGTGGAAAAAAGACAGCAGTTTCAACAAATGGTGCTGGTTCAACTGGCAGTCGACATGTAGAAGGATGCAAATTGATCTATTCTTACCTCCCTTTACAAAGTTCAAGTACAAGTGGATCAAGGATCTCCACAGAAAACCAGATACACTGAATCTAATAGAAGAGAAAGTGGGGGCAAACCTGGAGCACGAGGGCTCAGGGTAAATTTTCTGAATAGAACACCAATAGCTTATGCTCTAAGATCAAGAATTGAAAAATGGGACCTTGCCGGGTGGTGGTGGCCCGTGCCTGTAATCCCAGCACTCTGGGAGGCAGAGGCAGTCGGAGCTCTGAGTTCAAGGCCAGCCTGGTCTACAGAGTGAGTTCCAGGACAGCCAGGGCTATACAGAGAAACCCTGTCTTGAAAAAACCAAATTAAAAAAAAAACAAAAAAAAAAAACAGGGGGCTGGAGAGATGGCTCAGGGGTTAAGAGCACTGGTTAAGAGCAGAGGTCATGAGTTCAACTCCCAGCAACCACATGGTGGCTCACAACCATCTGTAATTGAATCCAATGCTTTCTTCTGGTGTATCAGTAACAGGATGCTCATATACATTAAATAAATAACTTTTTTAAAAAAAACCAACCAAACCAAAAAAAAAACAAAAAATGAAAAATGGGACCTCTTTCTTATCTGAGGGATACAGGATGGCTGAGAAGCACCTAAAAAGGTGTTGAACATCCTTAGTAATCAGGGAAATGCAAATCAAAACAACCCTGAGATTTCACCTTCCAGCAGTCAAAATGACCAAGATCAAAAACTCAGGGGACAGCAGATGCTGGTAACGATGTAGAGAAAGAGGAACACTCCTCCATTGCTGGTGAGATTACAAGCTGGTACAACTGCTCTGGAAATCAGTTTGGTGGTTCATTTTATAATTGGACATAGCACTACTTGAGGACCCAGCTAGAAATGGAGAAAATAGAAACGTCTATCAGTCACCTTCAAGAACCACTGACTTCATTATCAGAAGCAGTACTGCAGGATAGGAGGGCTCTGTGCTGCCTTGGCTGAATGGCGTTGCTTTTATATAGACCATTCCGGGTTGTTAAAGAGTCAATGGCCAAGGTGAAGAAAGAGGTAGCCATGCGGAAAAGGGAGAAAACAGAATCAATGATGGTTCGAGACTTGACTTAACTCCTCCCCTACATGTCCTCCCTGTTAGGGTCCTTAATTGTTCTCCTGCTGACCTTTAGCCCTTACATTTTGAACTGCTTGGTCGCTATTGTTAAGAAACACATAGGTACAGTACAGCTAATGATCTTAAAGCAGAGATACAAAGAGCTAGACATAGAAGACAGGGAATATCAAAACACCAGCAATTGCTTCAGGATTGAAGCATGCACAGAGAAAAGGGAGGAATGAACGGGTCAGCTCAGGAACTTTGCAAAGGTCATAGAACACTTGCCCCTCCCAGAAGGTAGAGGCTAAATTGCATTCCTCAGACCACAGAGAAGTGCTTGTGGCTAGGGAAGGCCCAGAATTATTGAGACCATTGGCCACCTCCCTCATTCCCTAACAACCAATTAATTTAAAGGTAACACTGTTCGGCCAATCACATTGTGCCTAATGGCAGCTGCCCTGAGGACTGTATAAAGGCCCGCTGTGTGAGCTGGTGTGGTTTTTCTCTCCCCATGTGCAGGGCAACCCCAGCATACTGGATTAAATAAAATTCCTCTTGCAGTTTGCTTGGGGGAGAGAGAAGGAAGACCAAAGTGTGGGTCCTTCTTAGAAGGGGGGACAAAATACCCATAGGAGGAGATACAGAGACAAAGTGTAGAGCAGAAACTGATGGAAAGGCCATCCAGAGACTGCCCCACCTGGGGATGCATCCCATATACAGTTACTAAACCCAGACACTATTGTGGATGCTAACAAGAGCTTGCTGACAGGAGCCTGGTATAGCTGTCTCCTGAGAGGTTCTGCCAGTGCATGACAAATACAGAGGGGGATACTCTCAGTCAAGCAGTGGACTGAGCACAGGGTCCCCAATGGAGGAACTAGAGAAAGGACCCAAGCAGCCCAAAGGAGGAACAACAATATGAACCAACCAGTATCCCCAGAGCTCCCAGGGACTAAACCACAAACCAAATAGTACACATGGACTCATGGTTCCAGCCACATTATGTAGCAGAGGATGGCTTGTTGAACATCAATGAGAGGAGAGGCCCTTGGTCCTGTGAAGGCTTGATGCCCCAGTGTAGGGGAATGCCAGGACAGGGAAGCAGGAGTGGGTGGGTTAGTGAGCATGGGGAGGGAAGATGGGACAGAGAGTTTTCAGAGGGGAAAGGGAATAACATCTGAAATGTAAATAAAGAAAATATCTAATAAAAAATCAGTAGTCCTCCTCTATGCAAGCAATAAACAAGCTGAGAAAGAAGTTAGGGAAAGATTTCCAGGCAGCCCAGGAGGCTGGAGACCAGAGGGCTGGCCCTACCGCTGAGGACAAGGAGACTCTGTACCGAGTCCTATTCTTAGTACTCGAATGCCCCAAACTGAACCCGAAGAAACCACCCTGGGTGAACATGCCATTGGCTGGCAGTGTACGCCCAGGTGGCAGTATCTTATTTCCTCATTACCAGAGGAATAATCTATGATGATATTGTTGAGCCTCCAAGTGTTGGTTCAATGACTGATGAACATGGGCATCAGAGACCAGTAGCTTTCTTGGCTTACAGGGGCTACCTGATGGGCTTTTGAGAAGAAATCAGTGGATCCCCGATTTGCTCCTGTTAGTAAAGTTTTAAAGGCTGATCCACCCCCTTGTGCAATGTGGATAGAATGAAGAGCAGCATAAACGTTACATTGAGTGACATCCTAGCAAGCATATCAAAGCTAGGACTGGAAGTCATGGTATCAGAGACAAGTTCATTACAGTATTTTTTTCCTGGTGACCTATCCCAGTGTACCATCTATGTTACATGGCATTTTTTCTGAGGTTTTTTATTTCTTAAGGAAAATATACTCCTCCTAAAACTTTGGTATTGAATAAAGTGATTATTTTTTTACACACCTATCCAGAAAAAAAGTTAGGGAAATAGTATCCTTCACAATAGCCACAAAAACATAAAATACCTTGGTGTAATTCTAGCCAACTAAATGAATGACCCATATGACAAGAACTTCAAATCTCTGAAGAAATAAATTGAGGAATATATGAGAAGATGGAAGGATCTCCCTTGCTCATGGATTGGTAGGAGAAACATAGTGAAAGTGTCCATCTTACCCAAAGCAATCTTCAGATTCAATGCAATTCCCATCAAAATTCCAACACAGTTGAAGAATTGTGAAAGAACAAGTCTCAACTTCACATGGAAAAAACAATAAACCCAGGATAGCTAAAATGGTCTTGAACACTGAGAGAACTTCTGGAGGTATCACTATCCTTAACTTCAAGCTGTACTACAGAGCAATAGTAATAAAAGCTGTATGGTGTTTGTATAGAAATATACAGGTAGAACAAAGGAATCAAATTGAAGACCCAGAAATAAACCCACACACTTACTTGATTTTTGACAAAGAAGCCAAAACCATACAATGGAAAAGGGAGAGTATCTTCAACAAATGGTGCTGGCCTAAATGTCTGCATGTAGAAGAATGCAAATAGATCCATTATCTATCACCCGACACAAAACTCAAGTCCAAATGGATGGAAGATCTCAACATAAACCCAGATACACTCGATCTAAAGGAGCAGAAAGTGGGGAATAGCCTTGAACCCATTGATACAGGAGACAACGTCCTGAGCAAAACACCAATGGCTCAGATGCTAAGGTCAAGATTTAATATATGAAACCTCATAAAACTAAAAAACCTTCCATAAGTCAAAGAACACTGTTATCAGGACAAAATGACAGCCTACAGATTGGGAAAAGATCTTTACTAACCCTACATCTGATAGATGACTAATGTTCAAAATAGATAAAGAACTCAAGAAGTTAGATACTAACAATCCAAATAACCCTGTTAAAAATTGGGATACAGAGCTAAACAGAAAATTCTCAGCAGGAGAATCTTGAATGGCCAAGAAGCACTGTGAATGGGGGCAATCTCTAGGATGTGCCAAAGAACTGGCATGGGGAGAGGCCCCAGAGGGTATATGGGAGTTACCCTAGCTGAAACTCCTAGCAGTGGGGGAAATGGATCTGAAGTGGACACAGCCTGTAGCAGGCAGGACTCCCAGTGGAGGGATAAGGACAGTAACCCACCCACAAAACCTTCTACTCAAAATATGTGTGTCCTGCTTACAAGATATGCAGGGAAAAGGATAGAGCAGAGGCTGAGGGAATGGCTAACCAACGAGACCCATATCCTGCCAGGGAGTGGTGGTGCACGCCTTTAATCCCAGCACTTGGGAGGCAGAGGCAGGTGGATTTCTGAGTTCAAGGCCAGCCTGATCTACAGAGTGAGTTCCAGGACAGCCAGGGCTACACAGAAAGACCCTGTCTTGAAAAACCAAAAAAAAAAAAAAAAAAAAAATATCCTGGTCAAGAACCAATCCCTGCGACTATTAATGATACTCTGTTATACTTACAGATAGGAACCTAGCATAACTGTCCTCTGAGAGGGTTCACCCAGTAGCTGCAAAGAGATGCAGAGACTCACACTCAAACATTAGATGGAGTTTAGGGAGTCTTAGAGAAGAGTTAGGAGAAAAATTGAGGGACCCAAAGAGGACAGGGACTCGACAGAAAGACCACAGAGTCAACTAAACTGGACCCTTGCGGGCTTCCAAAGACTGAATCACTAACCAAAGAGCAAGCACAGGCTGGACCTAGGTCCCCTGAATGTATGTAGCAGATGTGCAGCTTGCTCTTCATGTGGGTCCCCCAACAGCTGGAGCAAGGACTGTCCCTGAACTTGCTGCCTGTGGATCCAGTCCCCCTAAATGGACCACCTTGTCTGACCTCAGTGGGAGAGGTTGCACCTAGCCCCACAGTGAAGGGGTACTGGGAGGAGAAGAAGAGCTGATACTGGTTTGTAAGGTGAATAAATAAATAAAATCAGAGAGATCTCAAATAAAGAGCTTATTGATCCCTGTTACTAAGATAGAAAAGGAAGGGTATATGAGACCTCAAATCAGTAGAGAGAAAAATATTAACATCAGGGCAGAAATTAATTAATGGAAAAAAAAAACACCCACAAAGAATCAAAGTAGCAGGAGTTTGACCACTGTGGATAAACAGTGCTTCCTCAGAAGACATTGGTTATTAAATGAAAATCTCAGTGGTAACTATGAGTTATTGGTCAAGGAGACCCCCCAAACAATGTAACCTATTGCTATTACTCTTGGCCGACCACCAGAACTAGATGGTAAGATCTTATTGTTAACAGATGAGTTGGTTTCAAGGTAAAGAGAGATATCACTCTGGAACTAACCTGAAAAGTTGACTCGGTGCTGACTATTTTCACAGTTCCCAAATGTGCTGTGTAGGCTGGTTGGGGGAAAAGCTGTTGGTACCCAATAGAGAACCGAGTGCTGGACTCCAACACAGGAGGCAAGATGTGTTCACTGGTAAAATATGGGGTGAGCAACTGCTTCCTGATTGGTTCTGAGGTCTGCTTCACAGCAGGGAATTTACATAGACTACTGTGAATCCAATCCAAAGCCCCTGACAAGGAAAGTCATAGGTCCTATAGTGGGGACCTACAATTGCTATTGCTAAATGGTCATGTTGTCAAATGCTCTTCTAAATATTTCTGTTTGATCCCATAGATTAGTGATGTGTGCCTTGGTCAGAGAAGCTTCTTTCTGCAGCAGGCCAGCAGTGCAGAGTCCAAGGATGGGGAAGATGCTGTGAGATGCTGTCTTCTGGACACGCATGGCTACTGTGCTCAGGAATTTACAGCAACTGTGGTTAGCTGCTCTCAGAACCTCTTGACTCCACGTAAAAAAGTCAACTGAGAGCTGAGAGGGGTCGTACTGACTACAGGGAAGCAGCTGAATCTCCTAATTTATGAACATAGCTATACATCTGTGTATCTTTGTCTTCTAAACTTCTTTCATAAACAGTTTGTAGCTTCCCAAGAATGACAGTTGGGCGGCCTTCTACAGAACTCACATTAAATTAACTTATTCTTATTGATGCTGTTATAAGTGCTTTTGTTCCTTGGCATTATTTTTGTGTTGCTACTGCTTATGGGGAGCAGCATGGATGACTTCTGAGTGCAAATGTTACAGTATCCATTGTACCTGTCTTTTGCAGTGTCATTAGCATATCCATTAGAATTTTCTGTATACGAGGTTATCTATGGTGCAAATTCAGATGACACTTCATTTCCAACTTTGATCCTGCTTACTTGGTCTTCTCATCTAATTACCCTGATCCGTGTTTCTGGTAAAATGCTGTAAGCAAAGGTCGAGCGTAGCCTCCATGTCTTGTTTCTGAACTTAAGGTTTTTTGCTCTTTTGCTTTTGAGTAGAATGTTCATTGTAGATTCTTTATAGAATACCCTGATGAGAAAGTCCTCTTGTGGGTCCATTTCCCCAGCTTATTGTGCTTTTATCATGAAGGAATTTTTTTCATTGTCTATTGAAATAATTATGTTGGTTGTTTGTGTTTTGTTTTGTTTTAGGTATGGTCATCAATGTCTCACAAGTTCCCATAGTCAGAATATCACTCAGTCTCAGAAAGAGAATTTCGTAACAAGAGGGATGAAGAGAGAGGATCTTGTGCTAAGTGAAATGTTAGATGCAGAAAGAACACAGCGCCATCTTGCTTCTGCATGGGAATCTAACGAAGCAAACACACAAGTACTGTAAGTAGATGAAAATAGAAAGTAGAGGGACTGGGATGAGTGTTCATGGGCATTTACTGTTCATGCAGAGGACCCTAAGACCAGCTCTAAATATCCATGTGGAGTTATTCACAACAGCCTGGAACTCCAGCCACAAAGACCAAGGCCCTCTCTAGCCTCTACAGGTACCTGCATACACATACACACACACATAGGCATGAATAAAAACAAAATAAATTCCTTTAAGAACAGCAACAACAGAAAGTAGAAAGATGGTTGTCAAGGGAGAAGGGGCAAAGGAAATGGGAAGATAGAGATAAAAATTTGATTTTCTGTTGCCTTCCCCATTACATCACAATAAAGCTCAATCTTCTTGCTGTGGCCTAAAACCCGCATGGTCTGAGTCTGACTGCATAGCAAGCAGATTTTGCGTCTTACCTTTCCTGTTGCATTCCCATCTATACGGTCCTGTCAGATGCCAACCATCCTGCCCAAGGAATGCTGACTTTCTCAAAGTTCATGCAAGTTCATGCTATCTTTCCTAGATATTCTTTTCCTAAATAGTTATTCATTTTTCTAAAACAAATTTATGTGCATGTGTGTCCTACCTATATGTATGTATGTATGTGTACCATGTATGATCCTGGTGCTTGTTAAGGCCAGGAGGGGGTGTCAGAGCCTTTGAAACTGTAGTTATAGATGGTTGTGTACTGCCATGGGGGTGCTAGGAACTGAGCCTGGATCCTCTGGAAAAGCAGTACTGAGCCATCTCTCCAGGGCAACATGCATACTTGCCCTGTATCATTCTCTCCTCTGATATCAGTCATGCCGCTGTATTTCCTTCTTATGGTTATGATATTTATCTTGACAGAATTTCATAAAGGCTAGGCTGACCAGCAACTGACTGAGGCTGAGGATAACTCTTCCTGCTTCCAACCCTGGAATATTGGAACTACAGTTTGTGAAACAACAGCAACTTTTATGTGATGAGAGCACTGAATCCCGGGCCCCCTGCAGGCTAGGCCAGCTCTATCAACTGAACTGTGTCCCCTCCTAAACTCACCTCATCTATTCCCTCATCTTTCTCAAAAAATAAAATGATTTCCTCTTCTTCATTAATATAATGAATGTAATTTCCCTGAAACCAGTGGCCTCAATATTGTCTAACTTTGAGTGAGATCTGATATACATCATTGATGTTCAGTTAACATTTGTGGAAGGAAGGAATGAGTTATATTTGTGAAAGATATAAAAGCAGGGTATCTTTCTTGAAACAACTCAGAGTAGAAAGGGAAATGTGTATTTATTTACTCATTACAATTACTTCTGAATGCATAGTACAAGGTAGGCATGGTAACAATCTCAAAATAGGTTTTCCTTATTTTAAAAAAGTCTACAAGATCACACTGTGTAGCCCTGGCTAACCTGGAGCTTACTATATAGACCAGGCTGGCCTTGAACTCACAGATGTTCACTTGACTCTACCTTCCAAGTGCTGAGATTAAAGCCATGTATCACCACAATCTGCCATAATTTTTAAGCTAGCATTTACAATATTAAGCTTCACTTTTAAAAACAAGTGTGGGGGAAGGTGGAGAGAAAAGAGAACTGTGTATGTCTGTGCATACCACAGCATACACACAGTCAAAGGACATCTTTGGAGAGTTGATCCTGAGATCCACTGTGGATTCTGGGGATCAAGCTCAGGTTGTTGGGCTTAACAACAAGCATTGCTGGCCATTGAGCCATTTTGCTGGTCTACATAATGGCATTTTCAAACAAAATCAGTTTGTGTTGGCTCCCTTTCCTCTGCTCCACTGTGCCCACCCGTCCCCACCAACCTTCTGCTTCCCTGCCATGTGTGTACTGTTTCAATGCTACCTGCCTTAATGGCTTTTTTTCTCCCTCTCGTGGCTTCCTTCCTAGTTTCATAGCCCATGTCCATACACACTCCACCTATATACATTCATATATACATTATAAGCTAGATTTTTAAATGAGAAAGACCTCTTTGAGTTTGTGTCTTCTCACTTAATATACTATTTCCTTGGTCCATCTATTTCCCTAATATTTCATTGATTTCCATTTTCTATATAGCTGAATAATGCCACGGCATGTATTACCTCATTTTCCTTATCTATTCATCTGTTGATGGCCATCTAAGCTAGTTTCATTTCCTTGCTATTGTAAATGATACACATTTATGAATACAAGGCTCTGACCCAGTTCTTCTAATAGCTGCTATTATAAACTGTTTAAGATGATTAAGTAACAAAAGGGCCAGATAGTAAATTCATGGTTATATTAGATTCTAATTTAATTATAATAAAGTATTTTCAATTTACTCAAGTAGAAATGGCTGAGAGAAGTTGAGGTTTAATAGTTCAGATATACTTTACATAGATAGTCTTCAAAAACATCAGAAATCCACAAAATGTGATATTTAATTAATGTTATTTCATTATTAAGGATCATTTGACAATGCTGCTCCTGACAGCTTCCCCGTTCCCCTTCAAAGAAGAATTTAAGCATTGAAACCTCCATATAAAGTCACTCTAGTTATGGCAAGGTAGTTACTGGACAAAAATTCCTCTATTCATCTACAGACAAAAAATGCTGTCCAAGAAAGGACACAATGATAGATAATTGACAGTTTAGCTCTGCCAATACAGAGCAAACTAGTCCTTCATAATTCCTGCTTCATTTAAGGTCTGTCAGATGTTTCTCAGCCAGAAGGCTGAAGACACATGGTCCAACCTTGTAAATTAGGGGCTGCCCAGGTAGTCAGCTATCTCTAAAATTTGTTTATGTTTTGGAAGTTATGTTTTTGTGCTTCCTGCATATTCAGGTAATAATTCATTCTCAAATTTCTGACGGGGTCGAAGACCAGTTATAGTCTCATAATCAAACTTAAGTTGTTTAGCATTGAGAGAGATAATGTAGATTTAAAATGATGTTTTAAAGATGGTAATGCAAGCTAAAATTAGAATGTAAGTTAGTTCTAGAATTGTTAGATCTTGAAGTTAGGATAGATGGTACTAATTAACAAATATGATAGACTAGATGTTAACTGTATATCATACTTTGTAATTTACAACTGCTATGGTTTTGTTCAATTTATATATGAGAATAAAGCACCTTTTTAATTGGACATAAAAGAGGAAATGAAGTGGGGTTGGCCTAATGCTACTTGTATTATAATGTTAATTTTGTTTCCCAAAACTGCTTACAGGAGTGCCTCCTGTAAGGCACTGAGGAACCCTGCCCAAGCTGGTTACAATTGGTAAATAAAGATGCCAGAAGCCAGAGCAGACAGAGGCAGGACTTTCAGAATTCCTAGGTGTGGGACAGATAGGAGAGAGAGGAGAAAGAAGATTCACCATGATTTGATGGCAAAGGGATTTAGGAACTACAGAAGAAAAGTCATCCAAAATGTAGGCGGAAGGGGGAAAATGGCCCAATGGGGGAACTGCCCAGAAGGTAACAGGGCAACAAAGATAAAACATAGAATTAGAAGGTGTTAAGCCAGGACTACCAGAGGGAAATATATGCCAACTGTGGGGAAGATTAGAGCTAGCCAACCAGTCTCTCTCTGGCAGGCGGCAGTGCACTGCCAGGACCTCAAAGTGGGTTAACTAAATTACCACTACACCTTATTGCTCACATGAGGTGCAAGACAAATCAGGAAATTTTAATAGTAATTTTTTAAGTCTGAAACAATGGTAGCTGTCTGGGAAAAGTAACTTAAGTTCCCCTTAACATATCAGAATAAACTTAGAATGATCAAAGAAATCAGCAAAAACAATGAAAATAGCCAACAAAACCATGGGGCTTTTACAGACTCTTCTGGAGACAAGCATGACCCCAAAGTCAGAGAAGAAAAGATTGATGGTAGCTTAAACAAAGTCAGAGTCAATTATGTGAGAGATCATTTTTACCAAGTCTGTATAGAAAGTAGCAGCGACCTACCAGAGATATGGTGCAGGATAAATACCCCACAGGAAAGGAAACAAAGTGGCTCCTAAATGTGCTGCTTGTGTAGCACGTAGCACACTCACATTGGTGGAAACAAGCCTTTGGGTGGATTCTGAGGTTAGGGAATAGCAGGCAACATGATTATCCTCGCTAACATAGCGCACATGCAGAACTTTAGAAGGAAAAGCATAGGGATGCCTAGTTGAGGATGCCACCTCTTTCTTCACTGGGGAAAAAAAAACCTGACAAACTATGACTGTTCAAAGAGCAGTATGTATTTGAAACTTTTCCTTTAAAATGCCTAGATGGAGAGCTAGAGGAATAGATGAATCATTAGAGAGTTTGTTCATGTGCGAGCATGAGCAGCTAAGTTCAACTCAAGACCCATGTCAAACCAAACAAAACAAGTGTGGTGGTACACACTTGCATTCCTAGTGCTGGGGAAGTAGAGGCAGGAGGATCACGGAACTCACCGGCTAGCCAACTGATATTAATCAGTGAGCCCCAGGTCCGAGTGAGAAACCTTGTCTCAAAAAACCAAGGTTAAAAGCTCCTGAGGAAAGGCAGCTGACCCTCACATACTTTTTCAGGGACAGATAACACACACACACACACTTGCATAGCATGAGCCTGTCAAGTAATAGGCAATTTCCAATTATAAAATATGAGCTTTCAGCTGGGCAGTGGAGGTGCATGCCTTTAATCCCAGCACTTGGGAGGCAGAGGCAGGCGGATTTCTGAGTTCGAGTCCAGCCTGCTCTACAGAGTGAGTTCCAGGACAGCCAGGGCTACACAGAGAAACCCTGTCCAAAAAAAAAAAAAAAAAAAAAAAGAGCTTTCAAACTCAAGTAAGAGTTTGGAAATGCATTTGCATTTGGAGAATGCATATGCCACCCTGGCTTTACCAGTTGCCTAGTACTCAAAGCTTTCCTCCTATGATCCATAGAGATGATGAAATGTGGTTTTTAAATGTGATGCCACGTCAACAATTAGACATTTGTGATTCAGGGATTCAATATTTACTTGATGACTAGTATTCTGTTAAAATTCCATGGACACGAACTTCCAGATTCTCACAGTAACCACATGTACAGTTTAAGTGTAGTTTGAGTAAGAAGTACTCATTGCTTTCTAAATAGGTGATTATGTCTTCTTCTCTTTGCCAAATACATATCCATGCTCACACAGACTTCCTACATACAGTTTATTTCAACCAAAGTAAAACAACTTGATCCTGAGCGCAGAGGCAGGTATGAAAACTGGGCTGTCTTTTGCAAATCATACAATAAGGAGATTTTCAAAACTATAAAGACAATACCACCCTTCTCACCAATAGTTTTGTCATGGAAGATATTTTAATTTGTTTCATAAAAAGTATTAATATTATAAATATGTTAGTAGTTACTGTGTTTCTTATTTTAAAAATAAGTTAACTTTGAATACATCTATTTCCCCCCTTTTTTAAATTTCCTATATTCTTTGTTTACATTCAAATGCTTTCCCCTTTCCCGGTCCCCTCCCCCCCATCGGTCTCATAAGCCCTCCCTCCTCCGCCCTTTTCCCAATCACCCCCTCCCATTTCCCTGTCCTGGTACTCCCCTACAATGCTGGATCAACTCTTTTCAGAACCTGGGCCCTCTCTTTCCCTCTTCTTGGGTATCATTTGATATGCTAATTGTGTCTTGAGAATTCAGAGCTTCTGGGCTAATTAATATCCACTTATCAGTGATTGTATTCCATGTGTATTCTTTTGTGATTGGATTACCTCACTTAGGATGATATTTTCCAGTTCTAACCATTTGTCTAAGAATTTCATTAATTCATTGTTTTTAATTGCTGAGTAGTATTCCATTGTGTAAATATACCACATTTTCTGTATCCATTCCTCCACTGAGGGACATCTGGGTTCTTTCCAGCTTCTGGCTATTATAAATCAGGCCGCTATTAACATAGTGAAGCATGTGTCCTTATTGCATGCCGGGGAATCCTTTGGGTATATGTCCAGGAGAGGTATAGCAGGGTCCTCCGGAAGTGTCATGCCCAGTTTTCTGAGGGACCGCCAGACTGACTTCCAAAGTGGTTGTACCATCTTGCAATCCCACCAGCAGTGGAGGAGGGTTCCTCTTTCTCCACATCCTCGCCAACACCTGCTGTCTCCTGAGTTTTTAACCTTAGCCATTCTGACTGGTGTGAGGTGAAATCTCAGGATTGAAGTGAACCCACACACCTATGGTCACTTGATCTTCAACAAAGGAGCTGAAGACATCCAGTGGAAAAAAAGATAGCCTTTTCAACAAATGGTGCTGGTTCAATTGGAGGTCAGCATGCAGAAGAATGCGAATTGATCCATTCTTATCTCCTTGTACTAAGCTCAAGTCCAAGTGGATCAAGGACCTCCACATAAAACCTGACACACTGAAACTAATAGAAAAGAAACTGGGGAAGACCCTTGAGGACATGGGCACAGGGGAAAAGTTCCTGAACAGAACACCAATAGCTTATGTTCTAAGATCAAGAATTGACAAATGGGACCTCATAAAATTACAACGTTTCTGTAAGGCAAAGGACATTGCCAAAAGGACAAAACAGCAACCAACAAATTGGGAAAGGATCTTCACCAACCCTAAGTCTGACAGAGGGCCAAATATCCAATATATACAAAGAACTCAAGAAGTTAGACCCCAGAGAACCAAATAACCCTATTTAAAAAATGGGGTACAGAGCTAAACAAAGAATTTTCACCTGAAGAAATTTGGATGGATGAGAAGCACCTTAAGAAATGTTCAACATCATTAATCATTAGGGAAATGCAAATTGAATGCATCTATTTTTAATTTTTAAGAGTGGTAGCCCATACAAGTTCTTTGTAGCCCCTAGCAACTTTTAAACATTCAAAGAATTCCTAAGACCAAAACCTTCAAGAATTGCTGTTCTAGCAAATTTTTTAATTATCAAAACTAACCACAGAAAGAGATACGGTGGGCTGGAGAGATGGCTCAGCACTTAAGAGCACTGACAGCTCTTCCAGAGGTCCTGAGTTCAACTCCCAGCAACCACATGGTGGCGCACAACAACCTGCAATGGGATCTGATGCCCTCTGGTATGTCTAAAGACAGCTAGAGTGTGTGTATGTGTGTGTGTGTGTGTGTGTGTGTGTGTGTGTGTGTTTACCTCTCAATAAAACATACATTCTACTAAATCTTTAAGGCACACATAAACATACTATACACTTTGGCACATAAGGAAATTTTGGGGTTTGTTTCTGTGATGCCAGGAGCACATCAACACCTATACACCTTCTTTATAAAAAACAAACAATTATTGGTTTGTTTTATGTATAATATGTATATGAGCACACCACCATTGCTCTCTTCAGAGACACCAGAAGAGGGCACCAGACCCCCCTCCCTATACACCTTCCTAAAGATCATGTTTATAATATGATATTTATCTAAAAATACATTCATTTCAGGATGCATAAATGGCTCAATACTAAGAACTCTATTGTGAAATGTTATTATTTATCACATTAATGTCCAAAAAATTCCTTCTGGCGAATGATGGTGATGGTGACCATAGCAACAAACATGTCCAGTTTCCAGGGACAGCAGAGGGAGTGGAGTCAGCACAGTATCTGGTGGCTATTGTTCAGCACAGCTGGAGTCAGAAGAGTCTGAAACATCGTCCTTGGGCCCTAGTTCCCACGGGGGATGTGCTCCTGTGATTGAACACCATAGGATTTTATTTCTCAGACTTGCAGCTGATGACAGTGAGCCCTTACTTACACTGACCCTACATCACTGCAGCTAAGAATGCATACTGACTTCTCCCTGGCCCCGAGCTGCCTGTTTCACTTAGCTTCTTCCTAAGTAGAATGTCGCCTCATATCGATGTAAGGATCAAGTGGATTGACACCAACACAGAGTACCTCTGACAGTAGTGCTGCGGGGCCTGGTGAACAGCCTTCTGCATCCTCACTGCAATTCTAGGTGCCCATGAGAGGCATCACTCTGGTCTGCTCCCTGACCTGACTGGGCAGCCACAGAGATTTACATTCTTTTTAGGCTTTTGCTTTTATTTTCAGACTGATTAAGCTTAAAATGTTTACTTAAATTCAAAAATTCATGAAGAAGTCACTATTTACACAGACTCCTCAATACTAATGTGATCATTTGGCCTCATCATTTTATTTACAAAAATATACAAGTGTTCTATGAATTGAGTGGTTTTCAACTGCCTTTCTTTTGGAAGGAATAGGATGATACTGTCATTGCCGCAAAGGCCAGTAGGTGGCAGTTCACAGACCACTGGAATGCACAGTGCAACTCTTCATAAGCATTTTCAAAAAGCATCAAAAAAAAAAAAACTGTTTTAAAAGACCAAGGAGAGATATTGAAAACATTTTCCATTTATCTCAAGACTGTTTCATAATTTAAAATTAAATGTACATTTAAATCTGATTTTTCCCACTTAAAATTCTTATTATGGAAGGATGTGTTTAGGTACAACCTCCTCGGAAAGCAAGTGAGTGATAGCAAACTGATCTAAAGCATTATATATATATAATAATTTATATATAAAATATATTTATATATATTTATTATATAATATAATAATATATTATAAGAATTATATATAATATATTATGCTTATAATATATAATATTATATATATATATATAAACAGTGCTCTCAGTGGTGCAGAGGAAAGCTCCTGTCTGTGTCCCCACAGAAAACAGTGGGCAGTGTCTGGACCTGTCACAGGTTGGGGGGGACAGATTATTGTTGGTATAGGGACAGGAGGTAAAGGACAAATGTATGACTAATTGCCCTGCAAAGACGACTCAGCAGGTAAAGGTGCTTGCTGCCGGGCACTGACAACCTGAGTTTGATCCCTGGATCCCATGTAAATAGAGGTGGACTGACAGCTGGAGAAATGAATGGCTCACACATTAGAGTCTGGACTCACAACCAAAAATAAAGGTGGAATGGGAGAATTGTTCTCTGACCTACACACACACACACACACACACACACATCATATATATATACACCATACACACATATCATACACACATATACACACACATACACACATATACACACATACACATACACACACATCATATACACACATATAAATGAACATCATACATACAGATACCCAGTAATAATTATTATAACAATAATTTTAATTAAAATATAAAAAGAATGAGGGAAAATATATATTATAATTAAATAGCCTTTGAATCATATTGTACATAGGATATAGGCCATATGTTTAAAAAGACATACCAAAGGTATAAATTGTTTATTTTGGAATGGTAAAAATATGCGTTTTCCTTTAGCATTTTGCTTATTGTTTTTTTTCAATATATTCTTTATTTACATTTCAAGTGATTTTTCCCTTTCCTGGATCCCCCTTCCCCGAAAGTCCCATAAGCCCTCTTCCTTCCCCCTGTTCACCAATCCACCCCTTCCCACTTCCCTGTCCTGGTATTCCCCTACACTGTTGCACTGAGCCTTTCCAGAACCAGGGGCCTCTCCTTCCTTCTTCTTGGACATCATTTGATATGTGAATTATGTCTTAGGTATTCCAATCTTCTAGGCTAATATCTGTTTATCAGTCAGTGCATACCATGAGTGTTCTTTTGAGATTGGGTTACCTCACTTAGGATGATGCTCTCCAGTTCCATCCATTTGTCTAAGAATTTCATGAATTCATTGTTTCTAATGGCTGAATAGTATTCCGTTGTGTAAATAAACCACATTTTCTGTATCCATTCCTCTGTTGAGGGACAGCTGGGCTCTATCCAGCTTCTGGCTATTATAAATAGGGCTGCTATGAACATAGTGGAGCATGTATCCTTATTACATGCTGGGGAATCCTCTGGGTATATGCCCAGGAGTGGTATAGTGGGGTCCTCTGGAAGTATCATTTCCAGTTTTCTGAGGAACCGCCAGACTGATTTCTAGAGTGGTAGAACCAGCTTGCAACCCCACCAGCAATGGAGGAGTGTTCCTCTTTCTCAACATCCTCACCAGCACCTGTTTTCTCCTGAGTTTTTGATCTTAGCCATTCTGACCGTTGTGAGGTGAAATCTCAGGGTTGTTTTTATTTGCATTTCCCTGATGACTAAGGATGTTGAAAATTTCTTTAGGTGCTTCTCAGTCATTCAATACTCCTCAAGTAAAAATTCTTTGTTTAGCTCTGTACCCCATTTTTAAGGGGGATATTTGGTTCTCTGGAGTCTACCTTCTTGAGTTCTTTGTATATCTTGGATATAAGCCTTCTGTCAGATGTAGGATTGGTGAAGATTCTTTCCCAATTTGTTGGTTGCCGTTTTGTCCTTTTGACAGTGTCCTTTGCCTTACAGAAACTTTGTAGTTTTATGAGGTCCCATTTGTCAATTCTTGATCATAGAACATAAGCTATTGGTGTTCTGTTGAGGACATTTTCCCCTGTGCCCATGTGCTCAAGGGTCTTCCCCAGTTTCTTTTCTATTAGTTTCAGTGTGTCTGGTTTTATGTGGAGGTTTTTGATCTACTTGGACTTGAACTTAGTACAAGGAGACAAGAATGGATCAATTCGAATTCTTCTGCATGCTGACCTCCAGTTGAACCAGCACCATTTGTTGAAAAGGCTATCTTTTTTCCACTGGATGGTTGTAGCTCCTTTGTCAAAGATCAAGTGACCCTAATTCTGTGGGTTAATTTCTGAGTCTTCAATCCTATTCCATTGATCTACCTGTCTGTCACTGTACCAATACCATGCAGTTTTTAACACAATTGCTCTGTAGTACTGCTTGAGGTCAGGGTCATTTTGCTTATTGTTAATTTTTACTTTTCCTTTGATGACCACCTTACATAATAACATAGAAAATTGATTTTTACATGGAAATTTGGGGGGCACTGTAACTGCTAATTTTCAAGAGAAAAACACAGCAAGAAGTTTGAAATGAAAACTAATAAAATTTAAAATACTGATTTTTGCTGAGCATCTCTCTAGACCTTGCTGTCCCTGGGAGCCACTCCTCTCCTTAGCCTTTGTGAGTTGGACCTTTAAGATGCCACGATCCTGACGCAGCACTGTTTGTCTTCCTGACTTCCCTCAATACAATGCCAACAACCTCATGGGCATACATCAAAGTTTCCTTTTTTTTTCTTTAAGAGCAGGTGATACTCCATCATATCCCTGTGTGTGTGTGTGTGTGTGTGTCCTTTTCTTTATTCATTCATCTGTTGATAGATACTTAAGTTGTTTCCATATCTTGATTATTGTGAATAACACTGCAATGAACATGAGAAACTAACTCCTTGAAATACTGTCTTTGGGTTTCCTTTGCTGTGGAGAGACACTATGATTAAGGCAACAGTTATAAAGGACAACATTTAACTGGGGATGGCTGACAGGTTTAGAGGTTCAGTCCAGTATCATCAAAGCGGGAGCATGGCAGCTTCCAGTGAGGCATGGTGTAGGAAGAGTTGAAAGTTCTGAATTGTTCGAAGGCAAACAGGAGAAGGCTGCTCTCACCTGTCTAGGAGGAAGGTTTCAAAGCTTATACCCACAGTGACACGCTTCCTCCCATAAGGCCACGCTTCCTAAGAGTGCCATTCCCTAGGCCAAGCATATTCAAACCACCACAGATACTGACTTTAAAAGTATTTACTTTTATTTCTGAACGCGTGTCTGTTAGTGTGTGCCACAGAGGTCAGAGGAGGGATTCCTTGGAGCTGGAGTTACGGCTAATTAAGAGCTCTCCAAGCCTGAGTTAGGTTGAACCAATGCTCATGTCTGCTGTGCAGTGCCCTGCAGTCAAGCGACGCTCTCAGGTAGTAATTACAATTTTTAAAATAAAATCGCCCTTGCTTTAAAAAAAAAAAAAAAAAAAAAAAAAAAAACTCTTCTTTAAAGATCTCTCTCTCTGTCTGTCTCTCTCTGCTGTCTGTCTCTCTCTCTGTCTCTCTCTCTGTCTCTCTCTCTCTCTCTCTCTCTCTCTCTCTCTCTCTCTCTCTCTCTCGCTGTAGAAATGTTTTGCCTGCATGCATGCATGAGTACCTGGTATCCAGGAGGAAAGAATTACAGGAGACCGTGAGCTACCATGTGGATGCTGGGCACCAAATCAGGTCTTCTGCAAGAATGCCAAGGCTCTTAACTGCTGAGCTAACACCTCCCTCCCTCCCCCCTCCCTTCCTTTCCCCCTCCTTCCCTCCTTCCCTCCCTCCCTTCCTTCCTTCCTTCCTTCTTTTTTTAGAGACAGAGTCTCTACAAATCCCTCTTACTATGTAGGCCAGGTGGGCCTTGAACTCACAGAGATCCACCTGACTCTGCCTTCCAAGTGCTGGGATTAACTCCACTCACATAACTCTGGGGTATATTTTACCCGTTTCTCACTGAACTTTCTTTCACCGCCCTCTTTCTTTGAGAGGTTCCATTGCTAAGCCACACCCCCAGCTTTTTTTTTTTTTTTTTGAGGTGGGTTCTTACTCTGTAGTCCAGGCTGATCTTGAACATGAGATTCTCCTGCCTCTGGCCCCCCAACACTGGGATTACAGACCCATGCCACCGAGAAGTAAGGAAAGTCTATGATTTGTTTTTGTCAATAATTCTTCCTGGGAGTGATTTTGTCCTCCTGTAATCCTGTAGCACTGGAAAAACAAGGATGGGAAGATCTTAAGTTTGAAGTCAACCTCTCTCTCTCTCTCTCTCTCTCTCTCTCTCTCTCTCTCTCTCTCTCTGTGTGTGTGTGTGTGTGTGTGTGTGTGTGTGTGTGTGTGTGTGTGGTGTGTGTACTTGTCTTTCTCAAGCACCCTGTTCAATCTCTGGCCAACTTTGGAGCATTGCTGTACAGAGCTCTGAAGTTGTAGTTAATACTAATTCAGATCACATCTCAGGAAGCTGGACTATTACATTCTTTATTTGTTGCAGATAACCCTATTAGTACATTAAACAGAATTAAAGTCCATGTCACAGCTAATAAAATAAAAATGCAGGTTTTAGCTATGGTGGTGGAATGCCTTTAACCCCACCCAGCACTCTGGAGGCAGAGGCAGGTGGATCTCAGGGTTCAGGTCAGCCTGCTCTACAGCATGATTCTAGAACTGCAAGGGCTACCCAAAGAAACTCTGTCTCAAACAAAAACCAATGACACAAATAACCAAAAAAAGAAAAAAGAAGTCAGACTTTTTTCTGCTATGAAATCTACTAGTAAAGTCTAAGCAGTCAATGGATTATATTTAAAAAATAATTGAACTTGAAAAATCTCCTAACTTTAACACTTACCTTAATTGTTCGGTGACAGCAGAGCTTGGAGTACATTGTGAGTCAGAAAGCCAGTTACTAGCTAGGTCGAATTGTGACCAAGTAAGTGAGTCAGTCAGTGCCTGTGCACCTAAAGCTCAGAAGAGAACTGCTTTCAAAGGAGTGCTAATCGGAGGGGAGTCTGTATCTGGGTGGCAACGCTGAGAACAAAACTTTCACTTGCAAAACAATGTTATTTCCTCCTGTTTTGTCTGTAACCCACCTCCGGGCTTGCATTCTATTTGACCACAGCCTTATCCTTGCATAGTGGGTAGTGTAGAGGGGAGATTAACCTGCACTGCTCTCTGCGTTTTAGGGCATTTGACCTCGCTTTGCTTTCTTTCTGCTGGACTTGGACACGACTTTTATTATGAGCAGATGCTCCGTTCTGGGGAGTCTTCGGAGGTCTCAGCCAATACACATTGTTCCCTCGCAACATAGAGGAGAGAGCATGTTAAAACTGGGTAGAAAACTGGGTTCCAGGCCACCGCAGGTGCAATGCCCTGTGACCCGACAGAGCCCTAGGCCTAGAGTTCTGACTTCTCTTAACTGAAAGAACAGAAGCTAAACCGGGGTCTTCTCCAGCAGATACAGACGTTCCCGGCCCAAAGTCAGAATATCACAAAAGGGTATTTCAGCTCTGAAAAACAGTTTCCGAATAATTTTTAGAATATAATGTTAGTAATTAATGGGGGGTGGAGGTGGGGTGCCACAGCTCTTGTCAGAAGACAAGAAACCAATCTCTTCTTCTACCAAGGATTTACAGGAACGAACTCAGGGTGCCAGCTCATAGCTGGATTGCTTTTTCCTGCTGTGCCCTGGATTCTGTCTTCAGCACCAAGTAAATAAATGCAAGCCCTTGGCTTGTCAGGATCATTCTTCCCCAAGGTCCGTGCCAGCTAAACTAAAAGAAAAAAATCTTTCCTTGTTAGACAAAAGCAAGTTGATCGGGCATGGATGCGAGGCATATTTCGCACTGTAAAGACCATGGGTGTGTATGCACAGAGCACCTAACAGACGTTTTCTCAGCTCCAGATTCTTCAGTCCTTCAGGTCACGGCAGTGACTCCGCCGAGACGCAAGGGGGCGCGCGCGTCCTCTCTTTTCCCGCCAACTAGGTGGCGATGCAGCCCTGCCTCCCGCGGCGACCTCCTCGCGGGCGGGGCGGTTCCTGTTCCGGGTCACAAAGGACCCGGATGCGAGCGTGCTATATAAGCGCTGAGCGCGCACCGCGCCCTCCTTTCTGAGACCGGGTGGTGCGTGCTGCGGAGCTCTGTCACGTCTGCTCCGTCCTGACTCACCGCTGTTCGCTCCTGCTGAGGAACAAGTCGGTCAGGAAGCCGCGCCTCAGTCATGGTGAGGTGGGGGACGACGCCACGCGGCCTGGGGCGTCGGCGGGGCTCGAGTTTCCGGGGCGCCGGGAGCGCAGACCCCGGGAGAGGGGCCCCCGCCGCGGCGAGGGCCCGGGAAAGGATAGGGTCCGGATGGCGGTTGTGTAGGAGTGGGCCGCGATTTACGTTCGCTGTTTGTTTTTCCGCCTGCGTGATAACAGGCATTTAAAGATACTGGAAAGACGCCCGTGGAGCCCGAAGTGGCGATTCACCGGATTCGAATCACGCTCACCAGCCGCAACGTGAAGTCGCTGGAGAAGGGTCAGTACGGTGCTCTGGGTGGGTGGGTGGGTGGTGCCTCGCGCCGTCGCCCTGGCGCAGTCGGCGATGAGGAGAGAACCTAGTGTGTTGAGCTACGGTGATAGTTGTTATACGCTATTCTGAGCCGATAAGGGTGACTTGTTGAGAACGACCCGAGAGTCGCTCTGGGTGAACTGAAAAGCCGTGCTTTCTTCCTTCGCCCGCAGTTTGCGCGGACTTGATCAGAGGCGCAAAGGAAAAGAATCTGAAAGTGAAGGGACCGGTGCGCATGCCCACCAAGGTGAGCGACAGGTAGTGGTGTCAACGGGTGGGGAGGGGAGAAATTCGGGGTTCGGGTGTCAAATGCTGGTGGTGATTGGGTATGCCTTTATTAAAGCAGCAAACTCTCAAGAGATCTACTGTCTGGTGAAAGTGGCTGAAACCTGTTAACATGCGGAGAGAATGGTTCAGGAGAAATGTACTAGTGTATTTTCTTTTATTGCAGACATTGAGAATCACTACCAGAAAAACGCCTTGCGGTGAAGGTTCCAAGACCTGGGATCGTTTCCAGATGAGGATCCACAAGCGACTCATTGATTTACATAGTCCTTCTGAGATTGTTAAGCAGATTACTTCCATCAGTATTGAGCCGGGAGTGGAGGTTGAAGTCACCATTGCAGATGCCTAAGTCAACTGTTTAAATAAATTGACTTAATAAGTTTTGATGGCGTTTATTCATGGTTTGTTTTTTTTTTTTTTAATGTTTGACTTTAAATGTATGTGTGTGTGTGTCGTAAGTATCCCAGCAGATGTTATTTTGAACCACCATGTAGATTCGGGAAACCCAACCTGCATCCCTAGGGAAAGAACAAAATCTTCAACCACTGAGCAAATATTAAAGCATTAAACGGCTTTTAGAAATGAAGGTGTGCTAACAGATTGGTCAAGTGAGAAAGAACACGTGTTGGATTTCCTAAGGGCACTGAGCCAATTTAAAGGCTAGGTTTGACTAATAGAGCAGATTGCATCCTTGATTATTAGGTCTGGGCAGGTGTTTTGGGATAGGATCTCTACAGAACAGGCTGGCCTCAGCAAATACCAATCTGATTTGATTGCCTTCTGCTTCCAGAGTACAGAAATAAAAGGGACCACTGTATTGGCCATTCTGGGTTCTTTAAAATGGATTCTGTCTTAATTACCAGACATGAGCCACTATGCCTGGTTTGCTTCTGTGTCTTGTAGAGGGTTACTAAAGTCTTTTGGGTTCTTTAGTCAAAAGACTAGTGTACTAAGGAATTAGACCCAAGCTACCCTTTGCTTTTCACAGTACTTAGGAGTATTCCGTTGCAGAGTCACTGCAACATTTGGTTTGGGGGCCTTGAAGCCTTCGACCACATTTACTAATCTCAAATTACGTCTGTTCAACTGGAAAATAAAACAGCCTAGGGAATGCTATGTTGAGTTCCGGTACATATCAAAGCAGGTTTTAGATAGTGAAGTGTGTAGAAGCTGGTTTTGAGTTGAACTAGTGTTGAGGCTAGGCTTAGGTACTGTAGAACTTTAGTGTATTTTATATAGTGGATAAATACATGAACTATTAGAGCAGTTTCTAGAAGTACTAGAAGGTCCTTCTAGTACTTCTCTTCCGAAGGTGCTGAGTTCAACTCCCAGCAACCGCATGATGGCTCACAACCATCTGTATAACTAGTGTACTCATACATAAATCTTGAAAAAATGTACTTAATGAATATGTAAACAGTACTATTTGGGAAAGTTATTTATTGAGGTTTCTCTATAGTCCTAGCTGCCCTCCAACTCTAGATTGGCATCTAAGTCAGAAATCTGCCTGCCTCCTGAATGCTTAAGTTTAAAATTGTATGTCACTATGGCCACCTAGCAAATTAATTTTTTACACAAATTGCTCTTTTTGCATGCCTTTGAATAATGGACCTAGCTAGGCTTTTGCTTTTGGATTATTATTTATTATCTTTACTGGCTTGCTTCCTCAGCTACATTATAGTCTTAAGCCCACTTGCCTGAGAATGGTACTTCCCCATGATGGGCTGAACCTTCCTGTATATCCATCAGTAACAGTGGAAATGTCTAACAGGTTAATCTGATGGAAGTAGTTACCATCCCCCCCCCATGTGTAAATTTGATAGTTGGCAAGAACTCACCTTAAACAGCTATGCATGTTACTCAGCATCTTGAGTTATTTGAAAGATTTTTTTCTATGAAAACATTTAGGGCCAAAGAATGTTTTTGTTTGTGGGTAAAGCTACATCTTTACCCATGAGTTGTTTCCATTTAATATGTAAAATGCATGGATTAATAATGCTTTAAAAACTAGAATTTAGGCCAGGCAGTGGTGGGACACACCTTTAATCCCAGCACTTTAGAGGCAGAGCCAGGGAATTCCTGAGTTTGAGGCCAGCCTGGTCTACATAGTAAGTTACAGGACAGCAAAGGCTACACAGAAACCCTGTCTCCAAGAACAAAAAACAAAATTCACAATTTGGTAACTTAAGGCCTTTAATCCCAGCAGAGGCAGGTGGGTCTCTAGTGTCAAGACCAGTTTGCAGGACAGTCTCAAAACTATTTGGGAATCAATACTTCTTGAAAAACCACTTTCAGAGACTTGAATCTAAGGATAAGCTAACCAGGAAGTAACCTTGAATCCTTGATTCTGTGACTCTTGTATGAGTGAGTTAAAGGCAGAAATTAACTTCCTCTGATTGAGAGCTCTGCTGTTTTAGAAATGCAATTACCAAGGGCATTGAAGCCACTTCTTTGCAGTCTCCAGTTTCTGCATCTGACATTGCTGGGACTTGATGTGTGTGGTTTATGGGTATAAAATAAAACAGGCAAAGGGATGTTGAATGGAAAGCTTTGGCTTCGGAATCAAATTCCAAATTTAGGTTCTTGGATCAGAAGGCCAGATCAAATTACAAGACTTCCTTATGACTAAATTCTTCTGTGACGTAGGATACTAATAGTATCTGCCTCAAAATACTGTCTCAGGCAGTATTTTCATTCTGCCTGAGACACACTTTCCAGTGAAGCCAAGATTGCCTCGCTGTGGGCATGGATTTCCTGAGGACATGCTAGCCTATGGTGTGAGTTACTTGAAAGGATTCTTTGAGAAATCTGAAACCCCCATCTTCGCAGTTTGTAACTGGATTATGCTCAATGGAAATTGGGGCAAGTCTAACTGGAGAGCATGGCACAAATGAGGTTTTATCTTTTGAAACTAATTAAAATGAATATGCCCTCGGACTACCATATCTTAAATCACACATTAAATGAAATTCCTGTTCCTTTTGTTCTATAAACAAGAATTTATTTCGTATTTTGTAGTTACCATTTTCATTAATAGCATACACCCTCCAATTGTGTTGCTAAAATTGTTAATTGTGACATTTTCATCAATCTATAGAAATGTTTTATATTTTCAGGAACCTCACATGTGCTAGGCAATTGGCTTATTTGTACAACACAGCACAGTGTGAGTCTACAAATGTAGACAGCATGTAAATGAAATCCAGGTAGGTTGAATTTGCATCATCCTTATGCTGCGCATCTTTGAATCACTCATACTGCTTTGTAAAATAGCAGTTATTCTGAAAGGGAGTCACATTTTTCTGTAAGATGCTGGAACTTAACTCCAGTATCACATTTGGTTCTGGTTATCCAATATTTTTATTTTCATTTTTCTTTCCCTTCCTAGCCCCTTATGGCCCTAGTCTCTCTCGGATTAGCCCTAGCTTCCACACATGAGAGAACTTGCAGTATTTTTCTGCGCCTGGTTTAATATTTTGTCCTCTAGTTCTATCCATGTGTCCACAAATTTGAGGATTTTTTTAGAATTTAGTTTTCTGGCTAAATACTGGTATGTGTATGTGTATAGTCTGCATGTTATGTTTACCGTTGGTTGCATATCTGATACATATGTGCCACAGTTTTTAATGAATATATTTAATGCATGTCTCTTCGTTGACCTCATTCATTCCTCTTAACAGTTTTGTAGGCATTTGCTATAAGCACGATTTCGATTAAAATGTTTTTTTTAAAAGATTTATTTATTACTATATGTAAGTACACTGTAGCTGTCTTCAGACACACCAGAAGAGGGAGTCAGATCTCATTACGGATGGTTGTAAGCCACCATGTGGTTGCTGGGATTTGAACCCAGGACCTTTGGAAGAGCAGTCAGTGCTCTTACTTGCTGAGCCATCTCACCAGCCCCCAAAATGTTTTTAATAGCATCTTTCCACTTGGATGTGTAAAGAAAGTATTCTTAGAAGTCTGAATTTTTGTTGCATTGTAGATGTGTACACTCAGCTATTAGAATTATAGGGCTGGAAAAATAGCTCAACAGTGGGTAAAAGCAATTTGTTGCCAGTCCTGACAGTCTGAGTTCAATCCCAGAATCTACAAGGTGGAAAAAGAAAACCAGTGCTCACAAGTTATCTGGCTCACACACATATAAATAATGCAATAAAAATTTAACCATTTAAAAACATAAGCATTGCCAGGTGGTGGTGGCACACACCTTTAATCCCAGCACTTGGGAGGCAGAGGTAGGCAGATTTCTGAGTTCGAGGCCAGCCAGAGAAACCCTGTCTCCAAAAACCAAAAACAAAACAAAAGAAAAAAAACCCCAAACCCATCCATAAGCATATAACTTTTGGGGGACATTTTTGGAGAAAGTTTCAGTAAAACAGCCAAAAGGATGCCTTTAAATGACTCAGTGCATTTATATTTCCACCATCGTCAGAGAGTGCATAAGATGGTTCTTTGATTTCTGTCTGTCTGCCACATCTCACTGGGACTCCTTTTAACATCAACCTTGTGGCCATCTAAAACTACCGCTTCCGTGTGTCCTTATAGTTTATGGTTTGTTTGTTTTTTTATTCAGAGAATTTTTCTTTTTGTTTTTTGGTTGGTTGGATTCTGTTGTTGTTGTTGTTTGCTTGTTTGTTGAGTCAGGGTTTCTCTGTGTAGCCCTGGCTGACCTTGAACACAGAGATCTGCCTGCCTCTGCCTCCTGAGAGCTGGGATTAAAGGCGTGCACCACCACCACTTAGGTGGAGATTTTCTTAACTGTCTTACCTATCATTTCTGTTGAGTTATTTTTCAACTTCATTATCTTGATTTCTTAAATATCTCACTGAAAGCTTCAAACATACAAAGAATGCTAAAATGGTTCTTTATAGCTTAGCTTCATAATGGTTTCTGCTATAGCTTAGCTTTATAATGGTTTCTGCTATAGTTTAGCTTTAAGGACTGTCAGTTGCTGCTGCTTGTATGTATGACTATCCACTCCCCTCAGAATATTTTGAATTCAAGTTCTCTCATAAAGATAACTTTTAATTTTATGGGCATGAGAGCTTTGCCTGGATGTATGTCTGTGTACCTGGTGCTCAAGGAGGCCAGAAGAGAAGTTTGGTAGATCCCTGGAGCTGGCAGGAGACTGCTGGTAATTAAACAAACCCCCAACCCTTAGAAAAAGAAATAAGGCTGGGCAATGGTGGCGCCCGCCTGTAATCCCAGCACTTGGAAGGCAGAGGCAGGCGAATTTCTGAGTTCGAGGCCAGCCTGGTCTACAGAGTGAGTTCCAGGACAGCCAGGGCTATACAGAGAAACCCTGTCTCAGGGAGGGGGTGGGGGTGGGGGAAGAAAGAAAGAAAGAAAGAAAGAAAGAGAAATAAGTGCTTCCAACCAGCAGACCATCCCCCCAGTCACTAAAAGATAAACCTAACAAGATCAAGCTAGCCAAAATTCTACAGTATAAAGGGGAGATTCTATCCAGGCTCCATCCCAAACTGAGGAGCTGTTGGCAGTTGATAGCTACTGAGGGAAAGAGAATCACTCTGAAGAGTTTCTTCTGGTAGGTTCCCCATGTTCCAGTAAATGACCCAAGCTCATGCACTGACTGGGTTTAGTGGGTTAGCAAAACATAGAAGGAAAAAAGATAAGGTTGGGAGGTAAATATGGTGGGAGAGATATAAAGGAGTTGGAAAATGGGGGTTAGATATGGTATTCCATTGTATATGAAAATCTCAAGAACAGAATTATAGAGACAAATTATGATTTAAAAAAATTCAGTATAATCAATACAGTGCAACAGATCCCCAGAATTTTTTCTCTTCTAAAATTGAAATTCCGAACCCTTAAGTCCACCTGGCACATATTTTACTTCCTGTTTCTGTGAGTTTGGTCATTATAAGATAGCTCATACCAGTGGAATCACAGGCTACTGTTTGTTTATCATAATGCCATCAAGGTCCACCCTTGTTGCATGGCAGGAATTTTTCTTTCTTTTCAGTGTTTGAGGAAAGTTTTACCGTGTGATTCTGGCAGGCCTCAAACTTGTGGCAATCCTCCTGCTTCAGTCTCAGGAACTCTAGAATTCAAAGCTTGTGACACCATTCCTGAATGTTTAGACACATCTTTGAGATACAGCTTTTCATATTGCATATGTCAAATGAGAAATGAGGTTGCTAGCATGTATGGTCTTCCTAGTTCTAACTTTTGAGAAATCCATGCTGTTTTCCACAGCTGTTGCATCATTTTACATTCTCACTTTTCTTGTTTTCGTTTGCTTTGGTTTGTGTTTTCGAGATGGTTTCTCTGTGTAGATCTGGCTGTCCTGGAACTTGCACCCGCTCTGTAGGTTGTTTTGCATTCTGTTTTCTGTTAACTTAATTGTTTTGTTTTCCCTTTGATTCTGTTTTATGAGCCAGGGTCTTCTATAGCCTAGACTGGTCTCAACTTGCTAGATAGCCAAGGCTAGCCTTGAACTGCTACAGTTCTTCCTGGCTCAGCCTTTAGAGTACTAGGGATAATAGATTATAAATCAATAACTCCAGGCTTGAGGACTCTGCCTTTGGTGTCATACCTAGGAAATCACTAAATATGTTGATGCAGCTTTTCCATGAAGTTGTATGTCTTACGGTTGTTTTGATAACCCATTCAACTAAAGAAAATGACCATTTAAACTTAGACTGTCAAAATGATTTGGGGAAAATTACTAGTCCATGACCTGTAAAATTCTTATGAAAACATTAAAGTGTTTCTTACTATTACTTTAGTTGTAAGGAGAAATAAGAAATTTTTAGAAGTTAATATTTAGTATGCTGTTATCTAAAACAGAACATTTAGGAAATATTCTATTTATAAAGATCTTGTATCTGGGAAGATGACTTAGTTAAAATAAACTGTTAAAGAGGACTTATTCTTGAAGAGGACCTGGGTTTGATTCCCAGTGTCTACATGGTTATTAACTCCAGTTCCCAAGGGCAAAGCATCATTTCTGTGACATGTTTGTCATTTCTGTTTTAATTACAGTTGTCCCCTGGTACCAGTGATGGATAGCTTCTGAAATTCAGGATATACCAACATCTAAAGATACTTAAGTTCTCTATAGAAAGCATACTGTTTGAATTAAACACAGATCTTCTAATATATTTTAGATCAATACCAGATTATTTGTAACACTTAATAAAATAGAAGTGCTATAAAAATAGTTGTGATAGTCTATTATTTAGGAAGTGTCTTAGTCAAGGTTTCTATTCCTGCACAAACATGACCAAGAAGCAAGCTAGGGAGGAAAGGATTTATTCAGCTTACAATTCCACACTGCTGTTCATCACTAAAGGAAGTCAGGACTGGAACTCAAGCAGGTCAGGAAGCAGGAGCTGATGCTGGCCATGAAGGGATGTTCCTTACTGGCTTGCTTCCCCTGACTTGTTCAACTTTCTTTCTTTCTTCCTTCCTTCCTTCCTTCCTTCCTTCCTTCCTTTCTTTCTTCCTTCCTTCCTTCCTTCCTTCCTTCCTTTCTTTCTTTCTTTCTTTCTTTCTTTCTTTCTTTCTTTCTTTCTTTCTTTCTTTCTTTCTTTCTTTCTTTCTTTCTTTCTTTCTTTCTCTCTCTCTCTCTCTCTCTCTCTCTCTCTCTCTCTCTTTCTTTCTTTCTTTTTGTGTTTGGTTTTTTTTGTTTGTTTTGAGACAGGGTTTCTCTGTATAGCCCCGGCTGTCCTGGAACTCACTCTGTAGACCAGGCTGGCCTCGAACTCAGAAATCCTCCTGCTTCCCAGAGTGCTGGGATTACAGGCGTGTGCCACCACCAACCGGCTTCAGCTTGCTTTCTTATAGAACCCAAGATTACCAGACCAGGATGGCACCACCCACAAGGGGCCCTCCCGGCTTGATCACTAATTGAGAAAATGCCCCACAGCTGGATCTTGTTGAGGCATTTTCTCAACTGAAGTGCCTTTCTCTGTGATAACTCCAACCTGTGTCAAGTTGACACATGAAACCAGCCAGTACAGAGAATGAGGACAGGAAAAAGTTTATGCATGTTCCGTACATATGCAGTGTTTTATTTTCTATCCAGTTGATTGAGTTCACAGCTGTAGAATCCACGGACACCTGGAGCCAACTCGAGTTTACTCATTCTTGTTTGTCACAGTTAGTCACGATGCACATAAAGTCTCCTGGATGTTGGCAGGGTCAACATGTTCATGGCTAACTATTTCCTATATAACAGCATTTATGACTGATTTAAATTTTGCTTCCAGAATTATCTGTTGTTTTTTTTTTTTTTTTTTTTGATGTATTTACATCTTTGTTGGCTGATTTCCTGTTCTGGCTGTCCATTTTTGTAAAGTGTCATATACATTTATGACTTGGAAACAAAGAGGCCTTACAACTCCACACTTTGCTGGCTCTGCTTTTCTCTGTAGGAACTGGATAGCAGATGCGTACAGACCTATTATCTGACTGAAAGAAGTGACGTGATCTATATGTGCATACTGTTTGCTTGAACGAAATAACTAGCAGTAAAGGTTGTCCTTTAGGCAGTTACTCAGTGTGATGACTGTTCTTGGTTGTTAACTGGAATGCATCTAGGATTAACTAAAAACTAACTGACTGGATACACCTTCTTAATTAAATCATTTGAAGTAGGAAGACCCATTTTAATATGGACCTTTTATTTCTTTATTTTGGTTACAATTTCATATATATATTATAATTTTACTCATATTTAAGGATTATGTTTTGGGTCTGGAGAGATGACTTAGTAATTAAGAGCACTGTCTGCTCTGCAGAGAATCTGGGTTTGGTTTCCAGCATCCATGTCGGCTTACAACCCATTGGTAACTCCAGTTTTAAGGACACCAGCTCCTTTTCCTGGCTTCCTTAGGCTCTAAGCATACAAAGAGCTCATACATAATACATACATACATACATACATACATGCATACATACATACGTACATACATACAGGCAAAACACGCATAAAAATAAATACATTTTTTTCTTAAAAGAATTGCATTTTGCTGGGAGCAGTTGCTCCAGGAGGCAAAGGCAGGTGTATCTCTGTAAGTTCGAGGCCAGCCTGGCCTAGAGAGCTAGTTCCAGGGCAGCCAATACTACACAAAGAAACTCTGGAGAGAGAGAGAGAGAGAGAGAGAGAGAGAGAGAGAGAGAGAGAGAGAGAGAGAGAGAGAGAGAGAGAGAGAGAGAGAGAGAAAGTTGAGTTTTTATGGATATGGTTGGAATCTTCCCTGTTCCTATGTAAATAGACCAGCTTTTCCTACAAACTTGTACTCTGCGTGGACTTCACTTTCAAGACCTCACGAGAACACACCTGCACCTCAGGAAAACACGCCTGCAGTAAGAAGCTTCCATCCTAATGTAAACCTTCAGCCATTCTTCCCAGTGGCCATTCAGTGTTGTAGATGTTCTCCCTTTGCCGAGTCTCGGGCCCACAGCATAGTTCTTTGGTTTTGATCTATAGTACGAGAACTGACCCCTGACCCAGTTTTGCCTTCTTCCAACTCCTCCATTTTGAACCCTACTTCTACCCCGAGCAGCCAAAGATCAGAAAGTGCAGTTTTGATCACCACTGCTGGGCAGCCTTCCCAGCCGTGGCCATTCTTATCCTTTTTCTTCCTTTGCTCAGCCTGCATTCATTTTCTGCGTTCCGGAATGGTGTGAAACTCACCACCAATCTGTTTATATTGTCTCTTTGCCACAGCTTTATTTTTTGTTTTCTCTGCATGACATTTCAATGTGTATAATCATGGGCTGAAATTTAATTGATTCCTAAAACTTCTCAAGCATTGTTTCTATATAATGTATAAATAGCCATCCAGGAAACTTTTTACTGAAAGTCAGTAGCACAGTGTCTCACCACCATAGGGCTCTTGGGCCAGACTCTGTATTAGACAGTCAATCCCGAACACAGGCTTTCCTGGCTGTGTCTCCAGTTATTATGCATCTTAAGTTACTTATTAATCTTTTCCCCCCTGACTTTTCAAGACTGGGGTTCTCTGTGTAACCTCTGTCCTGGAACTCTATAGACAAGGCTGGCCTGGAACTTAGAGACCTGCCTGCCTCTGCCTCCTGGAGGTGTGTGCCACAACTGCCGGCTATTAATTATTCTCATATCTCACTTTTCTTATCTGTAAAATAACAAAAGTACCTCATGGGATTACCTGAAAAATAGGTGAATTTTTTTCAGTATTCTTAACTTGAAATTTCTAGAACTATAACCTCAGTATGCTTTTCTTGGTTTTGCTTTGTCTTGTTTTCAAAAATTGCAGATATTGCCTGCTATATAAATACGTGAAAATGTATTAATCTAAATTTCAGGAAATGAAACACATTTGCCCTAACAAGACATTCAGGAATCTTGGTAGAAACTGAAATGACTTCACCATATATCCAAGGGAGAAGCATGAGAAACAACACAGAAAGGAGAACGGAGACACTCATGAAACAATTCCCAAATATCTGCTTCCTCTTGTGTTTATTGATCACTGCTTCTTCACATTACTGGAGCCATAGCTTGAGGAAAGTTAGGAACTTCATCTGTTTAAAGTCCAACAAAAAGAAGTTAAGACATTCAGCAAAAGGATGTGTCTAGCAAAACTATTTAAAAAATGTTTTTGGCAGAGTCTCTCTCTATAAGTCAGTCTGACCTGGAACTAACTACTATTCTCCTGCATCTGACTTCTGAATGCTGGGATTTGAGGTATACACCACTATGCCTAGCATCAAACTGCAATTTTTGAAAACAAAACAAAACTAAGAAAAGCATACTGAAGTTATAGTTCTAGAAATGCCAAGTTTTTGTCTTTCACTTATGTTCCTTAAAGTTTAACACTTTATTTATAGTCAAGTCTCAAGTGTTTTCATTTTTGAAAGGACTCAACACTGGTAGTTTAAATCTTTTTCAAAGATAAAAACTATTAAGTTTCACATAAGGAACCAGGAACAATAAGTATTTTCTCTTAAAATTGAGAAAAAAGATCTAGGTTAGTGTCAAAAAACTTTAAGTGCTATTTTTCATAATCCATTCAATTGTTGGCACAGTGCCAGAATATACTGGCAAGCACATGTGGTGGTTTGAACACATAGTCATAGGGTGTGGCACTATTAGGAGGTGTGGCCTTGTTGGAGGAAGTGTGTCACTGTGTAGTAGGTGGGCTTTGAGGTCTTCTATGATGAGGCTCTGACCAATTGGGAAGGCAGTCTTCTCCTGGCTGCCTTTGGATGGAGATGTAGAGGTCTCAGCTCCTTTTTCAGAATCATGGCTGCCTGGAAGCTGCCATGCTTCCCACCATGATTAAAATGAATTGAACCTTGGAAACTGTCAGCCAGCCTCAGTTAAATGTTCTCATTTATAAGAGTTGACATGGTTCTGGTGTCTCTTCACAGCAATGAAATTGTAACAAAGATAGCACATGCTCCTTGAATATCTTTTGTTTGTTTGTTTGTTTGTTGTTGTTTTCAAGACAGGGTTTCTCTGTATAGCCCTGGCTGTCCTAGAACTCACTCTGTAGACCAGGCTGGCCTTGAACTCAGAAATCCACCTACCTCTTCCTCCCAAGTGCTGGGATCAAAGGCGTGCGTCACGACCACCACCCAGCCCCTTGAATATTTCTTAATGCTTTTAGTTTGAAACCATCTCAGCTCACATAAAGTTACGTGAACAGTTCCCTATTGTTTTTGTTAGTTTTTTTACCATTTGGATATGTTGCCAACATGATGCACTGTTAGCCCCAAACATTTGTATTCATATGTTGCTTACCCATGGAGGCACATTCTGAAAGCTGCATTGGCACTGGTTATTGTGCAAACATTACAGTGTGTATCACACCCCCCTAAGGAGGCCATCTTGATCACCCCATTTGGCTTTTTGATGCAATCAAAAGACTTTTAAGGAACCTGGAGAGACCACAGAAGCTACACAAATACTTCAAGACAGATGATAGATTCTGAATGAACATGGAATCACTGAAGAAATCAGGAAGTAAAATGTTAAGTTCTTGGAATCAAATGAGAACAAAAGCACAATTTACTATACCCCCTGGACACAGATAAGGCCACTTTTAAGAGGAAGTTTATAGGTAAGAATGATCATATTTAAAAGTCAGATTTGGGGCTGGAGAGATGGCTCAGCAGTTAAGAGCACCGACTGCTCTTCCAAAGGTCCTGAGTTCAAATCCCAGCAACCACATGGTAGCTTACAAGCATCTGTAATGGGATCCGATGCCTTCTGGTGTATCTGAGGACAGCTACAGTGTACTTACATATAATTAATAAATAAATTCTTTAAAAAAGTCAGATGTCAAATAAATGATATAGTGTTATACTTTAAGGTCCTGAAAAAATAAGAACACAGTGGGATTAATTTGGGGATAGAGGCATGTTTAACATTTGTGTGCATGTTTAACATGTATGTGCTTGGTTAACATGTTGGTCCCCTAAATTCAACTCCCAGCAACATAAAACAAACAAATCATGCCAAACTGACACCTCAAAGAAATACACAGCAACAAGTAATAAAGAAATTTAAGACAAGAATAAAGAAAACTAAGGACAAGGAGACTAAAGGAAGATCGGCCAGAGAGTCAGTCTTTGAGTAAGTAAACAAGACTGATAAACCCCACTAGCAAAGAGAAAAGAAAAGAAAAACCCAGATTAATAATACAAGAGATAAAAACAGCTACTTAACCAGAGTCTAATAAAATCTAGATAATCATGGAATACTTTGAAAACTTATATTCCCTAATCTTGCAAAATATAGAAGAAATGAATTATATAACACTACATGACCTACTAAACTTAAGAGGCTATAAACAATTTGAATATCTTTCTAACAAGCAGTGCGATTAAAGCAGTAATAGGCTCTTAACAAAGAAAAGTCCATAACTGGATAAATTCATTCCTGAATTCTATTCAACTTTTAAAAAAAAGTCAACCAACTAGAAACCATGTAACAGAAAGGGAAGGAACACTGTGAGACACACTTACAAAGTTAACATTTTCCTGATGACAAAACAAAGAAACAAATCTCTAGGCCAACTTCTCTGATGAATACAGACATAAAAAATTTCAATAAAAGTCTTGCAAACTGGATTGAAGAACATCATACTACATGGCCAGGTTGGTTTCATTATAACGAGGTACAAGGATGGTTCAACATATGCAAACTGATAAATGTTACACAAAATAGACTAAAGACAGAAATATATTGTGTGAGCAATCAGTGGAGGAAAGAAACGTTCATCATTCTTCATGGTAAAGGACTTTAAAAGTCTAGGAATAGAAGGAACACACCCAAGTATAATAAAACCTACATACACTGAACCAATAACCAGTGTTATACTAAACAGTGAAAACTTAAAGCATTGCCTGTAGAGTCAGGAACAAGATGAAGACATTCACTTTGTCTGTCTTTATTTGAAATAGTGCTTTGAATATTTGTTAGAATAAGAAGAGACAAAATTAGAAAAGATACAGATAGGAAAAGAGAGTTAGAGGAAATCCTTACCAACTATACCATAGGGCATTAAGATCTGATACATCAGCCAGGCAGTGGTGGTGCACGCCTTTAATCCCAGCACTTGGGAGGCAGAGGCAGGTGAATTTCTGAGTTCAAGGCCAGCCTAGTCTACAGAGTGAGTTCCAGGACGGCCAGGGCTACACAGAGAAACCCTGTCTCGAAAAACCACAAAAAACAAAAACAAAACATACTGATACATCGGAGGCTACACCTTCCCATCCAATCAATAAATGAGTTAATGAATTGAATATAAGAAATTCAAATGGGGCCTAGAGAGATGGCTCAGCAGTTAAGAGCACTGACTGCTCTCGCGAAGGTCCTGAGTTCAATTCCCAGCAACCCCATGGTGGCTCACAACCATAACGAGATCTGACGCCCTCTGCTGGAGAGCCTGAAGACAGCCACAGTGTACTTACATATAATAACTAAATAAATCTTTGAAAAAAAAAAAGAAAGAAATTCAAATGGCCAATAAATGTTTGAAAAATTCTCAATATTCTTATTCCTTTAGGGAGATGAAGATGAATACTGCTTTGGAGGCAGAATGACTATTATAAAGAAAGCAAACAAGTGATAAAACCTGAGCAGTGTCAAGCGAGAGAAGAGGAACATAAGCAGCCACTGTGGAAATCAATATGGAGCTTATCAAAAACTGAAACTTTGACCACTATATAATGTAGCTACACCAGAAGTAGGAAGCAGCTCAAAGATTCTGTCAGCATCCACATTTACCGTTGTACTGCTGATGATAGCAAAATATGGAACAATGTCTTTCATGAGAAAATAGGCCAAAAAATTGTAGTGCACATACAGAGTTTTATTCAGCTGTATAAAGAAACTTTAAAGTTTGTAGAAAAATGGGTTAAATACATGGGACTCGGTAACTGTTTACAAAGCATGCGTACAAAATAGCTACAGAGAGGATGGTGAGGTGGTAGATCAGAAAAGTTAGAGACTGTGATGTAGGAAAGAAAGAGGATAGTGGAAGGAGGGCTCAAACCACAGGTGAGGCTCCAGGAGGGAGAGGAAGAAAGACATCTGAAGTTTTATTTTTGTTATCGTTACAATGAAGAAGCAAACGTCAAGTGTTGCTGGCAAGCCATTTCCCTTTTGGAGTCACTAGAGGTCAGTAGGTTTCTCAAGGATGCATTTGAGAGGGAAGGGGATCTAAAGCTGAAAGAGAAGAGAGAAAGTCTGAAAAGATTTAGGGGACAACAGAAGACAACTGACCATGAAACAAAAGACTTACTGAGGTAGTAAACCTTTGAGTTCTTCATGACACCAGTCTGAGCCATTTTTCTATTTTTCTTTCACTGCCTGGTGAAAAAGCAAACTGCTTAGTGGATCCAGAGTGAAGGCTTGCTTAGTCATGTCATGATGGAAGATATGACAAGTTGTTGGGAATACTGCAAGTGGGCTGTGAAAATCACTGAATGAAAACAGACTCATAAAGTGTGTATTGATAATGGTAACTGGAGAACGTGTGTGTGTGTGTGTGTGTGTGTGTGTGTGTGTGTATGTGGTTGATATATATATATATAATGACAGGGTATAGCATTCCCTTTGTCCAAGTGTGACCTTGAACTCATGGCAATCTTTTGCTTCTGCCTCCTGAGTGCTGGAGGGAATTACAGGTATAAGCCACTATGGACAGCTCAAATTGAGATGTTATATACCTATATCTTTACCTTTACCTTATATAAACAACCATTCCATAAGCATCTAGAAACGTAATAAGACTTGGCACTAAAAGTGTGAGTTCTGTCTCCAAGACTTTGCTCTGGACTCCCTGCAGTTCTCCTCTGAGACACAAACAGTGTAATGTAGACAGACTGGGTTTATTATAGAATAAGGTTCATTCTAAAGAGGTGAGACAACCAAAAAACCAGTGTGTCAACCTACATTTTTTCTAGACAGTTCTATTGACAGTAAATAATATATGTCAACTTATTTTTTATTTTAAAATATATGTAGCACTTAGGATAATTCTAAACTGGGACAAATATGTTTTCCTGAGGGCCATTTTTCCTGTCCAGGTAGTTATCAGACCAGTTTGATTTGACCCTTACAGGAGGGGTAATGACATGTCTGTGTCCTTTTCCAGAAAAAAACATTTACTGAATGTTAAGAGTTCAGTTTCTAGGAGTTGGTTTAGATAATTAATTAATTAATAGTGACCTTCTTGGCAGTTCAAGATATCCACCTATGGCCAGAGACTTCATTCCTTTGGGCAGTAATTAGGAGGCCGTGGTTTCATAAGTTGTTTACTATGAGGGAGAGGTCTATGTCAAATGTCCTCTAACAGGTAACATGTGTAACTCTAACAGGTTCTGTTCTTGTTCTACGCTCCCTCTCCCTCCATCCCTCCCTCCTTCCCTCCCTCCCTCCCTCCTTTCCTTCCTTCCTTCCTTCCTTCCTTCCTTCCTTCCTTCCTTCCTTCCTTCCTTCCTTCCTTCCTTCCTTCCTTCCTTCTGAAGTTGGTCAAGGCTGCCTTCCTTTTCTGCCATTTGTCTCACTAAACCTGGTGTTCCCTGATTGGCTAGATTGGTTGACCAACTCCTCCCCACCCCTGCTCCTCAGCACTGGGATTGCAGTCACTTCCAGGCCCAACTTTTTACCCAGGTGCTAGTGATCTGAGCTCAGCTGCTCATCCTTGCAAGGTGGATGCTTTGCCTACTTAGTCCTTTCCCCAGACCCTTTGTGATTCTTTTTCTTTTCAAATATATTTGTAATTATTCTTTGAAAATTTCATACATGTATACAATGTACTTTGATCATACCTTGATTAAATCTCTTAACCTTCGGCTTTATGATAACTTCCTCCTGTCATTTTAAGTATATAATTGATAGGAGTGATGTTATGATATGTAGTTATGAGAGGGTCTTTCTCTTGTTTTAGTTATTTTTTATTGTCTTGTTTGTTTGTTTGTGTGTTTGTTTTTGACACAGGGTTTCTCTGTGTATCCTTGGCCATCATGGAACTCATTCTGTAGACCAGACTAGCCTCAGACTCATAGGTCCTCCTAGTTCTGTTTCCTGAGTGCTGGGATTAAAGGCCTGCACCACGATGACCAGCAAAATTAATGAGTTTTTTTTTTCTTTTCCAGCAATGAATTACAGTGTCATCTTTTGTTTTATTTCTGTCTTGGTTTGTTTTATTTTGTTTTGTTTTGTTTTGTTTTTTGAGACAGTGTTCACTATGTAGCTCTGACTGTCCCAGAACTCACTCTGTAGACCAGGTCTCAAATTCACAAACATCTGCCTGCATCTGCCCTCCAAGAGCTAAGATTAAAGTTGTGTGCCACCACTGGGTTTTAGTTATGTATGATTGATTTTGAGACAAGATCTTGCTTGGCCAAGGCTGAATTGGGACTCCCTTTATAGTTGAGACTGACCCTAAATTCCTAACTCAGCCTTTAAACTCCACTCTGAGTACTGGGATTGCAGGTGCATGTCACTATAGCAGGCTCTTATACACAGGCCAGTGCTCTCAACCTACAGTTCAAGGTCTACCTGAGAAAGGAAATATATAACATAGAGTGTAGTTCAGGAATGCAGAGCCACAAAAACAGGGAAGCAAAGAGAGGGTCAAACGAAGGATAAACAGATCCCATACACGCTTAATGCCAACTGACCTAAAGACAATCTGGGGATGTTTATAACAGATGGGTAAATAAGACAAATGCAGGCAATATCTCATGGGGGAGGAGGGAGGAGCTGTGAACATTGTTCTGAGGCATCTGTATTTTACAGGAGGTAGTGTGATGTTACTAAAAAATGGATTTAGATTGATTGCAAAAGTACATTTTAACCCAGGTAGTGCTTAAAACTACCTTTCTGTTTTTCCTTCCTCCTGCTCTACTTCCTTTCTTTTCTTCTTCTTCTTCTTCTTCTTCTTCTTCTTCTTCTTCTTCTTCTTCTTCTTCTTCTTCTCCTCCTCCTCCTCCTCCTCCCCCCTCCTCCTCCTCCTCACCCTCCTTCTCCCCCTCCTCCTCCCCCCTCCTCCTCCTCCTCACCCTCCTTCTCCCCCTCCTCCCCCCCCTCCTCCTCCTCTCCCCTCCTACTCCTCCTTCTCCTCTTCCTCCTCCTTCTCCTCTTCCTCCTCCTCCTCCTCCTCCTTCTCCTTCTACTTGTTAGTTTTTTTGAGACAGGGTTTCTCTGTATAGCCCTGGCTATCCTAGAACTCACTCTGTAGTCCAGGATGGCCTCGAACTCAGAAATACGCCTGCTTCTGCTTCCCAAGTGCAGGGATTAAAGGCATGTGCCACCACTGCCCGGCCTTTCTTCTTTTTTTAAAGGGAATCTCACCCTTAGCCCAGGTGGCATGAGGGTCTTTTAAAATGTTTTTAAAAGACACGAGCAACATGCCAGAAAACAGAAATGAAACTTGGCTACATAATTATTCATTTAAAACCCGAGAAGACATAGAGAGAAGAGGAAAGGAAACAGAACAACTGTATATGTAGAAACGTCAAATGGTACCTGGGTGCATGTGTACATGTTGTAAGGGTCCATGATTCGCTGAATATTGATACCCCAGACTCAAATAGTATGTAATCACAAAGAGTGTCTTATTCTGTAGAAGTCCAGCATGCTGAGGTCTACCATCTACAGAGATGGAGAGACCCTGAAGTGAGCTAGCAGGCTGAATTTAAAGCACATTAGGGGAATTCCAGGGAACCACAGGTGACCTCTATCCTAATTTTGGCTCTGTCTCTAGGGACATGGCAGAACCATTGCTGGGACTGGGGTGGGGGGTGCTGGATACTGTTGTGGGGAAGTCTGGAAACTGTTGCACTACCTGGCTCACCCTAATTAAATTTGTGGGCCATTTGGCAGACTCTTGGAGGTCCTCCTTCCGAATCTGACAGTAGACCCAGCCTCTCCTTACCTTAAGTACTGTTAAAATCCCAGTTGGGTCCAGTCAAAGGCAAGGCTGCATCGATATCAGCCTGGACTTGAGTAGGCAGCCCATTTGTTCCCAGAACCAATTTCTGGGCAGCTTCCACGATCCCCTCTCTTTCTTCTGTCATAAAGAGAACTGAAGTGGAAACTTAAGTTAGATAGTGTTTTGCTGGGGCAAGCACATGAAGGAATGTTTCGTTAAAGTAGACACAGGTGTGAAAGACTAAGGCCGACTCATAAAGGAATGTTTTACTGAAAAAGACTCAGGAGAGAGGATGCTCTGCTAAAGCAAACACATGAAAGGACATATGATGAAAGATTCTTGGTAACGACACCTATGTATTGGTCTGCCTTACACTGAGTAGTTGAGCTGCATTTGTCAGGATACCACAGAGAGAAATGCACCAAAAATCTTCTGGTGGTGTATTGAAGTTTGCTGCCACTTCCAAGGACTCAGGCTGATTAGATGTGCATGCTGAGGCAAGACCTGTATGGAGGCAAGACACATGCTGAAGCAAAATACACGGAGGACACATGATGTTTGGAGGATATAAATAGGACTCCACTGAGTGACAAAGACAGAGCTTTGCTTGTTGGTACAGGTAACGGTGCAATGCTTGTGGGTCTTGAGTCTTCGCTGATCTTCTATTACCCTGAGAGAGGCACAGCTGAGAACTTCTGGTGTTCCTGTTGATCCCTCCTGCTGACTTGAGCTGAGGCTGAGCCTGGCTGTTTCTGCTAGGTTGTATCACCGCTATTGCTAACCCTGCTCTATTTGACTCTACTGGTGTAGCCACTAAGTGTTTGCAAGTGGATTGAGCTGCCACTACCTGCTGACCTGTGAACCGAACTGCTGATTTCCAGACAACACAGATAGGAATTGCTCCAAAGAACCTTTCGAAACGGGTCCACTTTCCTCACATCCTTTCTTTTATACTATCTCTGGTGGGTGGTGGGCTACAAGGAAGGTTAAAAACTATCATTAAAAATAGAACTTGAAAAAATTAAAGTTACAGAGGGCCTGGACCAGTTGCTGACAATCATCACATATGGGCTGGTGACTCAGCCTGATTGAATCTAGAAGACTTGTGAGATAGCTGATGATCTTTGTAAAAATGGGGGAGTTCTGCAACTTCTAATTGTAAAGATCATTACTGGCAAATAACACATATGTCAGAAACTGTCTCCTCTGAGCATCTGGGCATCCCATAGTCCGGAGGTGTAAGGCCATGGTAGAGTCGGCCCTCTGGGCCCCAGGTAGACTTTGAGTAGAGTCAGGAGAGTCAGAGGAGTCGGGGTGTCAGGGGATGCTCCACCCTCTAATTGTGCTGGCTGGGCAGGGACAGTGGCAGCAGGAACAGGAACACAGGAGGGGGACAGAGATCCTTCTCTGAAGCAGAAACGGGGAGCAAGGCAAGGGGCTGAGGCTGGCCCTCCTTCTGAGGAAGAAGGGTGGGGAGCAACAACGCCTGTGACAAAAAAGTTCTCATCCAAACAGGGAGGATGGGGGGACTTCTTGACCAGGTGTGGCCACGTGGTGATATATGGCACTTGGTCCTGGTGGCCCCAGGCCTCATAAACTAAATCTTCACCCTCTAATTGATGGGCTGATGGAAAGTCCCCTCCTCAGGCATTCTACATAAAGTATAGGTGAGCCATTCATTCAGACGAACAACCAGACCAGAGTCTTGGCAAAAGTCCTAAAAATGGTTCAGGACCAAGCCCAGTGAGGTGCTTTGTGCCAGTCCCATCCTAGGAATCAAAGAAAAATTGGTACAAGAGGACAAAATGCACAAACAGAATACACACAGACAGACACAGAAGGACATTCCTGGGAAAACAAAACCAAAAGCAAAAGTCTGTCTCACACTGTCTTCCACCCTGTGCATGGGGGGTGAAAGGATAGAAAATAATACAGCCTAACTCTAATGACCCCAAGAAGTCGGAAGTTTACAATGCTATCTCGCTTTGTTAGAAACTAGGTAAAAGGTCACATTCCAGAGCCCGCCCTTTGTTTAGACCTAGCAGAAAGGCCTTGAATAGGTGATCCTACCCCCACAAGGTAACTGGAAATGGGCTAAGCTTATCTTGCTTAAGCCATTACCCCTATACAGGAGTTCACGCAGCTATAGATATTCAAGAAAATAGGAAACTAATTGGTCCACTGAGCATGGGCTCCGATAATTTAAACTGATTGGCCTAAAAACTATGGAGTGGTACAAATCAATTGGCTTGCATTTGCGGACTCTCCATGCTAAGTAATGATTGGTTTGTGATTCTCGGGCTTTGTCATAAACTTATAAAAGCTGTCGCAATTTGGCACTCGTGGTCCACAGTCCTCTAGCCCTGTGTGGTGTATGGCTGTGGAACCCAGAATTCTGGAATAAAGAAAACCTCATGTTATTGCATCGAGACCATTTCTCGCGAGTGATTTGGGTGTCACCTTCCGGGGCATGGGGTGCTGGGGCACCCTCAGTTTTTGGGGTCTTACAGAGGCCCATAGAACTATAGCCAGTTCAGCATTCTCAGATGAAAACTAGTAATTTCTGCTGTTTCTGGTAGGGGGTCTGGAGTCCATGGCCAGTTGACAAAATATTCATCTCCTTTGTCCATCTCAGCCTCCAGATTAAACCCAAAACAGAAACACAGAGATGAACAAAAGACAACCAGGCACCCAGACTTACTGACTGGAAAAACACTCCACTATTTGGGTCAGAAGGTCTCCAGTGAATCCAGGACAAACGCCCCCAAATGTTAAATTTCCATGGTTTGCTGAATATTGATTCCCTGGATTCAAATAGTATGTATTTGTTTCATTATGCAGAAGTTCAGCATGCTGGTATCTACCATCTACAAAGATAGAGACTCTGGAGTGAGCTTGCAGGCCAAATTTAAAGCACATTAGGAGAATTCCAGGGAGAGGCAGGAGACCTCTACTTAATCTTGGCTCTGTCTCTAGGGACATTCCAGAACTGTTGCTGGGGACTTGTGGGGTAGGGGTGGGTCTGGAAACTGTTGCTGAGAAAGTCTCGAAACTGCTGCTGACCTATTGTCCTTGCCTCAGGCCAGTAGGCGGGCAGCTTCTAAGACCTAGACTTGACTGGACTTGCCCAGTTCTTGGAAATATATTTAGGTCTAGTCTTCTGAATTGTCAATTTGAAGCCTGCCGTGGAGTCAACCTAGCCTCTTCAGTGTGTGTACATGTGTGTACTTGTGTCTCTCTCTCTCTCTCTCTCTCTCTCTCTCTCTGTGTGTGTGTGTGTGTGTGTGTGTGTGTGTGTGTAAAGTGTCATAGTGGACAACTTTAGGTATCAGTCCTCAGGTAACATCCGTCTTTTCCTGGGGCAGGGCCTCTCAGTGATCTAGAACTTTGAAGTAGGTTAGACTAGCTGGCCACTGAGCCTCAGGCTCTTCCAGTCTCTGACTCCTCAACACTGAGATTATAAGCATGTGCGACCACGCCATTGTTTTCTATGTAGGGGCTGATGATGATAGATATGAATCCAATCATATCCATAACATTTTAAACTCTGAAGTGTTAAACATATAAGCTAAAAGAAAATTTACATTAGATTGAAAGAATGACATCAAATCCATTTTAAAAAACTAAGACTTAACTTATTTTTATTTATTTTTTAAACATATAATTTATTTATTTTATGTACATGGGTGTTCTGGCTGCATGCATATCTGTGTGAAGGGGTCTGATCCCAGAGTTCTAGACAGCTGTGAGCTGATAAGAATTGAACCCAGGAAGATCAGCCAGGGTCTTAACCAATGAGCTATCTCTCCAATCCCAAGACTTACTTAAAGGACTGGCCTCATTTGCATGTCTGCCTCATAGACTAGGCTTCCTTCCTCCATCTTTACTTTTCTTCCTTGTGTCAGGAATTCAAAAAAAACAAAACAAACAAACGAAATCACAAACAAACAAGCTCTAACCTCAAAGGTGAATTTATTCTGGAGCTAAACATGAGAGCTCGTAGTCAAGGAACAGATTCACGTTACCCAAATGCCATGTTCCAATACTGACCCAGTTTCATGCAGCTTTACAGTAACAGAACAGAGGAAGTTATAAACCAAGACTTTTTCAAACTCATTAGAGGAAGCATCAGGTTGACAGTTTCCAGAAAACCTGGGAAGCTCATCTATAGGCCACAGATGCTCGCTGACAGCCCCTTTAGGCTTCTGATTGGTGGGAGCTAGGATCTGTTCATGCATTCTGAAGGATTTACCTAATGGCCACACAGATGTTAGGTCCGGTACACAGGACTATAATAGCTGGCTATTAAGGAGGCTGAAGATGGCCCAACATAGTTTGCCTCTGGACTTGCAGCATTCCAGCCTCACCACATCATTGAAGTTCTAACCAGTCAACAAGGCTTTGCAGTCACAGTGTCTTCCCAGGAATTCTTGCTCACACTTGGGAGTTTTCAAGAGGAATCCAGCAAACCCAAATTCACCTATCCCCAAGCCCCAAGTCTTCACTCAGGATTTCACACCCCACACCACAGTCTTTACCGTGACTACTCCGTGGCCGGGTACTAGAAACCGTGGAGAACTTACTGTCGTCAAGCTGAGTAATCTCTCATCGAGTAGCCAGTCCTAAACCCACTTGCCCTGCACCAGCTCTTTTAGTCCCCATGGTGCTTCATCTCAAGGTGTCTGATTGCCAGGCACGACTCCACTGGGTCACAAAACTGTCTTTGTAATAGTAGGCACCCCCTCACTTGTTGGACTGACTGCTTTTATTAAGAAGTCAATTTTAGAATACTCATATATAAAATAAATACTAAATAAACGGAGAAGGGTAAACTCTGTTATAGTAATATGATCTAGAGTCACTATATTAAGTTTAGACAAATTGTACCTAAAAAAGATGAGGCTTATCAAACATTGTACAATGCTTTTTGTTGTGTTTTTGATTTAAAAATGTTCTAACTCTTTAGGCCAGGATGGCCTCAGATTCATGATTCTCCTGCTATCACCCCTTGTGCGCTGGGACAATAGGTGTGTGCAGCCACACCCATCTCCTCTGTAATTAAGGCTTCAACAATAACAGTGGTCTTTGTAATGTAAAGTTCCTGCTTTCTAACATAAAGCATTAAACCGGAAAAAAGATAATGAAAGCTTTGTAACTTAGACTTTCTGGTCTCCCAGCGTAAGGCTGGAAGACATACTGTGACTTTGTTTTACATTTATATATGCTGTGCATGAGTAAGAGCAGAGCTTCCTAGAGACTTCTCAGGCCTGAGGAATTCAGCCTGAGAACAATGGCACCTGAACAAGCAGGTGACCTGCAGAGCCATTGGAGGCCTATTAATCACACTGACACAGCCGGTGGGAACAATTGCCTTTTTATGTCTTATGTTAGCTGAGATTCAAATCCAGAAACAGAACCGAGTTTGACAGTGTCCTCTGTCTTGTCCTGACTTTCTGCTTGACATTGGTCAGGGACCCTAGCCAGACCATCATAGTGCCAAAGAGATAAGATTGGCACTATGTCTTAGATTTCAGCTGTTTTGCACCCCCTTTTATACACTCTGAATTCTTCAGACCAGCCCACAAAGGACAAAGCCATAGTTTTGTACATTTGATTGAGATTAAAGAAGCTGAGTATTTTACACTGGGAATGGTTGTATATAAGATTACTGTATGTACACGGGCATTAACTCTTGCAATAATGATCACTTCCATTAAATACATAGTACTAACATGTTCCGACTCTATATTCTATATATTACTGAGGCTATGTTGTACGTGCAGACAGGATCCTAACATGGTTCTCCAGTTTTATTTTGTAAGGTTCCTTTTCATTCCCAAGTCAATGGAGAGAGGGGAGAAGTAGGTAGGTAGGTAGGTAGGTAGGTATGTAGGTAGGTAGCGTTTATGGCCTGTCTCTTTTTCTGATAAGAACATGATTACAAAACTGAAGGAAAGCCCAAAGGCACCGCTGCCCACTGTCTGGCTCTCTACTGACACCCTCTGGGAAGAAAGTGCATCTGTAAGACTAGGAACAATTCTTCCCGTTGGACTTCATGTGGCTCCTCAGGTCTCCTAACAGCTCCTCCTTCAGTCAGAGCATGCGGCTGCAGTTCTGACAGTGGAGCCTCTCCTTGGCACCACCTGGCTTCAGACCTGCCCCCAAGTCCTCTCTTCTGTGTGCCATCACTCTCAAGCACCCTCTTGAGGTCCTTAGTCCTGGGAAAGAGCTCTCCCAACCATCATCTTCATCCATGATAATTACTTTTGAAAGTCCCTTTAAATTTTTCTCTGTTCCAGCAGACCTGATCCCCTACTCTCATTCCCTAGCACTGCAAGAGAACACAGCAGCAGCCTTCCTCTCCACACCCTGCCCACAGCTCCAGTGGATTCCACAGACCATGCCTCCCTAACTTCTCTCTCCCTACTTGTCATTATATCCCAACCCCCAACTCCAGCAGGCAAACCCTGCTTAAACTCAGACCATGCCTGCCAGAAAACCAGGGAGGTTTTCAGCAGACCTCTCCCCTCTGTCTTTCTCTCTCGGTTCCCTCAGACCCAATCTCCTTCTTTGCATGACAACAGAATAGGAGCTATAGCCTTCCCTCCCTGGTGCTCACATCTCTTGTGGATCCCACAAACCAACCCCCCTAACCTCCCTCCCCAAACTTGTAGCTTTAGTCAAGATTCCAATTCCAACAGTCACTCCCTGCCAATCTAAGGGCTGCTTCTCCCAGGATAACAAGTATACTGAAGGCAGACACACAGTTCTACTGCTCCTGAGATCCAGTTCCCCCAGTCTCATCCCCAACTCTGTTGCAAGCTTTGCAAACAGAATACGAGAGAGAATCTCAGGTATTGAAGGTACAATAGAAGAGATGGAAACATCGGTCAAAGAAAATGTAAAATCTGGGAAAACAAAACAAAACAAACAAACAAACAAACAAACAAAAAACCTCCTGACACAAAACATCCTGGATGTCTGAGACACTTAGAAAAGACCAAACCTAAAAATAAGAGGAATAGAGGAAAGAAATCCAGCTCAAAGGCCCGGAAAATGTTTTCAACAAAATCATGAAAGAAAAATTTCCTAACCCTAAGAAAATGCCTATAAAGGTATAAGAAGCTTGCAGAACACCAATGGATTGGACCAGAAAAGAATGTCCTCTCAGTACATAATAATCAAAACATTATACATACAGAACCAAGACAGAATATTAAAACTGCAAGGGGAAACATATAAAGACAAAACTATTAGAATCTTAGATCTTCTGGAGAACCCATGAATTAATCCTTGAAGCCCCAGACTCCAGTTATATCCTTCCTAACTGGACCCTATGTTATTCCTCCACTCGCTGTTCTGCTGGGACAGAAAAACCCTTCTCGTCCTCACTCTGAAGCCCACAGTAGTGATGGAACCCAGGCCGTGCAATGCTTGTGCTCCTGCACCCACCTGTCTGAGAATGTCCCTCAGCCTTTGTCACATCCCAGAACTCACAGCACAATGCACTTTTGTATGGTTTTATTAATCCCACAGATTCACGATTGATATAAAATTTATTAGAGTGAATTAAAAACATTACACAACTTAATTTTGACTTTGAAGAGATTCCTAATGGGAATTGTTTTCCTTGAAAAATGTATAAACTAACCCGTTGGCTGTTAGTCTGCTGCACGGTGGGTGGGACTGTGTTTGCACCTGCACGGTTCTCCCAGCCTTATTCAACTCTACACCTCTGTGCCTTCACTCCCGATCCCAGAGCATGAAAGTTATTGAAGAAGTTTAGTGCTACCCATTTTTTATTTTAGTTACATATAAAACTTTGCAAACTCAGTGACTAACCCCCAAAGTTATTATAACAAGCTCTAAAGTGATACATTATATTAAAACTAAAATAGGAATTTTATTTTTTTACTGAATCAGGAAAACACTTTTATTGTATAAATATTTCAATCTTCTTCTAAGTTGATCCAAGAAAGAGTGTATTCATAAGTGATTTCATGAATGTCTTTATGAGATGCCATTGCTTAAAGAAAATTATATTAAATCTATTGTCTCTTTTAAATCCAGTCGTGGGAGGAGCTCCACGGGTCAGAAACTGTCTTGCTCATAAGACCACGGGAGTAAAGCAGACATCTGCAGTGAGTTCTGTTAGCTGAATCAGGATTTATATATCACAGACATAGGCCACCATGTTGGAACCATAAGACTTCTTATTTCATAATAAAACTTCTCCATGAAAAAAAAAACTTAAGGTACAAAGAAAGACTTTACAGTCATCCTTGGAGACAGCAACAATGGAGGACCTGGGAAAAACCTTTGTGTGTGTGTGTGGAACAAGACCACAAAGGTTGGACCCACTTAGGCTGCAATTGAGAGGAAAACATCCTTGGGTTCATGGACCTTAAGAAGAGAGCTTGCAGGATCTGGCCTAGATGCAGGGAGTAGTGGGATGTCTCTTGTGTTACCTAACAGGAGTGGGGACATTGGCTGGAGTCCCACCTAACATCTGGCCAAACACACATAATGGTTGGCCTATTAATCAGGAATTTCTTGAGAACAGAACCAATGGCACATATGTGCATGTGTGTGTGTGTGTGTGTGTGTGTGTGTGTGTGTGTGTGTGTGTTTGCGCGCGCTGAATAATATAAAGTACAAAAAGTTCTATAGTTCTCTACTCAAAAGGGAGAGGACAACTGTTACTTCAGGGTCTCAAGGCCCAGAAACCAGGAGCTCTGACGTTTGCGAGCAATAGAGAACAGTTACCCCAGCTCAAGCTCAAGCAGAGCTAGTGGAGAGCAAGCTGCCCTTGCCCACCATTTTATTCTAGTCTGGCCCTCAACTGGTGGGCTGGGGACCACCTGCACCTGTGAGGGTAGATTGTACTCAGTCTAGTTATCCAAATACTAACAGCTTCCAGAAACACCTTCACAAATGTGATCAGAAACAATGCTTTACTAAGCTTCTGGGTTAAGTTGGCACCTCCAATTAACTGTTACAGGCCCACCTCTTTCAACTTAGTATACAGGTTGCTTACTCTCCAAATAAAGGCAATACAAGCCCACACAATACTATTATCCAGCCCACAGGCAAAAAGCACGGACTCCTTCCCCAACAGACACATGGTTTCAATACCATGATGCTTAATCAACGACACTTAAAATACTGACATAAAAACCCGACACATTGAGCATCACATCATAGGAGAGTCAGAGAGGAGACACACTTCCTTCCACTGACCTGCTTCCAAGTGGAGTTGAGTTCTATTTGGTTCTGCCTGACTTATGGGTCACTCTGTGCTCGAAACATTTCTCCACCAAGTTTAGTTTGTTTGAAGCTTCCCCAATGACAGAGATTACAGTGTAAACTTCCCATGGCGGTGAGGTCTGGGAAACACTTCAATATGTGCTATGGGTTTAGGCACATATCAGAACCTCTGTCAGTTAGACTACAGAGGCAACTGTCCCAAGCTGTCATTTTCTCAAATAGTCATTGCTTTCTTGTATGTCTTCACTTTGGGTTCTTTAATAGCAGGAGGGGAAAATTTTACTTTTTCTTTCTGAAACTGGGGAAATCAGATTTGTTTGTGTCTCTCCGTTAGTGCCACTGGTGATGGGATGAAGCCACCAGCTAGGCTTTACTGACTAGGGTTGTGACAGAAAATGGAGTTGGTACAGTGACACCCTTTGCCACCAAGAGCTTTGCATCCCTGATTCCAGTACGGCTCCATGCTAAGTAGGAACACCTCTGAAAAAATGTGAAGATTCAAGCTTCCCAGTAGGAAACATGGTTGTGGCACAAAGAGGAGGATGTCCCAGAAGCCACCAAGTCTATCATTGGAATGACTTATGATTAAGATTTTGGGCTGTGGAAATACCATTGTTCTTTTGAGTCTGAGATATTTAGCAATGTATATGCTATAATTCTTTCCTAGGAAACTTGTGTCTCAGAATGCTTTCTGTTTCCATCCTTTCACGTTTTCTTTTTTTAAATAAGATGTATTTATTTATTATATGTGAGTAATACACTGTAGCTGCCTTCAGATACCCCAGAAGAGGGAGTCATATCTCATTACAGATTGTTTTATGAGCCACCATGTGGTTGCTGGGATTTGAACTCAGGACCTTTAGAAGAACAGTCAGTGCTCTTAACCATTGAGCCATCTCTTTAGCCCCCATCCTTTCACCTTTTCCTTCCTTTCTTCCTTCCTTCCTTTCTTCCTTCCTTCCTTCCTTCCTTCCTTCCTTCCTTCCTTCCTTCCTTCCTTCTTTCCTTCCTTTTTTTCTTTTCTTGAAAAACAAGGTCTCACTATGTATTTCAATCTGGACTCAAATTTACTTTCTTCCTGCCTCAGTCTCCAGCACTCTGGAATTGTAAGTGCTTACTTCCCGCAATCTGGCTTCAGTGTGTTTTAATGCTGGATTAGTTTAATATTTCCAGGCAAAGATTCCAACTAATGGAGCAAATTACCAGCAGATACATCATTCCTTGTGTAGCATCATTGAAGTTGGGCAGTAATTTGTTTGATTTCAGGAAACAATATAAACCCCAAACCTAAAAGAGGCTTTTGTTTGGAAAGCCAATAACTTGGATTTATTGTCATCATCTTTAGTACAATTTAACCCTAAACGAAAACTTGAGAAACCAACCCCAAACCATCACAAATCTGATCTTGCCTTGAAAAATCATGACTTTTATTTACTTATTTTTATCCTTATTTTATGTGCCTGTTTTGCACGTATATATGTCTAGTGCGCCTCGAGATCAGAAGAGGACTCTGGATCCCATAGAAATGAAGTTATAGATGGTTGGGAGCCACCATGTGGGAGCTGGGAATTGAACCCAGGCCCTCTCCAAGAGTTATCGGTACTATTAACTCTGAAGCCACCTCTCCAGATCAGACACTGCCCCCCCACCCCACCTCCCGTGTCTACTCTTTCTCTATTATTGTTTTTATTTCCTCTGTATGATGTGCATTTATATGTGTTCATGTGTGTGAGTGCAGGTGCCTGCATGCCACAACCCCCCCTCTCTCTCTCTGTGTGTGTGTGTTCAACCTCATGTATCAGTTCTTGTCTTGCACTTTGCTTGACAGAGTTTTTAAATGGTTCTCCACTGTGCATGCCAATCTAGCTGGCCCAGATGCTTCTAGAGATTCTCCTTCCCTTTCCTCTATCTTGCTGCAGGAGTGCTGGGGACCTAAACTCAGGAGACCATTGCAGAGTCTTAGTGCAAGAACATACCTCTTACCCAGAAATGGTGAGAGCAATATCTTTTTAGTCATAAGAAGTGGCATTCAAATTAATATTAAGAGTTTCCCTAGCTCTGCACTGGTCCTACTGGGGATTGGCAGTGCTAGGTTAGCAATGGACATCTCAGGCTGTTGTGTTGCTTAGTGGCTGTAGATGACACTCCTTATTTCACCTGCTTCTTTCTTTGTATGCCATGTTTTGAAAAATCATTCAAATTCAAGGAATTATTATTTAATATTTTTCACTTTCAAATACTAATTAATCTTCAGTGAATACAGTTTTTCTCTTTTTATCTATTCTTAATAAAGTCATGACTTTATGATATTAAAGCAAACACGAACTCAGGCAGGAACTCATGTAGCTGTTGGATTAAAAAGAAGTGATAGTGCTAGGTTTTCTTGAACTGACACTTGGAACTGAGACCTGCTATTTTGTAAAGCGTAAGTTATTTTTTATCTTTAAAATAAAAAAAATGCCTGTTAGGCGTTTTGGCGAGTTTGTATTTTAGATAAAATATCCTTCATAAACATTGTTTCTGGACTGCATTTCTTGGAGATAGAAAAGTAGGCGTGTCTGTAGACAGATATTCTGGAGTGAACTCATAATTAAGCTGTTCAAATCTAATTCCTCTGGAACCCTTAACAATTGTGAGTGCTCTTTAGAAGGGCTATGGGATTTCAACTCCTTATTCTTTTGTGTTTTTTATTATAATTATGAACACACATTTCAAAAGCTGATGGGATTTACAGTGGTATCTTCACATGAACAGACACCTGGTGTGAACCATTTCGGTTTTGAGCTAGGACCAAGTTTTTGTGGAAAGGGAAGTAGCCAGAACCTTTCGTGGGTTATTCATACAACAGGACACTAGATGGTGCTGTTTCTTGAGGAATTAAGAAGAACTTACTAGTATCCTTCAGAAGTGGGTTTATTGTGCTTTCAGAAGTGAGGAAAATACATTTACTTTTTGTAGTTAGTGAAGGCTTAACTTTCTGAATAAACCCCACAATTAAAATGAAAATGCACCCAGCGAATAAGTGGCATGTTGAATGAAGTATGTATGCTTTGTCATGCAGGAACCAACTTACAGGACAGACTGATGTTTGCGTTTTGTTGTTACATGTAATTTGATTTTATTGAACAGTTTTAGGTTTTCAGAAAACTTTTGAGTGCAGGGATTTCTCACAAAACCTCTATATAGTTTCTACTATTATTAGATGTACATCTATAACCCCAGCTACTCAGGAAGCTAAGGCAGGAGAGTGGTAAGTGAATTCTGGGCCAGCCAGGGAAATTCATATGACCTTATCTCAAAAATAAAACCCTAAATATCTAGGACTGTAGTTCAGAAGTAGAGAACTTCCCTAGAAAACAAGAGATGTTAGGCTCAACCCCTCCTCACCCAAGACACACACATACTCAATACAGTGGTAAAACATTTGACTAACATGTGCTAAGTTCTGGATTCTATTCCCAGAACTGAAGCACAGAAATTCACAAATCTTGAATACATAGCATGAATCTATATGGGCACTGTGATTGCTGTTCTTTGTTGTGAACTTTGAAATTTGTAGGCTTCAATTTTTTTAAAACCTACTTTTAATAAAGATTCTCAAATGCTTCAACCCCCTTTTAGCTCATTGTCCAAAGGGGAGAAAAGATGGTAAATAAGACAAGGGGATGTGGACCTGTTTAGAAGTAGTTCTTTGAGGTGATTCCAATCTCCATTTGCCAGGATATGGGCAATCCAGTTCAGTAGTGTCAGGATACCAAACAGGAATCAGCAGCAGTGGCATGATCCAGCAGAAACCACCAGGCCTCCACCAAGTCTGCCTGAGTCAGCAGGATTGACCAGAATCAGCCAGAATGTCAGAATTTCTCTGCTGTGCTTCTCTTAACGAATTGAAGATCAGTGAAGACGCAAGACCAATGAAGTGTTGCAAACCTGGGCATGCAAGCTTAATATCACTGACCACTGAGTCCTATTTATACTCTCTCCAAACATTATGTATCCTCCCACTGGTCTTGCATGCCTTAGCAAAACATGAGTTTGCATCAGCAACTATCACATGACATATCCAGAAACTTCCACTTCAGGAATTAGTTAAAACCCAAATGGCTGGATATACCTGTGAGAGACTTTTTCTTAATTCAGTAATTTTAAGTAAGAAGATTCAGGTTTTTTTTCTTAAAGATTTATTTATTTACTATATGTAAGTACTCTGTAGCTGTCTTCAGACACCCCAGAAAGGGCATCAGATCTCATTATGGATGATTGTGAGCCACCATGTGGTTGCTGGGATCTTTGGAAGAACAATCAGTGCTCTTAACCGCTGAGCCATCTCTCCAGTCCAAAGATTCAGTTTTAATCTTGATCTTTTGAGGTGGGAAGAGCCACCTTTATTCTGGCCCACACATCCTTCTGGCAGCCTATACAAAGGACACGGGAAAAGGAAGAGTTTAATCTTTGCCTGCTTGGCTTCACTCTTGCTGGCAAGCCTATTACTTCATTGACATTAGGATTTACTTCTTTGGGACTCCAGCATATACTGAAGACCAACTGAGACATCCAATCTCATGAAGTGAGCAACTACTGGATTCTTGGACTTTCTGTTGGTCGACAGCTATTGTTAGACTAGCTGGACCACTGTTAGATAGCCTGTAAGCCACTCTACTAAATGTTCTATCTATCTATCTATCTATCTATCTATCTATCTATCTATCTATCTATCTACATACCTATCTATCTACCATCTACAGATTCATTCTATAAGTTCTGTTCCTCTAGAGAACCATGACTAATACAACTACATTATTTTTTTCAAGTCCATACTTATTTAGTTAGATTTGCTTAATTTGCTTCTTATCCCTTTAGTATTTTGGAACCCCATCCAGAATATCACATTCCACTTGGTTTCTCATCTCCCTTGCCTCCCCTTGACAATGGCAGTTAGTTACTTGATGTAGCTAGTTTTGAGTAAACCTGAAGGTGTTGTGTATTCTTGGCCAGTCACTCTCCTTTTGAAGTTGGTCTTCTTCAATGATAAACATGAGGCTACAGGGGCATAGCTTGAAGGTCACCCCCCCCAGCAGGTGCTCCCTGTTCATGCTGCCCCTTAACCCTCAGGCATTGCCACTGTAAAGCCTCCTCCTCCTGCTTTCATGTGTTTCTTCAGAAGGAAGTACACAGTGAGCCCTTGTGGGGACTCGGGCTTCACTTCTACCTGCAGGAATTATTTGAAATTATTTGTCATGAGAAAATTGCTTCTTTTGTTTATTTGAGGACTCATTTGTGCATACCAGTATAGACTTATGGATATTTTTCTACCCCCAGTGTGAACTTACGGATATTTATTTTACCCCCAGTGTGGACTTATGGGTATTTATTGTACCCCCAGTGTGAACTTATGAGTATTTATTGAACCCCCAATGTGCATGTATGGGTATTTATTCTACCCTCAATGCAGACTTACAGATATTATTTTGCCCCAATGTGCACTTATGGATATTTATTCTACCCCCAGTGTGGACTTATGAATATTTATTCTACACCTACGGTGGACTTATGAGTATTTTTTTGTACCTCCAGTGTACACTTACAGGTATTTATTCTATCCCCAGAGTGAACTTATGGGTATTCATTCTGCCCCAGTATGTACTTATGGGTATTTATTGTACTTCCAGTGTGGACTTATATGGGTATTTATTCTATCCCCAGTGTGGACATATGGGTATTTATTCTATCCCCAGTGTGGACATATGGGTATTTATTCTGCCTCCAGTGTGGAGTATGAACATTTAAGCTTCTCTGGGGTTATATGCTAACACACTATGCGGTTCTGGTGCTTGCATTGTCCCTATGTGGGCTCTCCACTCTTCCACTTGGCTTCAGAACTTCTTATGCAGACTCCATTCCCTGTGGCTCTTTTTTTTTTTTTCAGCAACTTGTTTATTTTTTAATATGCAAATTTCTTTCTCACTCTTCTAATAGGATTTAGCATTAGTGCTATCTGAGCACCTTCTCTTTCTTGTCTTTAAGTTAGTCTATAAAAATGGAAACTGAGAGATTATATGAATGTTATGACTTTATTGTGTTCTTTTGACATATTTTGACATTTTTCTCCTTTGCTTTTTGCACTTTTTTATTTTACATATTTTCACATGTCTTTTTAAAGTGACTCTGAACATTCTTTGTAAATAATTAGATGTTGTGATTATATTTTAATGATGGATCATGGGCATTTCTTAGTTTCTCACATATATCATTGGACATGATTCTATATGATTCTACATGATTCTATTACCTTTTTCCTTATAATATTCTAAGCTGTTCTGTATTTTAATTGCATGGCACATTTCTGGATGCATGGCAGTCTTGAATGTATTATGTTGTTACAAATTAGTTATTTACAGGTGTGTGTGTTGTGTTTTATAAAAAGATAAGGATGAAGACATGTTTGGTGGGGGTGTGGTAAAGTATGGGGGAAGGGGGTGACTCTGCAAACCCCATGCTGAGGCATCCCTTCCCCATGAGAGACCAGACACATGACGATAAAGAAATAGAGTTTATTCAGGTCATGGGGACGGGAGTCAAGAGAGTAGTAGAGGCAGAGAAAGGAGAAAGGCAGAGAGCGATTGAAAGGGAGGGAGAGAAAGAGAGAGGGGGGAATAGGGCCATGAGCATGTGGAGAGAGGGGGAGGAGCAGGAACAAGAGGAGAGAGCAAAAGCAAGAGGGTAAGAGCTGTTGCCAGGTACCTGTAGGGTAGAGCCTAGTCTAAATGCCAACAGTGTGTGTGTGTGTGTGTGTGTGTGTGTGTGTGTGTGTGTGTCTGGGGATTGAACAGGAGCTCTACTGCTGAGCTATGTCTTGAATGTAGAGTTATATAAGGCTTTTTGCCTTGTTTTGCATATTTAAGATTTCTGAAGGTCACACTGGGTCCAGTTATATTAGCATTTTAAAGCTCTTGTTACACAATTAGATTTTACAGAATTGACTCAACAGCACGAGGATAATGTCCAGAAAGGAAGAAAATGATATAATCCAGGTTATACAAATGGCAAAGGGGCTTTGGCTGAGCATGTAAACAAAATTGGTTGGTTCATGAAGAGAAAGTTTTTTCTACAAACAATAAGTCTGACTCAGATCCTGGATACCTAAAATGCGGGCTTGTTAAGGGCAGCACAGCCAGCACCCACCTGGCAGCGACAGACCACCTTCCGGTGCCTCCCAGTCTTCCCTGGGTCTTGCTTAGTTGTACTGTGTTCTTCTACCCAGCAGGTTCAGTTAACATCGGTGCTGGGACAGACCAGAAAATGCCAGCTGATAGGACAAAAATAGAGTCCTAGATCTTTTCAAGCATTGAAAATATTTTTCCTCTAGGGAGACCTGCCCAATCCTTATTTTGCAGGTGCTTTGTGGAATCATCCATTTATATTTTAAGCCTCTGCACAGAACTGACAGTTGAATATTAGTCCAAGAGGAACTGATCACCCTCAAACTCCCTATAAGTAGATCCTGAACTTCTTCTTCAGGCTCATGGGGGGGTGGGAAGGCTAGAAAGATGGCCTTGATTTTATTCCCTTGCCCTTGTTCTAACATTTTATCTACATGTGAATTTATTTCCCAAAGGGGTGCTTTGTTATATTATTGATGAATAAGGAAAAATGGTTTTTGATCCAATTCTCTGAAATGAAGAGTTTTATTGATTTTTTCACATTTTGCCTTTATTTCTACTGAGAAAGGAGAGAGAGAGAGAGAGAGAGAGAGAGAGAGAGAGAGAGAGAGAGAGAGCTCCTAGCCTAAGAGTGTGGCAGAAGCCTCTCACCAGTAGAGAAGCAAGAGGCAGGGCTGACAGCTGCTCAAAGCCGTTCTCACATCCTCACATCGCAGCTCCAAACCTGCAACTTCCAACTTTCCACTAATCGCTCCAGAAATCCCACTTACAGGGAAAGAACACACTAAGCATGTTGTGCAACCATAATGGCTTCTGCTTTCGTTCTTTCTGGTTTAAATTCTAGTCTTGCTTGTCAGTGAAAGGAGGGAAAAGGGTTACTTTGCAGCCTTTTTAGATGTAACTTGAGAACCACCTAAATGGCACTGGTGGCTAGTTAACTGTGACTCCATTGAGTTACCTATACTTGGCTGTCTCTCTTTCTAGGCTCCTCTCAGTCTCCTAACCTTTGTGTTTAAGTCTATAAGGACCCAAGGAGCTGAAGGGGTTTGCAGCCCATAGGAGGAACAACAATACGAACCCAACCAGTACTCCCAGAGCTCCCAGGGACTAAACCACCAACCAAAGAGAACACATGGAGGACCCATGGCTCCAGCTGCATATGTAGCAGAGGATGGCCTTGTTGGACATCAAAGGGAGGAGAGGCCCTTGGTCCTGTGAAGGCTCGATGCCCCAGTGTAGGGAATGTCAGGACAGGGACGCAGGAATGGGTGAGTTAGTGAGCAGGAGGAGGGGAGATGGGATAGGAGGTTTTCAGAGGGGAAATGAGGAAAGGGGATGACACTTGAAATGTAAATAAAGAAAATACCTAATTAAAAAAAGAATAAATCCATTCGCCCATTGGAAAAAATATCTTTAATAAAATCTCCCACTCCACTTTGTGTACACCTGAAAGTCTTTTTTGCTGTTGTTGTTTTGTTTTGCTTTGTTTTTGAGTCAAAGCTGTGAATCTCAGTTTGGCCCTGAGTTGAGGTCCCTGAGAGGTTAGGGGAGCTCCTCCCCATGCTTCTGAGGGTGACTGCATGGAGCTGTGTCCAGGTCCCCTCACCACTGATGCCTGCACGTAGCTCTTTGTTGAGAAAGACGATGACAACGGTCACTGTAGTTCTACGGGTGTGTTGGGAGGGTGAGGCTTATGCCCAGATAATCCATATATTTCAGCTATCCGAAGCACGCACCTAGCCTGGTGTCTGCTCTACAGCAGATGATTTGTAAATACGACTGATGTGGCGACGAGTGAATGAGAGTCTAGTGTCTTGATTCTCATAGTTGAGAATAAATTCACTCCTCTTTTTGTTTCCCAAATTCTGGTTTCTTTATGAGAAAGGAATGACTTCACATAACAGCTTCGGCAACGGAATAAGACAATCTTGGGCTACGAGTATGGCTCAGGGGCCAAGAATTGATACGACACGTACAAGGCCTGGGTTGAATCTGGCACTGCATAAACAAACTTCAAGGATTTTTCTAGACAACAATGAACACCACGGAGAGTTTGTCTCTAAGAAGCATCAGCAACAAAAAGGATTCTGTCCCCTGAAATTATTTTATGTTAAACAGAGCTTGACTTTGGCATGCCTACATGCCCCTTAGAATAAAAAACGTGAACCATCTTCCTCGACGGGATTGCTAACCAGGTATGTGCATGTAGCTAAGAGCTTGAGTGCAGAATGCATTTTTACATCATGAGAATTGGGATGAGCTTGGTTGTCCTTTGCCAGGAAACAGTTCTCCTGACGCTGATCTACTGCTTGAGGAGCTGTGGGGTCCAGCAGGGCTGGCTGGCTTGGCAAGGCATGTGCTTAGGGTGCCCGGGGAGTCTCTGGAGCTCTGCTGCCCCTCGCCTATTTTTTTTTAATTTCATTTTATTTTATATGTGCGAGTGCTTTGGCTATACACTTCATGCATCCTTGGTGCCCAGAGGTTTGAAGAAGGCATCAGATCTCCTGGAACTAGAGTTACAGACAGTTGTGAACTCCCATCTGGGAACTGAACCAAGGTCCCGTGGAAGAGGAGCTGGTGCTCTTAATCACTATCTTAGGGTTTTACTGCTGTGAACAGACCACATGACCACGGCAATTCTTATAAGGACAACATTTAATTGGGACTGACTTACAAGTTCAGAGGTTCAGTTCATTATCATCAGGGCGGGAACGTGGCAGCTTCCAGGCAGGCATGGTGCAGGAGCAGCTGAGAGTTCTACATCTTCATCTGAAGGCTGCTAGAAGAATACTAGCTTCCGGGTAGCTAGGATGAGGGTCTTATAGCCCACACCCACTGTGACACACGTACTCCAACAGAGCCACACCTTCTAAGAGTGCTATTCCCTGTGCCAAGCATATACAAACCATCACAACTACTGAGCCATCCGCCCTTGTCCCTCATCTTGATGCTTTTTGCTTATGTCTTTCTGGTAGAATACTATATATAGGCTCACATGCAGTAGCTAGTCCAGCCCTTGCACCTGCCTCCACTATTTCCTGCTTACTAAGACCTCACACCACACTCGGTCTGTGTGGTTTTGTTTATGTGTGAAGGGAGGGCATCCTTTTCACCTTCTTTTCTGTACTTTACAGAAATAGCTGGGCCCAAGGAGGCTCATCTAGGTGCTGTGGGTGGGGCCTCAGGGTACTAGGGATTAGTCCTAGGGTCTCACGCATGCTTGACAAGTGAGCTTAGCTTTGCACGGTGATTTTTGATGACAGCCTTTCCTACTTCTTATGACCAGCACAGCCCAGTTGCAGACTGGATTGTATTTTTAAACAATCTCCCCCAGTCGGAAGGCAATAGCTCCAAAATTCAGGAGAGTAGTGTCTGAGCGAATGCTCTTTTGCTGTGAGGAGACATCATGACCACAGCGACTCTTATAAAGGAAAGCGTTTAATTGGGGGCTCACTTACATTCAAAGCTCTAGTCCATTATCATCATGGGAGGAAGCATGGCGGCACTCAGGCATGTGCTGGGGAAGAGGCTGAGCTGAGAGCGCTACACCTTGGCAGGCAGCGGGAAGAGAAAGGAAGTCACTGGGCCTGTCTTGAGCTTCTGAAACCTCAGAGCCCATCCCTGATGACACACATCCTCCAATGAAGCCACATGTCCTAAACAATGACACTCCCTATGAGCCTATGTGGGTTGCTTTCATTAAAAACACCACAGGTAGGCTGTGAATAAATTCAGGCTTAGAAAGGTTCAAAGGCCAAGGGAGGCCCATAAAGCTTTGTACAGCGTCATCAGGCCCAGTCTCCGTGTGCTGTGTCTGCCCATCATTGTGCAGGCAGCAAAACAACCCAGGCCCTGCCTTAGTAGAGTACAGGAAGTGAGACTGTTCCTAACTGAGCTCCACACTGTCACTGTGGCTTCTTTTCTTTTTCCTTTTCTTTTTTTTATTTGATATATTCTTTATTTAAATTTCAAATGATTTCCCCTTTCCTTGATCCCCCCTCCCTGAAAGTCCCATAAGCCCTCTTTCCTCTCCCTGTTCCCCCATCCGCCCCTTCCCACTTCCCTGTCCTGGTATTCCCCTATACTGTTGCACTGAGCCTTTCCAGAACCAGGGGCCTCTCCTTTTTTCTTCTTGGACATCATTTGATATGTGAATTATGTCTTGGGTATTCCAAGCTTCTAGGCTAATATCCACTTATCAGTGAGTGCATACCATGAGTGTTCTTTTGAGACTGGGTTGCCTCACTTAGGATGATGTTCTCCAGCTCCTTTTTTTCTTTTAATAAGGCCAATGCTGGCTCATACTTTCTATTTCACAAGAGTATAACGGGCTGCACAACAGCTCCAAATTTATATAGGGAAGTCTTTACTCCCAACACCTTACCATGTGACTGTATTTGGAGATAGAGCTTTTATAGAGATAGGATAAATGAAGTTATAGGGGTGTACTCTAAATCAGTAAAACTGATGCCCACATAACAAGAGGGAATTTGGACCCAGGTGTGTGCAGAGGAGAGAACACACAAAGGCAGGAATAAGACTTCAGGGTGCCAAACCAGACACTGGCCTTAGGAGGAAGCCACTCTATCTGTGACTTGATAATAGCTGCTGGCCCCCTAGTGGTGAGAAATCTATTTCTTTTAAGTCGCCCAACTTTGAAATGGCAGCCTTTGCTAAAGCTGCTAGACCAGTAGCTTCTGCAGGAGTCCTTCATTTAACTCACATTCTATACCTGAAGCATTCAGAAGGCGGAGACAAGCTTCGTTCCGAGGAGACCGGAGCACACTGTCAAGGTTGGTGGTGTATGGAGCATTTGCTACTCGCTGAGAACAACTATGGAGAAGGCCTAGGATGAGGTGCCTGCTAGACCCCCGTGGCTGGCCTTCCTGTGAGCCACTTGAGAGGCCAGTGAGGATTTCCGCTTGCTTGTCTCCTCCACAATTACTTCCTCTACTCTGTGCTCTCTGCGTGGTGTTCAGGTTTTGAGTCCGCAGCTTCTGGGAGGCTACACTGCCACCTGCTTGCTGAGCACGAGCCCTCTCTGTCTCCCCTACACGTCTCTCATCAGGAAACACCCTCTTTCCCTTCCAAGTGCTTTGGTGGGTGCTGGGATGTGCACCAGGGCAGAAATTTCCGTTCTTCTTTGGAATGTGCAAACACTGTCTCACTCTGCCTGTTTGTTCTGTTCCCCCCACCCCCAACTTGCTGTTGACTTTGACTCTGTGCCTCAGCATGCGTATTAATTCTCTGTTCCCAAAGCTTTGACATCTGGGACCTTTGTGACCTTAGAGGGAATGTCCCTTCCTAGCTCAGTTCTTCAGAAGAACCACACGCCTCCTCTCATGCATACATATAGTGAGAAGATGACTGTGTTGTCTTCTTTGCTGTCTCTGGGAGGCCCTTAATCACTGGAGCCTATGTGTATAGATACATATATGTAGACACCTGCCTGTTTGTGTGCATGTGAGTGTAAACATGAATGTGTGCATTTGTCCCTGTTTTCAACATGCTTATTGGTGTGTATGTGCACATTTATGTGTGTGCTATGTCCACATATATGTGAATATATGGGTATACTGTGTGTGTATGCAAGTGGGTATGTTGTGTGTGTGCAAGTGTGTGCATACATGCATGTGCCTAAGCCTTGGGGCCTGCTGCTGTCTGTACTTGAATGCTTATCCTGAAAATCGTCACACCCCGTTCAGCTTGTGACTCCTACTGTCCCCTCTTTAACCTCTAATGACCACTTACACTTCCTCTGCCCTGTCGCTGATTCACCGCTTGGTTTTCATGAGAACTAATTCATCCTCAGGTGTGATAACAAGTTGCTTCTACTCGAAAACAATTTTTACTTTTTAGCTTTAAAGATTAAAACCAAACCAAACCAAAAAAAAAAAAATGGCTAATGGTGGTTCTGTGTTACCAGTGACTCCAGCTGGCCTTTAATATGCAGACCAACCGAACAGGAGTTTATGCCATGTCCTACCCACCCTGGGCCGAGTCCTAGACAACTAGGAATAGTCCCCATCGGTCAGAACCGACTGCAAAGATTCAAAGTCACCAGTGCACAGCCTTTCCCTGCTGCCTTGTCTTCCTACAGACGCTCAGGTTTTCCTTCATGCTGTCTGGCGATGTGGTTGCAGTGCATGCTGCAGGCATGGGAGGCTTCTCCATCAGATGGTGCTGCCACGTCTCTGTCCATGGAAGGCCCACTCCTAGCCTGACCTTCTCTGAGCCATGGCCTGATCCAGGCTCCTTGGCCTCTAAGCACCTGTCTTGCAGCAGGTCTCAAAGAGGTGCCCCAGGGCTGCCACTCTAGAGCCCTGCCTGAGCCTGGGGACCCAATGAGCCACTGTAAGGGGCCTGCCAGGAAGTTCCAAAAGGCAGTGTCTGTCTTTGATGTGTCCCATCCCCCACTGTGCCTCTTCCCTTGCTGCTGTCTTGTCCCTGAAGCTCCTCTACCTCACACTCTAATCCCTTGCTTGTCCCTTTTCTAGTGGGTTTCTTGTTCTATCTTGTCCTTGCTGTGCTTATCACCATTAAGCAGGTAAGATAAGGCTAAATGTGTCTGTCCCTCATACATCCACTGTGGCTTGAGATGGCTCAGCGGATAAGAGCACCGACTGCTCTTCCATAGGTCATGAGTTCAAATCCCAGCAACCATATGGTGGCTCACAACCATCTGTAATGGGATCTGATGCCCCCTCTTCTGGTGTGTCTCAAGACAGCTATGGGGTACCATAGCCAGTGGGACCAGTGCAAGAGGGAGAAAGGGAAGAAAAAATAAAGAAGTAGTTTCTCAGAAGAATGGTGTCTGTTGAGACAGTGCTGAGTGAATACCATTGGCCTAGAGAGATCCACAATCCAAGGGATTAGGGGTGATCACTTAAACATTTTTTTAACATAAAAAAATTAAAACAATGTGGTATAAAGCTCAAAACAGTTTCTTTGCTCTATCTCATGCATTCAAGGGATGTCTGTGCTGTGGCTTCCAAAGGCTTCCCGTCCCTTCAGGAAAATCCAGTCACCCACTCTGCTCAGTTACGGTCCGGGAACCTGCCAGCACACGTGCAGCACAGAACATTTACTCTTCTGTGGCCAGACTTGGGGTGACAGAAAGCATGTCTCTGCACACAGCCCTTCCAAGCTCCTTTCGTTCCTGGGCCTGCACTTCATCTTGGCCCCCAAGAGATAGCTTATAGCCAATCCATATGACATTTCCCCCTATAGATCGGTAGCCATCGATCAAACCTCTCACAGAACCGTCATTGTATCAATAACAACGTGTTGGTTCAGCGGAGCGCAACTGTTTCGCATCTCCGAACGTGGCTAACTCAGACGGGTTTGGAGCATCAGCCTCTGCTTGATCCATCTGACTCCAGGATGGCGCTGACACTAAAGCTCCTGCATCCCCCAAGGTTCCTCATTCAAATTCTGAAATCCCCAAACCCCACACATAAAGGTTGCCAAAAGCTCACCTGGTGGCAAAACCAGATCTGAATTCTACCTATAGGATACATTCACTCCACCTAGTCTGAATGTCTACAAAGGTTTTCCCCTACCGAAATGTTTTATTTGATTAAAAGTTTGAAGTGTTCACAAAAGGTTTACCAGTAAATATTCTGCATATTAATTGTATTACAACAAACAAAAAGACAACAAAACAAAACAAAACAAACCCCAACTTGCTGTCCCTAGAAGCATTGCAGGTGTGGCTGCTGTGTCACATGGGCCTCAGTAGGTGGCAGAGAGGAGAGAGGCTTTGCCTGTGCTCCAACGTGTGTTCTAACCTGTGAACATTGAATGATTAGTAGTCTAACATTCCTTGAAAGAAAGCAAGGCCGAGACAACTTCCAGGAGGCCAGACAGGGAACTAGCCTGATATGATCACGAGTCCAAAATCCCGAAGACCCAGACAAGCTCCGGTGGGCAGGGCAGGGAAGCTAGCCGGAGACAAGATTATTCTTGCATGGGGACACTTGGGTGACCAACCACCGGACCAGCACCATGGGGCACGGACAGGGTAGTAGCCTGTGACGACCACCAGTGCAGCACTACACAGGCCTCGGGGGGAGGGGGAGTCAGGCAGACCAGGCCTGAGATGACTCCTGCCTGGTGCCATAATGTATGAATGGGGCACAGCACTCCTGAGACCACTGTTGAGATGACCCCAGACACTCAGAGAACCCAGGCACCTTTAAGGGGAGCAAGTAAATGGTGGAGGAATGGAAGAGAAAGAGAAACAGAAGGATGTGTGCACAATGAAGAGGTAGAACTGGAAACCTGAGGGTAGCGAGGAACAGCCTGAGTAACTGTACAGCCTGGGACCACAGTGGAGTCCTGGCCTGTGCTGCCACCAGGGGCCATATCTGGGGTCCACGGCCCTGAAGCAGCAGGAGTCTATTACTACCAAAGGCTACGTGGACATCTCTGGTGTGGGCTGCTGCCTGGGAACATGCTAATGTCTGAGGGCTGTGTAGAACTGGCCCCACTCCTCACCTGAGTATCATGGAAGACCTGACCCTGGGGGGGGTGAGAGCTGACCCCACCCTTACCCAGTATTGGAGAGAGGCCCCCAAAATTTCAGGTATCTTGGGTGAATATATGAGTGTGGGAGAGCTCATCATCTTCCCAATGACGGCAAGGACAAGTGAGAGACACCCTCCTCCCCTCTTGCCCCTCACCACCTGTGGCAGGTGAGAGGCCTGTCCCTGGAATCATTACAGAAGCAGAGCTGTCCCTTCTCTCACCAGCTGCAGCACTCAGGAGAGCAGGCCCTGCACCTTACCTGGGCGTCACAGTAGAAGTTACCCTGATGTAGGTCACAGGTGAGCTGATCACAAGGGTGTGAGCTTGGGACAGCTGACCCTATATTGTCACTCGTCAGCCATGTGGTAGTATGGGCAAGTGAGAGCTGGCCCTCGACATGGGGGTTACAGGTGAGCACAGGAGAGCTGGCCCTGCCTCTTGTCTGACATATGATGATGCCGAGAGACAAGCTCCTCCTCTCCCTCACCCCTCAACACCTATGGCAGGCAGGAGAACTGACCTCAGTCAGGAGAATGGCCATATCTCTTGCCAACTGCAACACTTAGGCGAATGGACCCTGTACCTCTACCAGCAGGGTAGAGCTGGCCCTGGGTGTTGGTGAAGGGGGAAATAAGGAGGGTGTGCTTGAGGGCAGGAGAGCAGGAGAGACAATGGGCTGATTAGCTCAGATTCCTCTCAGGCCCAGATCCAGAGCTTTGAATTGGCTTACCCCAACATCTACCTCATTGATGAACTGCTGGAGTGCAGGAAGGGGTCCGTCCATTCCTACAGATCCAAAACTACAGCATCTCCATGACACAGAATGACAACAGGATATCCAAGAGGAGTCCCAGTGAGGTTCCAGTACTGATAGTGTAACAGAAGCCAGAGGCCCCAGGCCAGACCAAGAGTCATTGCAATGAGTATTTGCAAGCAAAGAAGTGTAGACAAAAGGGTGTGCTGTGGGACACACTGTGACACACTACAGCTTCCACAATAAGATTTTTTTCCTCTGTTTTAGGGGTGGTTTCAAGGGTGGAGGGTAGGTATGAGTGGACGGGCAGATGAGTGAGATTGGGGTGAAATTCATGAAGAACCAATAAAAAGTTAGAAAAAAAACCAACCTGAAATGACAATCTTAATGACTCTAGAAGCTAAGGGATAAGACTAAAATTAAATAGAACTTGCAATCATCCCGACTTTCTGACATGGCATCTCCTTTGGTGCACATCAGCTGTGTACTATGACTATAGTTTGACAATCTAGATTATTCCAATTGTCTTTCCAGCAACCCAGAGATGAACGCCATGGGGACTTCCACTACTGTTTCCACACTCATGGAAGTGCAATGATGCTGTGGCCATCCCGGGAACTCTAGGTACATTTAACATGTCTATCTGAAGCACTCAACAGACTCATAAGAGCATAGGAAAGAAGGCGGTGGAGTCACTTAGCAGTTAAAGGTCCTTGAGGTCTGATGATGCATGCCTGAGTACTGGAGTTACATCTATGGAACCTAGAAAGGGTGGCAGAGGACAACACAGAGCTGTCCTCTGACCTCAGCACAAAAGCACGGCCCCTGTCCCCACACACATCACACACTCTTGAGTGCACACACACCACACACACATCACACACACATACACACACACATATGCACTTGTACATCACACACACACACACACACACACACACACACACACACACACACACACAAAGCACAGAAAACTAAATTGGAAAACTTTCTACAGAGTGGTCTAGAACTTGCTGAATTTTTTTTTATCAGTTTTAATATACTATTCCTCATAAAATGGACCAAAATATTATCAAAACGTTTAATTTTGAAGGCTACAATCTCTACAAACTGTGTTTTAAAAGTATATTGGTGAGTTTAATTCTTTCGTGACATTTTATTAACTTTGAGGCCAAGTCTTGGTACGTAGCTGTGATGGTTTGAATACAATGGCCCCACAGGTCCATAGGGAATGGCATTATTAGGGAGTGTGGCCATGTTGGAGGAGGTCTGGCCTTGTTGGAAGAAATCTGTGACCATGAGTGGGTTTTGAGGTTTTCAAAGATCAACCTAAGCCCAGTGACTCACTCGTCCTTCCTGCTGCCTGGGGTGTAGAATTCTCAGCTACCCTCTCCTGCACCATGTCTGCCCATCATGCTTCCTGTGTGATAAGAACGGACTAAACCTCTGAACTGCAAGCCAGTCCCAATTAAATACTTTCCTTTATAAGAGTTGCCATGGTCATAGTGTCTCTTCACAGGAATAAAACTCCAATTAAGACAGTAGTCAAGGCTAGCCTCAAAACATGGCTTGTATATTTTGTATACACAAAAAATTACTTAAGGAAATATCTCCTCATACCTATGTGGACTTTAGTGGATCCTTTTGAAATGTATATCCTTGGCAATCGGAACATCCAACTGAATTAGGGCTAGCCTGCTTCCAAAGTTCTTCCGGATTTGATTTTATAAAGTGGTCTCGAGGTTGGAATTAAGTGTTCTCATTTTATCTCACAAGGAAACAAGGAAAACAAACAAACAAACAAATCCCAGTACAGCATTGAATGTACCAGATCTTTCAGTCATGAAATTAGATCTTTCAAAAATTTCAGGGCTGTTGTGTGAACTGGAGAAAATCTTGATAAAGTGCCAAAGTTAAAAAAAAAAAGCAAGCCATGACTAAACGGCAGATGTGATTAGAATAAACTTTTCCTTTAGCAAAAATAGCAAGGCCTGCCAGCTCTTAATCTAAAAGGGTTATGCAGGAAAATGTGGAGTTGTCCTCCCACTGGGCGAAGGGAAAGAAGGAAGGGAGCCCAGGAGGTGGGAGAGCAGTGTCCCAGAGGGAGGGGCAGTTTCCTTAGGGGAAATGGGAGACTGTTCAGCTGGTTGTGGATGCAGGTGGTAAAAATAGGGACCTTGGAGCCAGCAGTAGGACCAGCATTTCATTCAATTCAGCGGAGATGTTGAGGACATTTCCCTCTGCAAACATCTTCGCAGCTCTTGTTGATTATCAAGGAATCCAGGATGGAAATGAATTTATAACTGTAACTCTTTCCTTGCCATGGATGTAACCACTAGGTGAACATTAAAACAAGTCTTGTTGTTTGTTTTTGAGTGTGTGTGTGTGTGATGTGTGATGTGTGATGTGTGTGTTATATATATGCGTGTGTGATGTGTGTATGATGTGTGTGTTATGGTGTGTGTGCATGTGCATGTGCGTGTGCATGTGTGTGTTATATATATGCGTGTGTGATATGTGTATGGTGTGTGTGTGCACGTGTGCATGTGCGTGTGCCTGTGTGTGTGTGTAAAACCTATGGATGCATGTGTGCATTTGAGTGGTCAGAGAACGAACTTGGGCACTGGTCTTTTTACATTTATCTTTTCGGATCTCTTGTTTGTTGCTGCATATGCCCTGCTAGCTGGACCTCAGGCTTGTGGGGATTCCCCTGTGTCTGACTCCTGTCTCCCAGTAGGAACACTGACGCTGCAGAAAGTACCTTTCTTTACCCAGTTCTGGGGCTCTGAATGTAGGTCCCTAGACTTCACAAGCATTTTACCTACTGAGCTGCCTCCCTCGGCACCCCCTGCACACCTGATATCTTCTGGTGAAGCAAGCTATGAAGAAACGATCAAACACTCAATGACAGAGGGCAAACGCCAAATGGGAAATGGACGCAGGATTGAGAGAAGGAAGACAAGGTGACAATGAATTCTTAGCAATGTTTCAATGACTTCCTTAAGGATTCTTCGCATCTCCTTTCCAAGGAATAAATGCAGCTGAGTCTGAAAAGAGAGTGGGTAGGGGAGGGCCTCCAGAACGGGCTACTGTCAATCAAGCAAGAGACCAAATGTGCACAAGCTGTGTTTGTAAATAAGGCACTTGGAAATGAAGGGCTTCAGAATACTTTGAAAGTATACTAATTTAAAAAATCATGGAAAAGACAAATTAAAGACTGAGAAAAATGAGATATTCAATCCCTTCCCCTAGACCTCCAGGGCTTCAAATGAACATACAAATTACTATTTTAACCGTGCCTGCAAAGCCTGTTAAAAACAGATCCGTGGGCACCCAGGCCACCAACTCCTCAGCCCTCCAACCTAAAATGCTCCAGCCATGAAGATGCAACCTCGACAAGTTCACACAATGTACAGAATGACTCCCCGCCCTTTCCCCACCAGCTGGCTCTCATTTATACATAGACAAGAGTTGAAAATATGATACACAAGACAACAACCTCAAGATGTTATTGGGTGTATTAAAATAAAATCAAAAATAGAAATATTAAGTATGTACACAGTAGCATAAGTGAAAGGGGCAGACACAGCAGTTTCCAGTTGGCGTTTACAGTGGAAAAACCAGGTAACAAAACTGCTCTGGTCACCAACGGCTTCTCCGTGATCACTTGCTTCCTACCTGTAAATAGTCTCTCACACATCTTACACATTTCAGAAAAGATGACTGAGTCACAAAAATAGCCCCAAATATGGCATTTTAACTTTTTTAGAGTACAACTAAAATATATGATTTATAAAATGTTCAAGACATTTGAGGCAATGAGAGAAATTGTCGGTATTCTTGGAAGGTCTGGTAAAGTCTTGACAGGTTAGATAGTTGCTTGCCTTTCTCCCAAAGGACACCATCAGAAAAGCCTTTAGAGAATCCTGTAATTGAAATACCTGGACCATTAAAAACACTCCTCTAGAGCTTGAGGCTTTCATGCCTTCGCTGGGAGGTCTGGGCACTGGTGTGACTCCAACGGACTCCAGTTCAGCAGTGGTCCTTCTGCGTGCCCATGCACGGTGCTCCTGCAGGGTGGGCACGTGCTGCCTCCTGTCCAGTGATCTTATCACACAGGAAGATGTTTAATAGTCTCACTTTCTGGGGGTGGGGTAGAAGGTGAGGAGAATCAGATTTCCAAAGCAAAAAAACATTCAGATTTAGAAAAGGCATTTTAAAGCTGGTGGCTTCGCCTGTAAAATCTAACAGGCTGGATTAGTAGTTTTTAAGAAAGTAAGCCAAAAGCATTGAGAAGGTAAGGGAGCATCTGTTGTGCATGGGGTTTTATTTTCGCTAAGTGAGTTTAGTCCTTGATGCATCTGGGAATGTGTTGCAACAGTCTCTGAACCTGAGTCACTCAGCCCATGTAGAGCCAGTGTGCATATTGGAAAGAGCGGGTGTTTGTTTTCTGACTGTGGTCCCACTGAGCAGTGGGCACCCATTTAAGAAACAGCATCCTATGTCAGAGTGTTCTTCCTGAGTTAATTCATCATATCCACCAGGAACCAGGAACACAGAGGGTCCTGGCATGAGAGAGTTGGCTCCACCAAGGCTGCTTTTCCTACTAATTACAATGGGCTGGTCGCCATGCCCACTATGGTTGCTGCTGATACTGCCCTTCTGTGGCTGTGTAGAAATCATCCAGGACACTCTGTAAGTAGTCAAAAGTTGGCCTCTCCTCTGCCTTTTCTTTCCAACACATTTTCATGATGTCGTAGAGCTCATCTGGACAGTTCTCCATGCGCGGCATGCGGTATCCCTGTGACAGTGCACTCATCACGTCTGCGTTGGTTCTCCCTGAGGCCAAAACAAGCAAGAACAGTCGTGCTGAGTTTGGAAGCCCAGGCCAATGGTGGAGCACTGCATGAGTGGCTCGTTACTAGCATTCTGCCGCTAAGACTGAAAGCTTGAAAAAAACAAGCTTCCTTGTGTCTACTTACAAGTTGGGGTAGGTTCTCCCCAAATTCACAGAGCCTACTACATCAAAAGCCAAGCAAGGTTGGTACACATTGGATCCCACTCTCAGGGCGGTGGGGGTTGGCAGGCAGTGGAAGTAAGGCAATCTCTGGGGCCTAGTAGCCAGTCAGCCTAGCCTACTTGGCAAATTCTAGGCTGAGAGATTAACTCAAAATCAACAGACGGAACAGAAGAGTGACACCCAGTGCTGTCCTCTGGTCTCTACAAGCATGCAAATACATGTGTGCACCTGTACCATTCACACACATGCACCAGCATGCTTGTTAATAACTCCTTCACATTAATATTCATGCACATGCTGGGCAGTGGTGGCACACACCTTTAAACCCAGCACTTTGGGAGGCAGAGAGAGGCAGGCAAGTTTCTGAGTTCAAGGCCAGCCTGGTCTACAGAGTGAGTTCCAGGACAGCCAGGGCTATAGAGAGAGAAACTCTGTCTCGAAAAAAAACTAAAAAAAAAAAAAAACCAACCAGCCAACCAACCAAACAAACAAATTCACACACATACTGTCTGAAGATGGCCAAAGAATGACCCGTGGTGAAAATACCTTGCGGAACTGTGAGAGGGGCTCCAGGACAAGAGGCAAAGGGCCTTTTACTTCAAGAGCATTTTCATCATTTTATTGTTCTTGGATATGATTTTGTGCCTACTGTGTTAAGCGTTTGCACTCAATTTATAAGACATGATTATGCTTGTTGGATGCAGAACATAGCTATAGAATCAAATCTGGTCAGGATACATTGTCTCTAGATATAGCTTTCTGCCTTGCTTTCTCAGAAATAATCTACAGTATTTGCCAACCAATAGTGTTTAAATTGATCTGTCCTGAGAACGTTCTGGGAAAGGGCTACTCTGTTCATATTTAGTATGTGCTTACTGACATTTATTTACATATTTTTCTGAACTCAAGCAACCCTCCTTGGATCGTTGCTTTTTTTGTTGCATTCCTGTATAAAAGTATGCTAAACTGAAGTAAGGTTTCCACAGCCTCAGAAGTCTGCCCCATTCTTTCAGGTCTTCAAACCCCATGACCAGCAGAATGATTTGCACAGGTAGTCTGAAAAGTCAACAGCATGCACCCAAATCGATATCAGACCTGACCAACCCTTTACGTCAACCACATCTGCCCAATATTTACCTTTAGTTTCTCCTTTGGTAAGACAAATTCTTTTTACCATCCAAAAATTAAAAATATATTCACATATCTTATACTTTGAGACTCCCTGCCTTCCTAGGTTTCCTTCACAGAAGATAGGTGCTAAAGAATATCCCCTGATGTAAACCTCTGAAGAATGATTGTTCTTGCCTTACAGGATCTCTGGTTGCTAAATAAAAAGAATCAAAATAAGATTTATAATGTTTTGTATCGATTTTTCTAAAATTTCATTTATTTATTATGTGTATTAGCATTTTGCTCAAATGTATGTTCTGTGGCATCTCATGTATACAGTATGCCTGAGGAAGTCAGAAGAATGTATCAAATTCCCCATGACTGGAGCTATAATTAGTTGTGAGCTACCATATAGGTACTGGGAATTGAACCGTGGGACTCTGGAAGAGCAGTCAGTGCTCTTAACCAATGACCCATCTCTCCATTTGTATGTCTTTTAAGTTGTTTACCTTGTAAATTAACTTTCCTCAAGCATACTTATGAAATACTACTTTCAAGTCTGTCTACTGAAATCCTCTGACTAGAAGTTTTCACTCGATCTTTGCTATCCAGCCAATGAGCAGATCGACATCACTTTCTTTAGCTGAAACTAAAGATTATAGTTCTTTGGTCTCCACAAAATTATGTAACTCTGACTATTGGATACATTTCTGAGGAAATGTCTGGTTTTACTTCTCCTTGGTGCGGCTGTAAGGTAATGCACAGGACGGTGTAAATAGACATGGGTTTGCGAGCTTGGTTAGGAATATCTCTTTACGTCCTAAAGAATCCTTGGTTACATAGAAAATCAGATGCCCATAGAAGATAAACTTTGTAGGAGTTCTTGAGCCTCTCTGAAGACATTTTCTTCCTCATTCTAGTATATCCTCTCAATTCTGAAGAACACACTCAGTGGTGCAGACCAAGGGCAGGTATGCGCCGTCCTGCCTGGGAAATCTGCTTTGGTAAGAGAAGAAAGAAGAGAGAGAGTCTGAAGCCCACCTTTTTATTCCTGAGTGAGCCAACACACAAAGCAAGCCGTGATATGGCAATCCTTACAGAAGAAAGGAATGGCTGGGCACTGGTGGGCACATGCCTTTAATCCCAGCACTCGAGAGGCAGAGGCAGGTGGAGTTCTGAGTTTGAGACTAGCTTGGTCTACAGAGTGAGTTCCAGTTTGCCTGTTTCTTTTTGTCTATGACTCATGTCCTTTGAGGAGCTAAGAGCAGGTCTGGTCATTTTTAATGCTGTGGACTCTTGAGGTTGTCAATACAGACTTCCTTGACACACACACACACACACACACACACACACACACACATGTTGTGATTTCATTCACTCACTCACTCAGTCACACAGAATCTTTCCAAATCTGGAATACTAAGCACACCAAGGCAAGGGGAAGTGGGTGGTGCTTGGTCATAGTTTAGAAGGATCTTTGCCACTGGCTTGGGCCCTGTCATTTTTCCAAACTTCAGAGGCCTTGACTGAATATCACATGTAACAACATATTACACATAATACACATATATATAATGTTATATTATTATATCAACTATTATATTTGCATATATATGAATATATCGTCTTTTATTTGTACAGGTAGATAGATGTATATTTGTAGGGTTACATAGATATAGGCTTAAGTACAGAATGATATCTGTCAGTTTAGCTACTGTGGATAAGTATTTTCCTAGTTTACTGCAGTGTTAAATCACTAACTTCAACACCAGCATCTCATCTTCCTGAGTGAGACAGTGGGTTCTCCTACAGCCATCAATACTCTGTCGGACCACTCTGATCCCAGGTCCATGGCTGCTGCCACTCTCTGGCCCTGATTCTGTTGTATCCTCTGCTTTTCTGGCTTCCTAGTATCTCATCCATATTATGGAGACCATCTTAAGGTTAAATAGCCTATGTGAGTTATTCATTCATTTGTCCATTATTTAGTCATCAGGTATCAACTAAGGTCCACATCGAACTGGCCTCCTTCCTGTGGCCCAGGTCCAAAGCTGGCTGTGCCCACTGTGGGATGCTCAGCTCTCAACTCCCAAGCCTTGTTCCCTCGTGCCTTTGAGTCCCGGCCACTAACAACCATTGGGTAAAGACAGTAGCTCCCTTATTTGCAAGAATTCCTGCTAGTCCATAACCGTCCACATGCTCTCTCCAGCATCCCTTACCCCACCACAAGCTGAAATCATCTGTTAACCATCAGTTTCTTCCATGAAGGGAAGGGTGGAGAACCTGTATCCTTCTGGCCTTAGGTGTGGCCCATATGCCCAGGTATTTCTAAATGAATAGGGGCAATTAGAAACTTTAATGATTGATCTGCAATGTTCTCCTCTTAATTTACGTTTTATGTTCATGGGTGTTTTGCCTACTTGTATGTCTGTGCATTATCTATCAGCAATGCTTGTGGAGGCCAGAAGTGGGTGTTGGATCCCCTGGGATTGAACTTGGTAGGTGGTTGTGAGGGACCTGGTAATGAAACCTAGGTTCGCTGCATGAAGAGCCAGTGCTCTCAACTGATGACTTATCTCTCAAGCCACTAAAAATTTAACTTTAAATTCATCTTACCCACCCATTTGACTGAAAGACAAATGGAGAAAGTGGGAATTTGAGAGGGACCTTTCTTCATATCAGTATAGACTCTGGAGGAAGGCAGGGCAGGTGAAACCTGGCGTATTGGAATTTGGATGTGGATGTTGAACTAGGTCCCCACTGATGTCCTAAGTCAAGATCAGAAGAATCCTTCACCACTGAACAGTAGCAAGTACACCCTGAAGGGGGAGAGACCCACCACCCTGTCCGCCACTTCAGTTCTCACAACCAGCAGAAGACATTGAAGACCATTGTTCCTTGTACACGTTCTGCCCCATCTGGAACCCTGCTTTGACAGAGGGGCACTAATGTCTAATCTGCCTCACTGAAACACCCAGAGCAGCGCCAGGTGAACAAGGCGAACAAGGGAGAGTGAGGTAGAGACTTAGGAAGATTTGCATCAAAGGTAACCACCCCCCAAGCTCTGTCAGAAGCACAGATCCGGCATTGTCTTTGGGATGCTTGCTTCTTCCCTCACACTAGAGTGGGGTGTAGGGCAGATACCTGGGTAGGGAATCTTCCCATAGGTGACAATCTCATACAGGAGAATTCCGAAGGACCACACGTCGGACTTGATAGTGAAGCAGCCAAAGTTGATGGCCTCTGGAGCCGTCCACTTGATGGGGAACTTCGCACCTGAGGAGGAAGACGTGGGCTCTTACTCCGAGTTCAAGCTAACGGGTTATGGATAATTTTCTTCTTTGATTTTTTTTTTAGAAATTCAAGGAATTTACTTGGCATAGAACAGATACACACACAACATGGACATGGTGTCAAACGTGGTTCGTTCACCTCCCTTTCCTGCATTTCCCTTTTGGGTCCTCCTTTCCTTAGAAGCAGTTTCTTCTGGAACCTCTAGGGGGCACTGTAACCAGTTCAACTTTAAACACAAAGGTGTACAGTGCAGTTTTCCTTATATTGTTGGCCTTTCAGACGTGTTGAACTTTTACCTGTGGAGTTTAGTATGCTGGCATGCACCTGTATTCTCAGCTGAGGCATGGGGACTCTCTTGATGCAAGGAATTTAAAGCTAACCTGGAGAGCGACGCAGGTCCCCATCTCAAAAAACCAAACCAAACCAACCTATTGAAATGTCGTACCAAACCTTCTCTATAAACAGTTCAGGTTTTCTGTAATGGGCCCATTCTAAGTTTGCATGGATACATCTCTTATTTAATTTAAATTTACCTACTTAACTTTTAGGCTGGGGACGAATGCAAAGTACACATTTGACCACTGAACTATATCCACAGCCAGAATCATTTCTAATTTCCTTTGAGGAAAGCAAGACTTGGTGCAGACTGTAGCTCCATCATCGTGGGACTGCTAAGGGTTCAGAGCCATTGCTTGAGAACATTACCTTCACTATGTCTTTGCATGAGTTTACTTTTACAGTGCCTTCCTAAAACTGGAAGCCCCTTCAAAAGCAAAAAAAGATGATTGTGTACCCCTGTTGTGTGCTGGGCCGTGTCACTGGTTCCTGCATTATTCCCAGACAGTCTGGAACAGTGGTGCATGATGGGAGGACAGACATGCAGAGACTGGGAGCATCTCCACATGACTGCTTTCTATTTGGTACAATCCTAGCATGTTCTTTACGGTCTCTCTACCTTTCCGGTATTTTTCAGACTTTGTGCTTGTTGGTGTCAACAAACCAGTGGATCAGTTCTTGCTCATGTACTCAGAAGCCAGATTCCCTGGTTTGGATCCCGACTCAGCCCCTCATAGAGGGGTCTCTAGAGCTGTAGACCCTCTGAGGCCGGTCATCAGGTGTCTGTAGCATAGAATGAGTGTAACAAACATCTCTGTGGTTCAGGGAGGCACACATACTTTATTACTGAGAGAAAAAAAAATCTACCTTACAGGGTAAACAAGGAATCTTAATTTTGATAAATTTAGTTTTGTTTTAGTTGACGAACTGAAATACAAGGCTGGGTATATGGCGCACACAGCTGTAATCTCAGCACTTGGGAGACTGAGGCAGTGGGATTTAGAGTTTGAGGACAGCCTGGGTTACACAGCAAGACTGTGCTACAACTCAGTAGTTGAGCTCTTGCCTTGCAAGCATGAGGCCCTAGTCCATTGATTCCCCAGTGCCAAAGAGTAAAACAGCCCCTCTTATTCAAAAACCAGCAAAGACGAAGACAGATCCTACTGTTTCTGAACCTTGCTATATAGCAACGCCCTGTCTTGAAAGTAGAAGCAAGGGCTGTGAGAACAGAGAGAACACATGGCGGAATTGGGGGTGGACAAACAGGAGGGCATCAGGCACGGGGGTCAGCGGTGCAGAAAGCACATCGCATGCCTGCAGCGAGCCAGCCTCTGCGGCCCAACACACATACCTTCCCTTGCTGTGTACTCGTTATCTTCAATGACTCTTGCCAGGCCAAAGTCTGCAATCTTGCACATAAGTGACTCCGAGACCAGGACGTTAGCAGCTCGCAGATCACGGTGGATGTAGTTCTTCCGCTCAATGTACGCCATGCCTTCTGCAATCTGCAAACAGAAGGGGCTCAGGTTGTATTCTAGACAGGCTGTCATGGTTGGACATCAAGAAAAACAAAACAAAACAAAACAAAACAGAACAGAACAGAACAAAACAAAAAACACAAAACTTGGGTTTTTGAGATCCTTTTTTGTGTATTATTATTCTAATTCTTCAAAATTTTAAGACAGTGCTAAAGTCACCCTTAGAATCCTTTCTAAAATCTGTCCTTAACATCTGTAACTATGATAACTTAAAAAAGTGTTTTATTTTATTTTTATTTATCTGTGTGCTCTTGTGTCTATGTGTCCATGTCTCTCTCTCTCTCTCTCTCTCTCTCTCTGTGTGTGTGTGTCTTTTGTGTGACAATGTAAATATTGCATGTAGTTGCTCATGGAGGCCAGAAGGGGGCATCAGATCCCCTGGAGCTGGCAGGCAGGCATTTGAGAGCAGCCCAACATGAATGCTGGGAACTGAACTTGGGGCCTCTCTAAGAGCAGTTCATGGTCTTAACTGTTGAGCTATCTCTTCAGGCCCATTGTAACGTTTAAAATAACAACATATTTCAACATTTTTAACAGAGTGAAGGCTATTTTTAAGACATGTAATACCACCGGGCAGTGTTGGCACAGGCCTGTAATCCCAGCACTTGGGAGGCAGAGGCAGGCAGATTTCTGAGTTTGAGGCCAGCCTGGTCTACAGAGTGAGTTCCAGGACAGCCAGGGCTACCCAGAGAAACCCTGTGTCAACAAACAAACAAAAAACAAAATAAAAAAACCCCAAACAACAACAACAACAACAACAACAAAAGACCTGTAATACCTGCCCATGCTAATATGCAGATGTCATAATCTTAGTTTCTTAAGTGAAGAAATATGTTATTCTCTGCATGCTGCATCCCCCAAATTCATATATTGATACCCTGACCCTCAATATGATCGTTATGTGCTGGCAGTTGTAAAGTAATTAGGTCACGGGGTCAGGGCAGACTTGGTGTCCTTACATAAGAGGCCACAGAGGCCTTCCTGGTCCCTTCCACCTTGGGTAGCCATAGCTATCAAAAGGCTGTGAAGGAGAATGGGCCTGAGCCAGATACCGACTGTGCTGGTGCTTCCTCCTGGATGTCCCTAGAACTCTGAGAAATAAATGCCTGTTGTTTGAGCCGTCCAGTCCATGGTATGGGGGTAGATACCAGAACTAAGACAACACGAGTGAAGAAAGTGACTTGCTAATACAAGTTCATTAAGAGGCACCGGCAACAGGACATGTTAGTCAGGCCTTTTCTGTCAGGATCTTGCTAAGGAAGAAATGTGGGGCCAGCTCTCCAGAGCCTCTGAGCACAGTCCCTCAGGATGAACAGAATATACTCTGACATCTAAGCAACAGCATGGAGTGGAATGAAGGATTCAAGTAGACAAAGGCTCAGAGAGGAGAAGGTACCACTTAGTGCTGGTAGGAAATGTGGCAGAGCTCTAAAATCAGTAAAAGGATTGTGCCACCAAGTTACACAGTCAAGGATAAAGAAGAAAGGAAGTATGTGTGCTTGTGTGTTTATGTATGCAAGCATGTGTGCATACATGTGTATGTGTATGTTTAGGCATGTTTGTGTGCATGCTTGTGATGTGTGTTTGTGTGCGCTTGTGTGTATTTCTGTGTGGTATTTCTTGTGTTTCTGTGTGTTTGTCTATATGATTGTGTGTGTGTTTAAGAGAGTTAGAAGAAGTCACCTCTAATTAGGACTATTCAATAGAGTGATTGTCCCCCACATTCTGCCTTAAATTGCAGCAGCTCATTTGGGAGGACCGTCTGGGAGGACCGGCTCAGCAAGGGAGCAGCTCTTTAGCACTCCCTTCCTTCCAGACCTCGTCCTGGGTCCCCTTCCAGAGTCAACCAAGTCACTTCCTCAACTTCTCTTCACCTGTCCTACAGTGCTGGTTTGCACAAACCCTACTGTCAGTTAAGGGCTATAGCTTTACCATTGTTTTTATTCTGTTCACGGTGATTGCTGTTGTAAGCACCAGATAATTAAACACCTCTAAGGCAAAGGCCTCACTGTATGTCTTTTCTCACTATTATCTAGTGCAACTTTGCTGCTGTTACTAATCTCCCTCAGTTAAAACAATCTAAGGCTTTAGTTTTGTTTTTTAAGATTTATTTATTTATTTTATATATGTGAGTGCACTGTTACTCTCTTCAGACACACCAGAAGGGGGCATCAGACCCCATTACAGATGGTTATGAGCCACCATGTGGTTGCTGGGAATCAAATTCACGTCCTCTGGAAGAGCAGTTGGTGCTCTTAACTGCTGAGCCATCTCTCCAGCCCCTGAGCTAGGGTCTTACTAGCACCAGGAAGCTATGCTACTAGCACATAGGATTTGGCAGGTGTCATTTTTCTGATCACAAAAATTTGAGAATACTCAATATGACTCCAACCTACTTCGAAGTCTAGTCAACCCAAAATTTCACTCTCTGTGGGCACCAAGGCACACTGTCCATACTTTAACAATGCTGCCAAGGCTCTGGCTTTGCTTCAGCATCCTGCCACCTCACCATGACCCCTCCCACAGTCTCCTGGCGACCACCCTCAAACCTCCGCATGGAACATTCACTCCACTCTTATGTGACCCATTCGTTTTGTAGGTCTCAGCTGAGAGGCCACTTTTTTTGCGAAGCCTTGGTAGCACAGTGCTTTCTCCAAGGAGTGCATCTCCACAGCTCGCCACGCTGTTCATGTGCCCACTTCAGATGCCCGCATCCCTGGGCCCAGGTGAGCTGCATGTGCTGCCTGCATTCAGCTCTAAACCCAGTACAAAGCATGATTACAACGACGATGATGACGACGACGACGACAAGGACGACACGGGAGCCTGACCTTGTAAAGCATTGTACAAATCTGACAATTGGTAAACACACAGAGCAGAAACCACAGGGCGGCAGGGGGAAATATGAGGCTGATCTAGACAGCAATGGCTGCATGGTCTCTGCTTTCCCCCACTCTCAACCACTCAGAGGATGTGCACCCATATCTGAAAACATTCAAAATAGCTTCAACAGGAAGTCCACAGAAGGCGGTAGGTGGTGTGTGTGTGTGTGTGTGTGTGTGTGTGCCCCTGGTGAGGGCATGCTGGTCTGTGTGACTTCCTCTAGAAGACTCTGCACTAGACCAGTGAGGCATGACATAGAGGGCAGAGGGTGATGTAATATGAGAAACTGAGGCAAAGCCGGGAGTCATGCCTCAGTTTCTCATAGTTTGTTGGCACAGCAACCTCAGCCAAACTTACTAAAGGCAAGGAAAGTGGAAGGGTGCAGAGCATGCTGGGACTAAGTGGAAGAATGGGCCAAGCAGTTGTTACACGACTGGATTGAAGGAGACAGGGCGATGCCTTGCTGAAATGAGCCAGCGGCAGGTTCTAGAGCCCCAAAGGGACACAAACAATCGCGCAGTCATTACTGACGCTCTCCAAGCCATTTCCAGTCCTCCTCAGGAACAGCCTTTTTGAAATGCTGGTCACACCTAGCTAACAGTCTAATAATTATACAGAACCTGGGCCAGGAGGGCGGAGAAGCTGAAGCTGCCTAAAATCCCAGCTCAGGCCTAAACTGCAGTTAACTACAAACCTGCGTGCGACCGACAGATGCGAGCGTCACAGCCAGCCAGGGCTCAGCTCACTCTCATGCTCGCCCATGGAGCCCCACAGTCAGCTCATGCTAAGAACATTCCAAGAGCTTGCTAGGAGGGGACCACGCACATCTACTCAAGCTAGGCACCTGTTGGAAGTGTTTGGAGGCGACTCTGAAGCAGCAACAGTCCTGAACAAGCCTTGTGTACTTTGGCTTTCTGTTCCAGTTAGAGTGCTTTTCCGAGCTAAGCTTCCCAACAGTGATGAAGATGGTGGTGGTGGCGGCAGTACCAGTGGTGGGTAATGATTACAATGATGACTGTTAGGTAGTGAGAGAGATAACAACCACTACCAATTCAGTATTTACTGTGTTTTACAATCTTTATGCTTAATTCATATTCGACCCTAGTAACAACCACTAGGCAGGCTTTATACTCCCACAGAACACATGCAAATGGAGCTTAGAGAAGTTAAAGGCCACATAAAACACCAGAGGGAAGGAAGCCCACGGAGGTACATGACAACCACACTCCGTGACCACACTCTGTCCAGCCTGGTGCCTGCCACGTGAGAATGTTTCTGACTGAAGCAAATGCTGTGAAACACGCCCTTGCCGAGTGTGCTGCTCTCCTGGGAGGACGGGCAGAGCTGCCAGGCCAGGTGGGGGTCTATGCACCACAGGGTCCACACCAGCCTAGCAACCTAGGCACAGAAGGGAATAATGATGCTGCCTGGGGTGAAGGACTGCCTTGTCTTGTTAGCTGATAAACACACTTGCAGTGTCAGGAAATGGGTCCTGAGATGCAGCCTCTCTAACTCGCCTTGGGAAAGAAGAGAGGCTACGGGGATGCTCTCACTCATTCACCCGTCAGCCGGACTTTTCTCAGGTGACAGCCAGTCAGCTGATTACCTTCAATAACTAATCAGCTGAAGAGCTTGCCCTCCCACAAGCCCAGAGCCACAGGTCTGGCCAAGCACACAAGTCAGAGATGGGGCGGATCAGCTTCTAACAGAAGTTGTGCCAGGAGCCGAACATGCAGAAAAGAAACACTGCTTCTTGCAAGTGTAGGCTCAGTTTTGGGGTGTGTAGGGTGAGCTGGATCAGGGCTGAACCTTAGATCGTGGTCAGAATCCCAGAGGCCACTGTGGACTGCGAGCCTGTTGTCATGCCTTAGTAGGGATCCATTCTTCAAAATCTATCATTAAGTGACTTTGCTATTGTTCAAGCATTGTGTGCTGTACTTACTTGTCCTAAGCTGGGAACATCATCACTAGGTATTATAATCTGACATTACAGTTGTATGTGCAGCCAATGGCTGGCACACCATTGGAGTTTGATAACCATGGGTGGTTTTTCACACAAAGTGGTTCTTATAGCACAACAGCCTTACACACACACACACACACATGTGGGCTGGGTGTCGATAGAATATAAACTCCAGGATGTTATTACTTTGCACATAAAAATTTTTGCCCAGGATACGACATCAGGAATGTTAAATTAGACTAAAGAAGAGTCTTGCTTGGGCATGCTCACATAAATTTCCTGTCCACTACCAATGCTTACATAGAGAGTCTGTCTTCCTATTCTGCAAACAAGGGGCACACACTATGATCTGTCTTATCACCCCCAGCTGTGCCAGGACCGCTCTGAGGAAGGCAACACCAGTCCCTCTCCACTATGAACTCAGCTTGGCATCAGCATTGCACATATTTAGCAGCATGCTGGGGGCTCACAGCCCAGTTACATCTGTGTGGAGAACATCTAAGGCCCGCAGCGAGACACAGCAAGCCTTCTTCATGGGGGATTTAACTCTAGCTGGAAATATCAATTATGTCTGCAAACCCAGGCAGAACCCAAATAATTCTCCTTGCGGGTAACTGACTTACTAGTGAAAACTGCTCCCAAGTCATTCATCTGCCTCTCTGTGTGGAACTGGTCAATCCCAGCACCCCACAGAGTGTTGCTTCCAGCCAGATACCACAACAATGCTTGGAATCCAGGCAGCGACTCACTGTGGCTCGGATGGCACTACCCAACTTCCAGATGCTTTGGGCAGCTAAGGAAGTGCCTCTCAGGTGACCTGGCTCCACAACTGCTACTCCAGTGCTCATGTCCACTAATTGCTATGGCTTTTGGGAACATCAGCAGACAGCAGGCGAAAGGTTTTGTTTCTGTTCTTTAATAAGGAACACCCACACCAGAGTCAGGTGACTCAGGGAGGAAGGAACTCGGGAAAGCTGGCTGTGATCTCTCCAGCAAAGCTAAACTCGATCCCAGGAAGCTCCAGCCTGAAAGAGAAGCCGAAACGCAGCCGGCCTTAGAATGGGATGTGGGAAAACATCCGTCATCCAGACAAGCGGGAGAGACACTAAAGAAGGAGCCACCAGAGGGCAGGAAGACGGACCACCACCCTGCTGTCACACCTGCTTGTGGAGCAAGTGCACCCCACTCTCTAGTGTTACTTGCCTCCTATGGCTGAGCAAAGGGTTCAGAGTTAATTCTGCTCCAATGTATCAAGAGACCATGGATGGAGTAAGGACGACTCTAGTAAAGTGGGAGGGAAAATGAGCAGCAGCGGCTACACATGAGAGTCCCTGAAGTCTTTCCTAACTGGGAGAAGGGGTAATAATAAGAACAGGAAGCAGAAGCTGGGCGGTGGTGGCGCACGCCTGTAATCCCAGCACTCTGGGAGGCAGAGGCAGGTAGATTTCTGAGTTCGAGGCCAGCCTAGTCTACACAGTGAGTTCAGCCACTCTGTACAGGACAGCCAGGTCTATAAAGTGAAGCCCTGTCTCGAAAAAACCAAAGCCAAAAGCCAAAAGCCAAAAAAAAAAAAAAAAAAAAAAAGAGAAAAGAAAAAGAAAGAAAAAAAGAACAGAAAGCAGAGTTTGCAAACCCAGCAAAAGAAGGATCCACATTCCTCTGCATCTCCGACCGGGCAGCATTTGTCCATTGGCTCTCTGTTGCCATAGAAACAATAGATAGCAATGGCCACCGATTCTCCATACTGGGTCCCTACACTGCAATCTATAATGTACGTGGAGGAGGCAGGGATCAAAAGGCCCACTCACTGCTGCTGGGTCTCTTGAAACTCCTAGTTTTAGTTAGTTATAATATCTGTATTTTCCCAAGAAAGCACAGCTAGACATAATGATCTACGCTTGATGTTGACGATGCAGCTGCCATCTTAGCTTCTCCTCATCCTGACCCTGCTAGACTTTTATAACAGTCAAAACTAGCCCACACCATGGGTGCCATTCATAACAAAGAAGAGGAGCTGGGGTCCAAAGAAGGTCTCCTCCAAGGAAGACCAGGATTGGAAGCCACGTCCAGTGGCTCCTCCTTCCGCACACTGGCTTCTGCCCTTAGAAACAAAAAAAGGAGGGAAAGGGAAAGAAGATGATGAGATCATTTAAAACGCAGCCAAGACAAAACCGGAAGTCTGTTGGCTGAGGATGAGGGAGGAGAGGGGAGCCCACACACATACAAAGGCACATCTGTGGCTCGTCGGAAGGTAAGCAGCCAACAACAGACAAGGCTTCCTCGGGGACACAGCTTTCCACAGGTGGCTCCACCAAGGCACCGACTGCATTTAAATTAGTATGTTCCCAGGAAAAGCAATCGCTCTTGCTAGGGGTGGAGGGAATGGTCAATTCTTTTCTTAGACTTTCTCTTGCACAATGACCCACACGGGACTACGTCACTCTGCTGAGAACTGTGCGAACACACTAGAAAGGAGAAGTTGGGCTAGTGAAGGGCTAGGGGCCAGAGCAGATGCTCTGCAAAACTATTATTAAAAATAGAATAGCTACATGTTTCAGAAATTCTCGTTCTTAAAAAGAAAGATGGACAGACAGATCTTTGACTCCCAGAACCCACATAAAAAAGCATGTGCTTCTACTCCTAGTGCTGGATAGGCAGACAGCATGATCCCTGGGCGTGCTAGTCAGTGAGAGACCCTATCTCAAAAGGAGGTAAATTGCTCCTAAGAAATGACACGTGAGGTTTATCTCTGGCCCTTCCTACATACATGCACACATACTTTCACATGTGCACTTGAACTTAGATGAACACACATATACACACAGGCATACACATATAAACATACAATAAACCATTGTAGGGCTTGGGAAATATTTCAATATCTGGTGCAGTAATTTTTTTTTACCCCAGTAAGACCATATAAAAAATACACGAGTTATTCTATTTATAAGTTATATGCCTACATTGGGTAGATCTATCATTATACTAGTTTATTCTCCAGCTATGAGACCCCTTGTTTCCTGTGGCTTCTCCAGGCCATGTGGTTCTACTCCATCTTCCTTCCTCTTCCACTCTCTCTCTCTCCCTCCCTCCCTCCCTCTCTCCCTCCTCTCTCTCTCTCTCTCTCTCTCTCTCTCTCTCTCTCTCTCTCAGACCTCCACTCCCACCTTTCCCTTCCATTGTCTAGCCATCCGCTCTAGCCTTTATTTGGCCAGTCAGAATGTAGAGAAGGTTTAGTGAGATCACCTGAGATTGTGACCTACTTCTCATCAGGGGCAGCCCTTCTTAGGAGAATTAACGTCAAAATACAGACAGCACCAGGGCAACACACAACGCACATCTATGCTTAGAGAAGCACTATTCACAATAGTAACCCAAATATCCACGCATGGTTGAACAGGCAAACAAAGCGCAGTATGTTTGTATCATGGAACATCATCCAGTCAACAAAAGGAAGGAAATTTGATACATGCTACAACACACATGAACCTTATAGATATTAATCTGAATGAAACAAGTTAGGAGCTTTAATTGGTCAAATTCAGAGCTACAGAAAGCAGAATGCTGTTTGCAGGCTGGGCTTATAAGGAATATGGAGAGTTAGAAATGGGTGTCAAATGAAAGACTCGGTGGCTCAGCAGCCGCCAAGATCACGCTGTCTCTGCCTTAATACCAGATATAAGAAGAGAGTGACAGGCCATGTGGGAGTCCTGCGCAGCAGGACAGGGCCTGGAAGAAAGTGTCCAAGAATCTCTTCCGGCTCATTCAGTCCAGTCTCAAAGCTGCAGCTGGGTCAGCAGGGTGGCCGGGGGGATAAAAGCACTGCCACAAGACCGACAACACGAGTTTTGTGGGAAATCCGAGTGGATGACAATTATTACTCTTAAATTTTCAGGTTTATTTATTTTACATGATAACTGCGGTGCCTGCATGCTTGAGTATATGCACCACTTCCATGACTGTTGCACAGAGAAGTTAGAAGATGGGCTCAGAACTCCTGGAACTGGAGTTCTGGATAGCTGAGGCACCACGTGGACTCGAGCACCAAACTGGGTCCTCTGCAAAAGCAGCAAGTGCTCTTCATCACTGAGCTACTTTCCCAGCCTGAATAATTGTTACAGTGATTGAATTACCACCCCTGCACTGTGTGTGTGTATGTGTGTGTGTGTGTGTGTGTGTGTGTATGTATTACTGGGTGCTAAGCCCAGAGCCCTGATATGCTAAGTATGTGCTGTGACACTTAAACCCTCAGCCCTGCACTGTGTCGATAGGAAAATGACTGACATCAGTAACGTGCTTACAGCAGTGAAATTATAAACTCTGGAGCTGGTCCTGGAGAGGCCAGGTGGGAAGCCAGGTGAGAAGCCAGGTGGGAGGCCAGGTGGGAGGCCAGGTGGGAGGCCAGGTGGGAAGCCAGGTGAGAAGCCAGGTGGGAGGCAAGGTGGGAAGCCAGGTGGGAGGCCTGGTGGGAAGCCAGGTGGGAGGCCAGGTGGGAAGCCAGGTGGGAAGCCAGGTGGGAGGCCAGGTGGGAAGCTAGGTGGAAAGTCTGGTGGGAAGCTAGGTGGGAGGCCAGGTGGGAGGCCAAGAGGGCACAGCCTGGCCTCAGGCACACTTCCTATGCAGGTTGGCTACCATGGATTCATGGAAATGACTTAGCACTTCGGTATACACGGGATAGGGCAGAAAGTGACAGACATGTTAGAAATCTTTGCACTGCCACAGCAGTGGTGGAAATGCCCCAACTCTGGTCTCTCTCTAGTGAGCAAAGGCCACCGAGAAAGAGAAAGAAGAGGTTTTCCACTGACCCCACTGAGGGAGGAAACAAGAACAATGCCAGTGGCCATGAATGAGGCTTCTTCAGAGTCAAGACTGTCCCAGTTGTGGAATGTGTACTGACGCAACAGGGGCCTCCCGATGCCTCCAGGCGAGTAATGATTCCTTCAGCTCAGTGGGAAAGAGCTGTGACTTTGACAAGAGCTAAGACAGCTGCCCTCTCATAAGGAGCCCAGGCCAGCAGAGCCTTGTGCACCGCTGTGCTCTGTGCTGCTGTTCACTAGTGAAGAACTGGGCACGACCTAAGCGCTGTTGCTAGGTAAATGTGAAAGAAATGGTCAGGAGAAGACTACATTGTGATAGGTACACACACATTTATAGACTTATGATAAAAATGGAAAAAGTATAATACCTTTTCTAGAACAGCCTGTGCACACTCAGCCTCAGCTTGTTGTTGTTGTTGTTACTGTTGTTCCTGGGACTGAAACCAACTGAGCTATAGTCGCTTGGTCTTAGAGTGTTGAAGGACTAAAGGTCAAGGTCCTTCTGAAGCAGGAGTCTTCCTTGTTTGAGAGAACTACATTTATTCATCCATTGACCCCGCCCATCTATCTATCCACTGACACAGTCGTCCCTGCCCACAAGCCCCACCCTGTTCTCAAGGCAGCACCCTTGTCTATCACGTTTACTTTCTAATAAGTAGAAGGTAAGAATCTGTCAGACACCAAGCCAGAAACTAAGGAAACAGATCGAGGCCTCTCTACATTTTTCATTTGGTTAAATTGCTCTACAAGCAATCACTAACTCACACACCTGGGATGAGCTTCAAGGAAGTTTGTAACAAGATCTAATACATTCCAGAAACAGAGTCGGGGTTCATCTCTATTTATATTTCATTGCCTTTGAAGTGAGTTTTCAAAATAACCTGTGTTTATGGATGGAGCTGGTAAAGGTTTCCTTCCAACACTCCAGCTTTTCCTTACAAAGCGGGAACAGGTAGAGAGGCTGGAGCGACACTGGGAGAAACATGTCCCCTCACCAGTCAGAGTTTGCCTGAACCTGCAGGATTGGGCAGATGAGTCCTTGGCTTCCCTGACTTAATGAGTATGACAAAAGTCTAGTTCCTCCAGCAGATGCACTTCAGAGAGGAAAAGATGTGGGCCTCTGGCAGGACAGCCTACAAAAGCACCACCCAGTACTTCCCAGGCTCACATGAACCCAGAGGACTCGCGAAGCTTGTCCTTAGTTACAGATAACCAGACCAGGTACACATAGGTTTAAACAAGCGCTTAAGAGGAGACTCGGGATTTGATATGTAAGTGAGACTCTGCAATGCAGTTTTCCAAACAAGTAACAGACAGAGTGCATACGCCTGGAACATCGTATATTAAAGTGCAGACCAATGGCCTTTATCTGGGCTCAGTCTGTCCCGAGCGATGCATAAAGCTCTGGAGGTCTCAGAGCAAGGTGACTCAACTCTAGGTCATCCCACAGTGCTCTGGCTCAGGAGCAGGGAAACCAGAGGCGAAGAGCAGCAGGCAGTTATTCTGTAAGTCACCAGGAGGTGGCGGAGGTAGCCATGTGAGTCACCTGTGTAGGACTGCATTGAGTGAAGGACTGAGGAGAGGGTCAAGGTTTGGCAACCCTGAGGACCACGTTGCCATGAGTGTGAGTGGACCAGCTGTGAATGGGAATGGCTCCAGAGCGGAAAGCAAACGCAACTCAGCTGGGTGTGGTCAGTGTGATGGGACTAACATACATCCATGTGGAGAAGCCAAGAAAGCAGTGGACTGGAGGGAACCATTGGAGCTGGAGACAGGGCTGCAAAGTGCTCAGAGCCGGACAGTTTTACTCGATCTACAGTGCCCCCAAATGATGACCCTTCAGAATGCAAAAGTTGACCCTGTAGATCAGTGATTCTCAACCTGTGGCTCATGACCCCTGGGGTGTGTGTGGAATGACCCTTTCACAGGGGTCATCTAAGACCACTGGAAACACTCATGTTTATATTATAATTCACAACAGCAAAGTTACAGTTAGGAAGTAGAAATTTAAATAAATTTATGGCTGGGGGTCACCACAGCATGAAGAACTGTATTAAAGGGTCGCAGCAGCATTAGGAAGGCAGAGAAGCACTGATGTAAAGAAACTCTAAATTAAATCTAAAATGTAAATTGAAGATCTTGAGATGAAATGCCATCCGAGGCTCAGGGTGGACCCTGTGCCCAATGCCTGGTGGCCTTTTAAGGAAACAACAGAGGGAGGCTTTGCTTCTCCTGCAGAGAAGTCTTGGCAAAGACACGGGGCTGGGGTAGGCAGGACTTACAGAGCCCTGCCTCAAGCCAGGGAGTGCCAGGGCCACCAGAACGTCGGAGAGTCAAGGGGAGAATTGGTGAACCTAAGGAACTATTGTATTCCCATAAATCACAGGGATTTAACCTGTACTTACACCAGAGGCAAATGTCTAGAAACAGCAGGAGAGGCAAGGCTCAGTAACACAGTGTATCACATTATAATGCACTGTATCAAGTCAGGCAGACGGTGGGGGACTGAGAGCCCCAAGGGGGTGGGCAGTGTGCTGTGCTGTGCTGTGCGGATGAAGGGGAAACACTGTTGCCCAGGAGCTGAAAAAGTATGGGTTTGGAACTTGTAGCAGGATCCACATATGAGTGGTCTTAAATCAGAAATGGTGAAAAGCCAGTTGTCATATTAATACATAGCTGAAAGTTAATGGTCCAAAGGTGAAGATCTGGTTTTGCATGAGGCCAGGAAAGACTTTACCAGGAGGGTGTGACAGGGATGTGCGGGCTAAGGAGGGACTGTGAGGATGGAGGTAGTGTGGGTACCAAGAATGTGTGTGGAAGCAACGCTACAACAAAATGAGGATATTGGAGACAGAGCAGGAGCCAAGGTCCAATGAGCATCTCTTAGCATCCAGGGCTCCGGAGAGGAGTAAGACAGAGGCCTGGAGGGCAGGAAAGAAGAACAGACCTTCAAGACCTCACCTTGAAGGTGAGGGTTGCTGGGAACAATGGGAGGTGTGCTTAGAGCCAGTGCTCTGTGTCAAGGTGAGGGAAGCATCAGGGCCCCCACGACAGCAAGCACAATCTGAGGGGGAGGGCTTCAAGGGAGTTAAGGCTCTGGGGATGAAGCAAAGGGTCTACAGTCAGCAGGAGGATCACACTGTGTAGGAATGTACCAAGAAAAACTGGAGCTAAGAAACGCGTTTGTACCTGTAGACGTGTCTTAAAGGAACAAGGAGTTGGTATGAACCAGGAAATGATGACAAACACTTTGGGAGGCAGCTGGAAAAATTTCTATCAGCGACAAATCATCATGTGGTAGAGAAGTGTTCCTTCACCAGGTGAATTCCAGAATCAAGGCGTGGTCAGTGCCAAGGAAAGGCTCAGACTTAGGCCAAGAGAGAAAAACACCTGCTCCACTGTGCACCCCCACCCCACGCTGCAGTTTCAACCGGTTCATTTAGAGTTTTTCACTTTTCCTGGAGTTCTTTGTGCCACAAGGAATGTGAAACAAAGCCACCCTTTGTTTTCTCTAACAGGTCAGATCCTCACATTCTATTTCCTTCTTCTCTTGCTTTTGTTTGACCGATTAGGCAACTTTTGCTCAAGGAAATAACCACGCAGAAGATGAGGAATGTGAAAATGCTTTGTTTGCACCTGAGCCTCTGACCACCTTCAAGGTGACACGCATTCTTCCAGTCACCAATTCAGCACTATGTGAAGCAAGACAGGCATGCTCCAATTTAAAGGTCAATAAAAACGACTCTGTGAGTTTTGACTTCCTCTCTCCAAGGTTCTGCTGCTGTGCACTGCTGATAGGAACACAAACGAGAACTCATGGAAATAGTATAAGGAAGAAATGCTCAGAGGTGACTATCAGGAGCCACGGAGCAGGCGGGAGGGGAAATGGCTCAGGCTGGAGGGCAGATGGTAGCAGCAAGGGTGTGGGCCTGAGGCATAGGACGGCAGCTCCCAGGAAGAAAAATTTGGGAAAGGCACTGAGCCCAGAAAGCATTTGTGAGCTGCAGAGCTGAGGAGGAGGGTGCTGTGGACCACGGGAGCTCGAGGTCCGGTTGGAACCCACGGAGGGGAGTTGCCAGGCAGGAAAGCCATCCAGGTGGAGAGAGAGACAACGTGCAGACTTAGAAAGATGGGTAATAGAGGGTCACTGCTGGGGGTCATGGGGAGGGCAACAGGGGAGCTGGCTCTGGAAGTTCTTTTGGTTTTCCAGCAGAGTAAATGGACTTAATGCTGCTGGCAGCACCGAACACAGTTGAACTGGTGCGTTTGGTGCTATGCATGTTTCAATCACAGTTGTGTATGTGTGCCTCATGTGTGTGGGAACTCGGCACGGACATGCTATAGAGCACATGTAGAGGTCCAAGGGGAACCTCAGTTGCCCTTTCCTTCTACCCCAGCTTTCCATGGGACTGGGGGATTTGAACTCACTCTTCCCTCAACGTGGCAAGCGCTTTACATACCAAGCCATCTTTGAGGCCCTATTTAACCAACATATTTGAAAACCCAAGAATAGGAAAGGAGAGAGAAGCGAGGAAGAGGAGGAGAGTGGGCAGAGGGAGAAGAGAAACTCTGTAGCTGGCCTGCCTAGTCAGTGAAACTTGGAAAGAAGGAAGCTGAGGAGAGAGGAGAAAGAAAGAAATAAGAGCTGGCAGCCAACTCCCTGTCCGAGATTTCTGGGTGCTGGCCAAGTTTTCAGTCAGCTTGACACAAGCCAGAGTCATTAGGAAAGAGAAAACCTGAACTGAAGAAGTGTGCCCAACAGGTTGGCCTGGGGGCAAGCCTGTGGGCCACTTTTGAAATTAGCGACTGAGGAAAGAGGCCCACTCACTGGTAGAGAGGGCCCAGCTCACTGCAGGCAGTGCCACCACTGCTTAGGAAGCTCTGGAGTATAAGAAAGCAGACGGAACATGCCACGAGGAGCAAACAAATAAGAAGCACCCCTCCATGGGCTCTGCATCAGCTCCTGCCTCCAGGTTCCTGGAAGTAGGAGCCCCAGGTCTAAAGGGGTCATGGAGAGCAGCTGGGGCGTGGCACTATGTGGCAGGGTCAGAGTCCCCAATGAAAGGCCAGGAGAGGCTACTGGTGTAGGTGCAGCCCAAGTATTTTGGAGGTGCTGGTACCATGGGACAACGGCCAATGACAACAGTAGCCATGGAGTGGAGCTGGCTTAAGTGTAGCTGTGCATGCTACAGAAGTTCTGCTGCCTAAGTCCTCTAGAGCCCAGAAGAGCATGAGTTAGTACAAAATATCAAACACTGAGCTTCTCATATCGTTGAATTCTGTTTTATGTTGATTTGATTGTAACTATGCAGATGGTCCTGGTGTATAAGAAAGCAGGATGAGCAAGCCATGGGGAGTAAGCCAGAAAGCAATGTTCCTCCACGCCCTCTGCTTCTGCTTCTGCCTCGAGTTCCTGTTCTGATTGTCCTCAGAGATGGAGACTAGACGGACACTTGCAAGCATAAGATAGAATCAACCCTTTCCTCCCCAGGTTGCTTTTCTTTATGATGTTTCGCCAGAGCAGTAGAAACCCTAACTAAGGCAACTTGTGACTATGTTGTTTAATGCTTAATGACCTTGTTGTTTAATTTTTTAAACACACACAACTATATTTATTTGTAGGTATAAAGTGATAGCTCATTATATGTATGCAATGTGCAATGATCAAGTCACGTCTGTCAGCATACCCATCACCTCAAGTGCTTGAAGACAAGTGCTATACATTCTCAAATGGGCAAACCGGAAATGACCTCACGGGTGTGGGGAGTAGTGTGGCAGCTGCGGACACTGGGGAGCGTAGAGGAGATGGGGAGAGAAGGAAACAGGCCGGCTGCTGTGCTGGGTCTAGGTTTCTTGCACAGGTGTTCAGTGCTGTGGAGCAGATTGTTGCCTGAGAAATGGCAGTAAAGCAGAGAAAGAATGTTCCAGAGGGAAACGCAGAGCTCAGGAATGCCCCACACCTCCCACACACTGCATCACCTTAAGGAAACCCAAGAGAAACAAGATGACTTTTAGGTTAAACGTTTAAGTCAAATGGTCCTTAAACTGGGGTGAAGGCTACTTTCAGTGCTTCCACTTTCCTGTGCTTTCCAAAACCCTGCCCCAGGGTCCAAGAGATGTCTTGAAGTATGATGTTCTGGGGTAGAGGCAGAACACGCTTCTCTACAAAAGCCAACATTTTTTTCTTGTTTGTTTGCTTGTTTGTTTATTATAAAGATCAGTAGCTAACATGTCACTCTCTGTGTAATCTCACTTCCATTTCGGCCTTCCTAAGACTTAACATAAGCCTACTCAAGAAATGAAGAGTAGACAGTTCCCTCTGTGTGCAAACAGAAAGTGTGGTGTGGGGAATGGCCCGGGGGAGGAGGGGTTGGGGGTGGGGAGTAGGGGGAAGTACGGAGACCAGGAAGAGCAGGCAGGCAGAGACTAGGAGGAGAGAGGAAGTCTAGGAGTGGGGGAGAGAAACAGCCAAGAGGGACTTTCTCCCAAACCAGCACACTGAGAAGGATCTAGCAAAGCTCTCTGAAGGCACTTTTACCTCAAAATGCAATGTAGGTTTCTTCGCTCTCAGTGAATCGCCCCTCCATAGGTAGCTGGCTCTATGGCCTTGCTTGCTCTACAAAGCATCCGACACAGTTTATGCCTGCTCTCTGGGTACCATTCCTGTGCATCCCTCTCAGGACCATCCCCTACCTCTTCACTCGTTCTCTTGAAATCCCATTTAAGTCTGTCTACAGCCCCACCTTGCAGAGCTCTTCAGTTCCATCCATCTTCCAAGTCTCGGACCCCATAGCGAAGCATCTGAAACCCAGGATGGTTGTAGCCCGTGCTCACAGCATTCCAAACCTATTCCTACTCCAGGGCCGGTGATGACACTCCCACAGATGCTCGGTGTAGACAACTGAGCATGTTCTTCATCTGCTCTTGACCACAGCCCCCAGACTCTAGTTCTTCCTGTATAACTCAGTCAGTTTTCTATTGCCATACTGAAATACTAGAGGCAAGGTAAGTTTGAAGCAACGAAAGCCCATGTAGCTCGCGGATGGCCCGCTCTGGCAAGGGCTCCTTATTTCTTAGATAAGAATTGTCTCTTACCATGTATAGTAGGCAAATACGCCACCAGTGAGCCAAGTCCCCAGCCCTGAATTCACAATGGCCATGGACATCATTATTGGAAGGTGAGGGAAACTTAGGGCTTGGGACCTGGCTAGATGTCTATAGGGATATACTTTGAAGGGCACACTCAGGACTTTTCCTCTCTCTCTCTCTCTCTCTCTCTCTCTCTCTCTCTCTCTCTGCTTCCTGGCAAGCATAAAGTAAGCAAGTTTGAAACAAGCTGACCAAGGACTGAAACGCCTAGAGTCACGAGCTAAAATAAGCCAAAATAACCCTTTCCCCCTTTTCTCTTTTTAAGCACTTCTTTCAGATACTAGTCACGGTGGCAAATAGAAACTAGAGTGCAGGAGGGGCAGTCTTGTGATTCCCCCGGGCGAGCCCACTTGGTAAAGTGCTCCCATCTACACTCACTACCCTTGGGCCCTCGGCAGCCATGGTCAAGTCAGACCCACACCACGAACCCCCCTTTCTAATCACTCCTGTACCCAACATGTCAAGGCCAGACTTGACAGCACATCCCTGCGGCAGAGTCTGGCCAGCGCAGTCATGCCAAGCAGCCTGCCAGGATTTCATATCTCAGGAGACAGCTCGCTGTGGTGTCACCAGGAAGCCACCTGTCTAGGGTTTTATGTGGTTGTCACAGTGACTGCAAACACCATCTATTAATCACTAAGTGGCAAATATTAACGAACAGAGCAAAACTGCCTCCGTCCAGGCGGGACCTTTGGCTGAGTACACATGCTCAAGTTGTTCAAATAAAGCTTTGAACAGTGGAGTTATCTACAACGTAGTTACTGCGATCGACAGACACGGGCAGGTTCCTTACATCTATGTCCTGCTCTCATTGGCTCCTCTCATTTCACCACATGCTGCATTCGCAATCCTCCTGCTCTCTTTTCTAGGTGCAGCTTCCTGTAGTCAAGCTCCCTTATGCAGTCTGCAGCTTTTCCCAAGCTGATGGAGCGACCCTGTCTCCAAAGCCAGCTCTCCCTGCTTCTGTGCTCCCTGCTCCCTATGCTCCCTGCATCTGTGCTCCCTGCTCACTGTGCTCCCTGCATACTGTGCTCCCTGCACAGTGCTCCCTGTTCACTGTAGGTGAAAGAGAGGAGAGACAGAGCCACATGGAGAAGGTAAAAAGAGCACAGATAAATCCCAAGAAAGGCTGTCCCAGCGTTGACATGGCGGCTTCTTTGAAAGTGCCTTCTACCTCTGCTTTGAATGTAACTTCTGGTGAGGACCCTCTCTGGTCCCAAGCCACTCACTCCATTAAGTCTGGCCCTGTGGGGTGCCATGACACATTCCCAAAGAGGAAGCTGGATTGTGACTTATGGTAACACAAACTAGCAGCTATCATCCTGGACAAAACAGCATCAAGATTTGAGGCTGATCTGACTCATGGGTTCTTTCTGAGGCTAGGATGATTTCCGAGCAGGTTCAAGCAATACAGACAGCTGTGCTATCACACTCCTGTAATCCCAGCAGTAGTAACTGGAAGCAAGGGGATTGAAAGTTTGAGGCCAGCTTAGGCTTAAAAGTTAGGCTCTTTCTCAAAAAGAAATAAAGAAATAAAACAATCAAACCCTAAAAACAAAACAACAAAGCCAAAAGAAAACAAGACAAGGCTCCTCCGGACTCCTGGCCTCATTTGCGTCTGTGACCACAGTTCCTCTGCCTAATATGCTAACCTCGCTCCCCGCCACACACACAGAGTTCCTGTTCTGTATTATTTTTAACTGACAATTAAGTGTTTTTTTTCTATTCTTCCCCCTAGAAGAAAACTGCCTATTATCTAGTTTTGCAATTCCGACATTGGCTCCAGTTTCACTCCTTCGTTTTTTGTAAGTTTTTGTGCCCCAAGGGATAAGTCACATGCTTAAAACAACTTTTGAATGAAACTCATTATTCAAAATGGATAAAAAGAAATGGGATAAAATTTACAGTAAAACATATGAAATGAATTCTAGTGTTCTAAAGTGCAAAAGGGTGGCGACAGTTACCAATAACGCACTGTGTCTGTCTATCAGAACAGGTAAGGCAGTGATTTCTGAATGTTCACTGAGATAGCTCAGCGGATGATGGGGTTTGCTGTGAACCCTGATGATTTGATTTGGATGCAGGGACCCACACAATGGAAGGAGAGAACAGATTCCTGCAGATTTTCCTTTGAACTTTACATGTATGCACGTGCACAAACATGTACACACAATAAAAATGTGCTCATTTTTAAAAGTCACACTGAACTAGGACAATAGCACATGCCTGTAATCCCAACGCTTTCAGGGCAGAGGCACAATGATGGTGAGCTGAGGGCAGCCTGGACTATATAGCATGGTTCTATCTCAAAAACAACCGATAAAAATAATCATGCTATACATTATCAATATGGACAATTATCAATTAAAATATTTTTAATTTTGAAAAGAAAACATTGCCATGCCTCAGTCTGGTTACTAAAATAATGCATTTATGTCCCTTTGTTTAGAACATGAGAATCTTTAATTATTATCAGAGTGACAATTCATGTAGTCTCAGTAGAGGAGGAGTTTCTGTGTCATGGAATATTAAAGCTGAGCCCGTGAAACACCTAACCTGGTGTTATTTACAAAACTGCAGCAGCACATCTTCTGTTTAACAGGATGAGGCAACCACCAGCTATGCAGGCTTGCATGCACTGGGAAGTCATGATTCCCAGGCAACGATGCCGTCTTGTCCTGATCACCATGACCCCTTTATCTACAGCAGCTTTCCAATTACAGTATTCTCTGGGAATTAATGAATGCCCACTTCATTGCTGCTCCTTCCCATTCCTGTGCCATCAAGTGGACATGGAAGTGCAAGGGTCGCAATAGAGAGGCACACATGAGACGTGCCAGGAGAGAGGAAAGACTGAGAAAGTGGGAGTCATTGTGGTTTCCTAGTAGACGGACAAGCCAAGGCAGCTTCTAGAGGCGCCCACTTGCCTCCGCACTGGATCCCACATGTCAGTGCCTCTTCCTCTGTTGAAATAAACTGAAGTTGGAGGCACTGGCAACCAGGCCACAGACACTAGTTTTGAAGGGTTGATGTGTACAATGGTGGCACAATGCTTGCCTTGCAGGAACCTGTCAAGCGATCGATTCTAAGTGCTGCTGAATTTATGTTTTGAATCTGAAATAAGGCATTGAATATGAGGTAGATCCTTTATGACGATGGTTCTCAACCTTCCTAATGCTGTGGCCATTTAAAGCAGTTCCTCATGTTGTAGAGACCCTCAATACAATTATCGTCATTGCTACTTTATAACTGTAATTTTGCTACTGTTAGGAATCATAATATAAATATTGGTATTTTCCAGTGGTCTTAGGTGACCCGTGTGAAATGGTTGTTTGACTCCCAAAGAGGTAGCGGCCTATGGGTTGAGAAGAACTGCTTTGTTAGGACATTATGGGAACAGTGATGGTGAAAGAATGAGGCTGCGTAACAGCCATGAGCCGGGAAATGAGAACCTGACGTGACTTCCCTTGGTTCCTCACAAAGGCAGAGTAAAGAGATAACATTAATATCATATTGTATTGTACAACATTGTCAAAATCTCTGGATGCTTCCTAAGGATATTTCTATCCTGTACCTTCCAGCTGACCTATCACAGACAGATTAGTCTCCTAGCTACTCAAAGAGCTTGAGAAACAGTTGAATTGAGGTTTGTTCCCTTCCCCGGTTACTAATTTCAGACTTAGACTGTGATTTCAAATTTAATGCCAAAGGCAAGATACATCTTGAGGGCAATTACTATATCATGCAATGACTTAGTCAGGTATGGTGGTACATGCGTGTGACCCTAGTGTTAGGAAAACAGAGGCAAGAGCATCAGGGGTTCAAGGCCAGGCTTAGAAGAAAGATAAATGGTGACAATAAAGATGAATGGAAAGAAGAAAGCAGTGGGAATGCCAGGACAGGGCAGAGGGAATGGGTGTGCTGGTAAGTAGGGGGAGGGGAGGAGGGATAGTAGGAGGGATGGGGGATGGGTGTTTTTGGAGGGGAAACCAGGAAAGGGGATAGCATTTGAAATGTAATTAAAGAAAATAGCTAATAAAAATGTATTGCTACAAAAAAAAAAAAAGAAAGAAATCATTAGCTTATCATCAAGGCAAAGACCTGCAAAGGAGGCAAAAGACCCGCTGTGGCAGGCAAGGTACAGAATCATCACAGGATGAAGGTTGACCACCAGTGCCAATGCAGTACAGGTGAAAGTGCTGATTGATTGTTTGTAGTCAAAAGACCCTGGACTAAGTCCTTAGCAATTGTACCTGCAAATCTGAGTCTACTCTCGCATTTGTAAAACATATTAAACAGGGATATCAATACATCAGAGTTGCTGGGCTCTCCCATGGTAAGGGGGATTGCTTCATTGACTAGAAGAAGCTAAAACAAGCATTAATTGTTGCTATGATTACCTGATCATAACAGATGGGCTTTTGCAGCTTTGCTCAGACATAACCATGTTTCTCTGAGTGTGAACTGTGTTTGCATTTCAGAGATGTTGATGCCAAGTAGCAAAAAATGCTTTGCTTCACTGGACTAGAAAGGCGGGGGGATTTTATCTGATCACCGTACGGTCCTTCAAGTTTTGTATGTTATTCTCTCCTCCGTTTTATAAGCTTGTGATTCCACATCTGGTTCTGTTCCAGGATGTTCTCAACTAATTACAACCTCTTTTACCAAGTTTTTTTTTTTTTTTCATTTATTGCCTGGAATTTAGGTGAAGGTCATCTGCTCAAAAACATCAAACATCTCCCGAGGCATCCCTTTCCTCTCTTAGCAAAGAAAAGCATGAAATGGCTCCAGTAAGGCAAGGAGAAAAGTTATGAGGAAATCTGTTCCAGCTGAAATTCCTTCATCTCTACCAGGTGAGCAGGAGATACGTGGGCTTGGGGGAGGGGCGGTGTTGCTGAAGAGCATGGATTACAGCTATGCCCCACAAGCCTCTACAGGGTTTTCCTGAGACAGGAAGTGATGAAATCAGTTCTCATATGAACTGGGGGGTGGGGTGGTCATGTGCATCATGGGTTTCCTGTCTCAACTGGACGCCCAGGGAGGGTGGGAAAGAGAAAGCAGAGGAGAAGTAGGTCACGGGGAAGTCCCAGTTCTGCCCCCTAATGCTTTTCCTTGTTCCTCCGAGGCTATGATTGTTAGCAGACCCATCTCCAGTCCCAAAAACCAGTCTCTGCTATTGATGGTAATGGTATCCATGATGAACACTAATTTTCTCCACTCTTGACCATTCATGACTATGGTAACAGGACAGAAGGACGGACCATCAAAATATTATATACCCTGCTCACTGATAAAGTTAGGGCTTAAATATCAAGTGGATTCATCCAATTTCCACCCTAAGAAATAAGCAGGAGAAAAGATACAGGGTGGTAGGGTGGATTATCTAAGTACACGGACACCCACTGTCTACTTGGATTACTCTCATTCATATTCACTGTTCTTGTGTGATTCATGATAGGAAGTGGACAAAGTTAACAGGTGAAAAATTAAGAGGGGGCTTGAGAACTATGAAGACTTTAAGAAAAACACATGAAAGACGAGACAACCCATTGCAGAACGCCGCCATGAACGGAACCCCGGGCATCATGGTGGCAAACAGGACCATTGTAGAAGTCAATGTGTAAGACTGTTGCCAGGGGTGAGTCCGCCCGCCACCTCAGGCACAGCAGGAAGAGGCTCAAGCAAATGGAAGAAATAACCATAAAGGAAGGAAGACAAGGGCCTTCACCAGCTGCACCCCTAGGGAAAGAGCAGAGGAAAGTCTGGGTGGGGCTTGTGTTTGGAACAAATATGAACTCAGAAGGAGCTGGAGCTTAGGTGTGAAGGAAACAAATTGCCTCGGGGTGTAGCTGAGTAACAGGCTTCATATATGCAGGGCGTGGGATCTATGTATGAAGAAATGAAGGGAGAGAAGGAGGGAAGAGAGAGGAGAGAGAAAGGGAGGGGAGGAATAAGGAGGAAGGGAAGGAAAGGAGGGGAGGAAGGAGTGAGTTTGTTCTAGGCCTGCACGCTCAGGCTGTCCCTGGCTGCCACTGACTGTGGCACTCTCAGTAATAATGGCTTTCGCATTTACATGCATGATTCAACAGTTTACCAGCGGCGCCTCCCTGGAAAGATGCTCTGGGATATGAAAATTAAGAGCTCATGTGGCACACGCTGGAAAGGACAGGGGTGGTGTCTTGATTGCTTCTAGCCTCTCCAGTCACCAACAGGATTTAGTCTAGTTAAAGTGGAGTCCTGTAAATGGACTTGGTGGCCAGACGCACAGCCACAGTTAGAGTGGACTCTGTGGACACTATGTCCGCCCACAAGCTACAAGGCTCAGAAAGCAACTATTCCATTGTCTTATAAGTCAGCGAAAACTACCCTTTATATGCTAGTCTCAGACACCCAGACTTAGACCTTATAATTTCAGCTACAGGATAATGTTTTATCAAACAAGATGTATAAAACCAAATACAGATACCCATGAAAAAAAGAGAAAGATGGCCTTTAGATTGAGGATAAGCCCTGCTGTGTGCAAAGTCTGACCCTCAGCCAGGATGGAGAGTTAGTCTGTGTAGGCCTTAGGCCTCGTGCACCATGTTGCCTTATCCCTGCCCCCATGGGACCACTTTACTGTGGCCCTCTAATCGCCAGCCTCGTAGGAAACCCTACACCCATTACAGCACAGGGCCTCGTTATCTGTGTTCAGTGCAATAGACATTTATCAGACTTCTGCTTTCTCCACTTCCTGTTCTGCTAGCTTTGTGGGATCCACAGCTGCACCCGGCCATGTTGCCTTTACTACAGGGCAGTCATCTTCATACTGTGGTCCTGAATGTATGGAGCCCTGCAGTGGCACCCAAGGCAGGGCCAGGATAGGAGAGAAGGACGGCAAAGAAAGCAGGGCCTCTGGTTCCTTTCCCTTCCTCTCCTCAAATGCACATTTCCTTACTGTACCAGGCATATAGCTTGGATTCTGGGTAATTTGCTGTGGCTTATAAACACACTTCAGGAAGTATGTGACTCCAAAATAAACGGCTAACTCTTGAGTTAGTATTGGAAACATTACAAATGAATGCTTCTCAGACTCCTAAGGAGATATACAATAGGGCTTAAGAGAAAGAGCAGGCAGGGAACCCAGGTCTCCCTTCAAGAATGCCGGGACTCCAAAGTATCAGTATACTAGAGTCACACTGGATTAAACATATGCATGATCTAAAAGCTGCTGTACTTACACAAGATGGATTCGCCTTCTCAAAATGCTAAACACCATTTCTATGAATTATAAGAAAGCCATCCAGAATAAAAAGGTGAACCAGCTTCATAGAATGTGATATATTAGCAGGTCTGAAGACAGGCACACAGACACACAGACACACACAGACACACACACACACACACACACACACACACACACACTCCTTCTCCCAGGAAGAGAAGACATTCCATCTGAGGAACACACATTCACTGAGCTTTCTAATATTCACCTGGGCCGAGAAGTCGATGAGCTTTGGGAGCAGCACTTTGCCACCTTCATCACTCTTGAGGAAATCCAGCAAGCTACCTGCAGACAGAGGAACGAGAGGTCAATGCAATGCAAGCACACGAGGAAAGAACGTTCCACCAAGGGGTGTTCGGTGAAGCTCAGGCGTGGAGTGCTTATCCAGCATGCTCAAGACCCTAGAATTTATCTCCAATACTGAGAAAGAAATTGCTCTTTGGGAGAAGACCCCATAAAATGATGGGCTTTGTAGCTCTGGATGGTTATAAAACCTTTTCCTGAGGTTGGTCAAACCCGTCCTCTTTCAGTCTGTTACTTTCAGGGTAGAGGGGAAGATGGTGGCCTCTTTTCTCTAGAGCTTTGTGAAATCATGTTTCAGAGAACTAGCCAGTGTGTTAACATCCTGCAGCTGCCTCATCACTGGTCAGCTTGTCTGGGACGGGAAGACAGGAAGCATGTCTCACGGAAGGCCTTTCCCTCCCAGGCATCAGGCTAGGCTTGCTCTGACTTGTTCCAGCAAAAGCACAGACCTCAGAAGAAGCCCAAGGCTCTGGAGAGCTGTTGCACTGGAGACAAGTCAGTTCCCTAAATACAGCGCTGACAGCAGCACCCGCCCACTTCCTCTGGTTTCATATCTCTGAGACCTCGCTCTCCCATAGAGCTACAAGCACCGAGCTCACAGGTAGCTTTTACTTGTTATCGTCAAGTCTTTGCAAAGTGGGCCCTGCAGCTCTAACGGAGTTCTTGTAAGGATGCAAGGAAGGAGATTTAAGTTGTACACTGTGGGGCTTGGTGGGTGGTAAGTGCTTAGTATCACGGAATAGCACTTAGTCCTTGGACACGGAAATCACTGGTCAAAGTGATAGATAATAAGCACTCAATGAACATTATTATTATAAGGACACACCACACTTATAAACGACAAAGCACCTAGCCCTGAGTCTGGTTTCTCAGTTATAGCAACCAAAGTCATGTACAACATCGCTGAGGCTGTGGACACAGCTCAGTGAGAATGCACTTACCCAGCACTGGGAAAAGCAAAACACAAGGCAGCACATGTCCCCTGCTGGGGAATGCTTTGAGTGAATGCTGTTCTGAATAGCAATTAATAACAGAGATTAAGTTAATATCCATGCTTCTAATCGGCTGGCTAATAGGACTTCTGATCTATTAGATCAATGCTAGGGTGCTTGTCTACCTTGAGTGAGGACCCAGGTGTGCTCTCTAGCATTAAAAACAATCACTAACATATTAGCTATCACAGAACACTCTAATTCGACTTGCAGGAGCAATTACTAATTTAGGATTATTACTCATGTTGCTTTCTTCCCTACATTCATTTTTCCAAAAACGTTTAAAAAATGTGAGAGTTTATAAATGTCTCTACCAGACTGAAGGTGAAGGAAAAATTTGTGATTGACAGCCATTCTCAAAGGGCTAACAGGGAAAGATGGCTTCTTAGAACCTCTTCTTCAGGGATTCCAGGGCACAGGGATTGAACCTCCATGGGTTAAAAAAACATTAACTAAACTTGTGCACTACATAAGCTATCCCCCTCAGCCACCCCACATCCTTTAAATTAACAATTTAAAGTAACACTCAGAAATTAAAATCCCGGTGAAGAAGAAAAACTAAGTCATTTAGAATTATGACTACTCACATTTTAAGCATGGAAGAAAATGATTATGAAATGTCCTCTTTCTGTTGCTTTCTGACTTCCCAGTACTGAGTGTGCTTCGCCTCAGTGCTGAGTGTTCTCTGCTTTGGGACCTGTGTCCTTTAGGGGTACAGACTCGGGATAACACTCACCCTTGGCCATGAACTCGGTGATGATGTAGATGGGCTCCTCTTTGGTGACCACAGCATAGAGCCGCACTAGCTTGTCATGCTGCAAGGTCTTCATGAGGTTGGCCTCTTCCAGGAATGCCTGCACAGACATGGTCCCGGGCTTGAGGGTCTTCACAGCCACCTTTGTGCTGTTGTTATAGTAACCTGGGCAGACAAAAGAAAACAGAGCATGCTGGTCAGATGGAGAACTCAGGCACTGCACCTCCTAAATGCAGAGCTAGGAAGCTTATTACAGACTAAGAAAGCTTAAGATGAAACACACTGTGGTGTTAAATACCAAGGGCACAATAACTCGAGGGCATGTGGGAATTCTTTGTACTATTCCACCAAGGGCTTAAAATTTATTGCAAAATCTAAAAGGTTTTATAAAACAATAGTTGTGAAAATTCTATTTGCATTTTACCATGAGGAATAATTTTGCCCTCTAGTCAATAAAATGTTATTCAAGGCAAAATAAAGAAGAAAATTAAAACTTTATAATAAAAGTGAGAGAGGGAAATTCCATGCAAGGGACAGTGTAAAAGAAAATACATCAACATACATTAAGCACTGGTTATTATTAATGAAATAATACAGACAATTTTATGAAATGGGTAAATAGATGGTTTTGTTTATTTGTTTAGACACTGTGTAGCCTTGGTTGGCTTCAATCGTGTTCCTCCTGCCCCCATCTTCTGATTTCTGTGCTTTGAGTGTGGGTCTCCATGCCTGGCTTGAATCGCCTTTACAATCAGGGAGAAGTATATACATGCTTAAAAGTATAATATCCCAGGGCCAAATACATATTTTCCAAGGGTTTCAGAGGCCTGGCCTTGGGTGGCTATCTGCTACTGAAGGCCAGGGTCACACTTGGCCATCTCTTTGGGAGCTCTTTGGGCAAGAAACCTGAATTTCTTCAGCGTTCTATCCCACGTCCTCAGGAACTCTGGCTCATGGAAACAGCTGGGAAATGGCAGCTCCTTAACGTAGCTTCTAAAGGTCTCACTATTTTGCAAACTGCTTCAATGAAGTGGCTGAGTTTAATGAATATTTTTTTTAGGCAGTAATCTGGCAAAGCAGAAATATAAATTATAAGTAAAATTCCCCTTTCTCTGTCTCTGCTCCCAAAGTTCTCTTGGAAGTGTGGGAAAAAAATAAAGTTGAGGACGGATGTTCAGCTGGTAGCACCCTAAAGATCTGTTGGGGTGTCACCTGGTGGCTTGGGTGTGGACAGGTCCCTTCATAGACTAGTGAATCAGCTGTGGTAAGCAGCAGACTGGAACAACAGTGGCTTCTGGGTGACAGCATTTGGGGCAGCTTCTACTTGTTTTATTTTTATCTTTTCTGTTTTTATTAAAATTAACAATGAATATGCATATTCTCACAAAAGGTAATATTATTATTTTAAAGTATTTTCAAAATAATTAGAAAAACAGGCATTAATTTCTATGAGTACCCTTAGCTAGTGATTTTCTTCTGACCATTGAGAATGAGCTCTCCATGTGGGGGTGTAGCTCAGTGATAGAGTATCTGATGTCCACTTGTGAGCACCTGTGTTCCATCCCCAGCCTTACAAAGAAAGGGGGAGTAGGAGAAGAATGGGGGGGGGAGAGGAGGCAGTGGCTGATCTCTATTAAAATATTTCCTTTTTATTATACTATATAACACTTTACAGTATAATAAGATCAACAAATGTAAATTCGACCACAAAGAAGAAACATGAAGAATGTAGTGGAAATGAGTTTTAAACCAACCGAAGACAGTAATAGAAAATGTAACAAAAGCTACCTCCTGCACATCACAGTGCTGGATAAATTGTGTTGATTTGCCACTTAATGTGAAAATAATGACTTTTTATGTGCCTTAAGGGCAATTTAAAAATAGGTCTCATCAATTAGCCTGTTAAATTATATTTGAGGGGCTTAGAGGTAATGAACACTGATTGTTCTTGCACAGGACCCAAGTCTGATTCCCAGCACCCACATGAAGGCTCATAACCAACTATTCATTCAAGTCTCAGGGGATCCAGTGCCCTCTCATAATCTCTGGGAGCATTAAGTCTGCATGCAGTCCGAGTACATACATGTAGGCCAAGCATTCACACATTAAATGAAATGAATAAATCTATAAAAAAATAAATTACACTTAATCACAGATTCCATTATGAAAGTTTTGTTAATTTATACACAAGTCCCAAGTTATATGAGCATACTGGTAACAAAATGTAAGAAAATATACTCATGGAATAGGGAGAGAATCAGAGGGTGAAGCGATTACTCCGCAAGTATGAAGACCTGAGTTTCCATCCCAGCACCCACAGAGGCAGGAGGATTCCTAGGGCTCACTGGCCAGTGAGTTAGACTAGTTAAGGTGCCAGTGCATGACAAATACAGAGGGGGAAAATCTCAGCCAGCCACTGAACTGAGCACAGGGTCCCCAATGGAGGAGCTAGAGAAAGGACCCAAGGAGCTGAAGTGGTTTGCAGCCCCATAGGAGGAACAACAATATGAACCAGCCAGTACCCCCCCCCCCCCAGAGCTCCCAGGGACTAAACCATCAACCATAGAGTACACATGGAGGGACCCATGGCTCCAGATGCATAGGCAGCAGAGGATGGCCTTGTTGGACATCAGCGGGAGGAGAGGCCCTTAATCCTGAGAAGGTTCGATGCAGTAGCGTGGGGAAATATCAGGACAGGGAAGTGGGATCGGGTTGATTGGTGAACAGTGGGTGGGGGTGGGTTAGGGGATTTTTCGAGGGGGAAACCAGGAAAGGGGACAACATTTGAAATGTAAATAAAGAATGTATCTAATAAAAAAAATGTGGAATACTTCCCCAAGTTAAAAAAAAAAAAAGTGCAGTAATTCCCCTGGCTCAATAAATAAGGTGGAGAGCGATGAGGAAGATACCCAGTATCGACATATGACCCTGCCTCCCATCCCCCCCTTACCCTCCCCCCCCACACACACAGAGGGAGAGGCAGACCAGGAGAACATTTTCCACGACTTTAACAACTGACAAGACACTAGTATCTCGAATCTGTAGCTCCTACACATCAGCTAAGTAGCAAATCAAGAAGTGGGACAGTGACTGTAGGTAGATGCTGGGGAGCGAGGGACAGTGTGGCAGCTCACTCAGTCCCTTCCTTAGCTATTTTTTTCTGAGCAACACTGAATATTAATAGAGAAGCTTTGTGATGAGATCCCAAGGGGCCTCCAAAGGTTGGTGACAGCAGCCTCCTTCTGAGTCACCCACCACACAGGCTGTGCTGCACTGTGCATGCTGTAGACACTGTTCAGGAGAAGGTGTAGTGGGTATTGCTAGGAACAGGGGAAGCTGGGATGTGTTGACAGTATTCATAGAGCAATGATTCATAAATGGTCTTCCCTACATAATCCATAGGGATTGGTCCAGCTCTATTGTCCATAGGGGATTGACCGAGGAGCCTGGAGCATACAAAAATCCAAGGATGTCTTTCCCAGAAAATGACACAGTATTTGCATCCAACCTGTGCGAATTTTCATGGATACTTTTAATTACCTCTAGGTAACTTAAGATACCTAGTAAAATGTAAATGCTATGTACATAGTTATTAGACTGTATTGATTAGGTATAAAGAAAAAAAACCTGTATTTATTCAATGTAAGTGCAACCCTCTCCCCTATTATCATCCAACATAGGTTGACCCCACAGACATGGAGCCTGACTGGCAAATCCACTACTCCTAGAAAAAAGATTTCATGCACACTTGCACCACCAAAATCACAATAAGAGCAGTGTTCACAGCAGCCACAGCCCAGGACAACTGATGCACCAGTGACTGTTGAAATGCATCACACACAAACAACACTATATAGCCACATTAAATGTTCTGACACCCCCAAACATGGATGAATTCATTAAAAATGTCTAATAAAAGAAGCAAGAAATAAGATAATACATTCAGCATGACTCATCCATGGTAAGCCCAGACAAAGCTGGACTATTTTGTCTGATGCATGCTGTACCATACAGAGAAGTAGTTAGACTATATATAAAAGACACTGCAGTACTGCCTGCATGCCCAAGCATCCTGAACCCTAGGGGGAAAGACAGGGAATTATGACAAAGGTCAGAGCAGCAGCTGTCCCTGGGGGCAGGTGAGGCTGTGATAGAGAAGGGACAAGAGGAACACTAGCTGTCTGACAAGTTTCTTCTGTGGACTTTGTAATTGCTTGTTACTATCCTTGCCATAGCTTGTTACATCCCCTAGAATCAAAGTTAAAGAAACAAAGTCACTCCCATTCATCAACCGGAGAACAATGGAGCCTGGAAACTTCTACATCCTTTGAAATGATAAAAAGTATGCTTTCCAGAGGCAGAGCAAAAGTTGCCAGGAAATGGTGCAGCTGTTAAAGACATTGAAAATGATGATAAGGAATTTGGATTCAACCATGACTTAATAGTGTGTAGGCAGCTCCAGAACACCGGCAAACCCACCAAAAGCCAGTCATTTGGGGGTCCCAGTAGCTTAGTCACAGCATTTGTATTGTTGGTCTAGATAGATTTTTTTTTTAAAGGGCAGAATAATAAAGGACTGCTGTGGAGTGACAAGTGACACTTTGTCACAACGAGAGAAAACAATAACTTGAGAAAGTTTCAATTCTAGCCATTCCTGGTTTGCTAAAAGGTATGCATAGAGCATGGAATGGAGTTACCTTTAAAAAGAGCATCTAATTGATTTGAGAAGTTGGCTGATAATTAGTTTTAACTAAATGTAAGAATGTATCAGGTGGAGAGATGATTCGGAGGGTAGGAGTACTGGCTGCTCTCCCAGAGGCATAGGGTGGGTTCTCAGCACCCACACGGCAGTTCACCACGGTCTGTAACTCCACTTCTCAGGGGTAGAGGCCATTTTCAGGCATGCTCATAGTGAGCACACATACAGGCAGCCAAGCACTCATAAACAAATAAAAGCAAATCAATTAAAGAAAAAAAAATACAGCCAGGCAGTGGTGGGGACACCTTTAATCCCTGCCTTGGGAGGCAAAGGCAGGCAGAG